>NW_006160041.1:2484831-2502737 GCF_000334495.1 Tupaia belangeri chinensis | reverse complement strand
ATATATATAATATATATATGTATTTGTATGTATGTATATGTGTGTGTGTGTGTATGAATAAATAAAAGTCTGTGATGTGGTCATACCTTAATTTTCTTAGTCATTAATGATACTCAATTTTTTTAGTTTAGCAAACAGTACTTTTTTCAAGATCCATAAACATCTTTTTTGTACATGAGTATTTGTGTAAAATAAATTCTTAGATGTGAGTTTATTGGATCAAAGGATATTGAAATTTCATATCTGATACATATTGCTAGTATACATTCGCTCAACAATCATTATTCTAGTTCTTCAATTTCCCTAAGACATTTCATCTGTTTAATCATCATGTTCTCTCTCCCTTCTCTGCTATTTAATTCAGGCCCTTACCATTTCTTGTTTGATTTACCACAAACAGCAGGATCTGAACCCACCTCCTTGCCATTTGTCTTGCCTGACTAAAAAATAAAGTCATCCATGTCCCTTTATCTCTTCTCCCCACCCCATATAAATATAGACAAGTGTACACACTTAAAATTGTGGCTTCCTTGGCTTTTAGGATAAGGACCAACGCTCTTATGGCGTGCCTTACTCCTTGCTTACCTTTTTAGCCTCACTTCAACTATCATGATCAATATTCTGAAATCCAAAAAATAGTCCAGTTTTAGACAATCTGTTTATTTCCACTATCAAAAATCACCATTCTAAGTGAAGAAAATTTATAGTTTTCTGTAAATGTCTGCCATGGGGAACAACTTACAGTTCCCTTAATATGGCCATTAAGAACTTCCCATAGGTATCATCCTCTGCCTAGAAAACCCTTACCACTATTATTTGTGTAACTGAATACGTTTGCTTTAAATACTCTGCTGTCTCTTTACTCTTCCAGAATGCCCCTCACCCCCACCAATCTTTAGCTGGATCAGGCATTCCTTCGCTTTACTCCAGATATTTATCATAGCATTCATCACTTTATGTTGTCATTATCTGTTCATTTATGAGCCATGTCATTTGACTATTATGTCTCTGAGAGCAGAGATTGTATCTTTTATGTTTTCTTCAAGAATTCTTTATTTAATTTTATTTATCATTATTGTTGTTATTATTATTTTAATTTTCTGTATTATGTGTACTTACCAGAGATAGACCTGGGGGGTGGGGGGAGGAAGAAGAAAGCAAGCCACCAGGTCCAGGACTCAACAGCAGTCAGCCATGTGGGAGTCCAGTGCCTTAACCACCACACCATCTGCTGGCCCTGTGTTTTCTTCTTTAGCACCTAATTTAGTTCCTGAAAGCTTGATACACAGGCATTCACCATTGTTGGGTAAATGATAGCAGTTTTCATTGTATGACAAAAACCATTTCCCCTAAAGCCACTGAGGAGGCTCAGTCCATTTTTACAAAAGGAAAATTAGGTTCCTGTATATGCAGGACATGTACTAGAAATACACCCTGAGCCATGAGGCTTTCACTTGACTCTCTCTGCCTTGTTTTGATTCATGTCTCCTTCCCTTGAGAATCACTCTTCTTTATTGGTATGTACAACCTCTCCACTCCCATTTGTTAGGGAAAAGCAACATTTAAGGATAATCATTCGGCCTTGACAGATTGTGTTATTTTGAATGAAATACAGTGCTAGCCCATTTTGCATTATATTTTGAAGCTAAGAAATTTTATCTGACTTATAAGGAATGTCTGCAAGATTTTTTCTTTTTGTAACCATCTATACTAGTGACTATATTGTATTGAAAATAGACTACAACTATTAAAACTGAACTGTTTATTTTGGACTTCAACATTTTGGCCAAATAAGATCTCTGAATAATTACTGCTTTTGTCTGTAATGCAGTTACTAGAACCAGACCAAAAATTAGTACAGTCTTGTGTCACTTAAAATAAGAATACATCCTGAGAAATGCAGAGTAGGTGAGTTTATCGTACAAACATCAGTGTGCTCCGTACACTTTGATGGTGTAGCCTGCTACACACTTAGGCTATATAGCATAACCACCATCATATGTGCACTCTGTCATTGACTGAATGGAGTCTGTATCACAATTCACCTACGTACCACTCTCAGATTCACAAAAAAATTTTAAGTTTTCTTCTTTTTTTTTTTTTTCCTTTTTTGGGGGGGGAAAGGTTTTCGCTATAGGGCACTTGCACTCGCCAGACAGACAGAGAGAGACATAGAGACAGAAAGCGAGAAATCACTCCCCAAGGGGGATGGTCACACCACAATCCCTTCTCCTCCATTCTCCTCTTGGGATCTTGGACATGCACGCACACGCGCCCGGCGTGAGTTTTAAGCCACCGGGTCCAGGACGTGAACCATGGTCGACTACGTGGGAGTCCAGCGACATAGCCATTACGCTAACTGCTGGTTCCCAAAAATTTTTAAGATTTCTTATTTGGCGTCCCCAACAGGGTCTCTTTTTTACGTAGGTTTTTTTTGTTTGTTTTTTGGGTTTTTTTGCCATTGGGCACTTGCACTCAACATTGAGCGATAGAGAGAGGAAAAGTAAGAAATCTTACCCCCATGGGGAGAGTGCCATGCTGCAATCTCTTCTCCATTTCCCTCTAAAGGTTTTGGGCATGCATGTACACGCACCTGGTTTGGTTTTCAAGCCACTGAGTCCAGGACTTGACCCACAGTTGGCCATGAGAGAGTCCAACACCTTAATCACCTGCTGACCCCCAATATGATCTTCACACTCCAAATCCGTTCCCCCAGCCTCAGTGGTATACAGGGAGACCTTAGCACAGTGGTGTGCATAAACCTCAGGACACAAACTTAGGACCTTCTTATGTGGCTTCAGTGACCTGGAGTGTTATGTTACCACTGCACCATCATATGCTGATTCAAAAGCTTTTTTTGCTAAAAGGTGTATTCATACATGAAATTTTGGAATGCACTCAACGTTAACTAAGTACCTATTGTTTGGCATTTGGAGAGGACACTCCTTGCTTGTTTGGGACTTGTGAGCATTATAGATTTTTAGCATAATTGTTACTACCTATTAAATGCCAGTGCCTCCACCTCACCAATGTTTCTTAACCAGAAATACCTTCACATTCACAAAGGCCCAGGAGAGAAGTGGGAGGTGTCAGTAATGCCGTTTAGAAACCTCTGTTTCCTGTTTTAGAAGAAATGGCAGTTGACTACTTAATATCCAAAACTCATATTTTAAAATTTATTATCATTCAGGAGAATAATACAGTACGAAGATTTGAATTCTTTCAGAGGGATCTCATATTCTGAAACTAGGAAATTATCTCAGAAATATTAATTGCAAAAGGGCAAGAATGGAAAATGCTAGCCATAGGTATAAGAAGTGACAAAAAAATAAGTCAGGGGGGCCGGCAGGTGGCATGGTGGTTAAGGGCACTGGACTCCCACATGGCCACTATGGTTTAAGTCCCGGACCTGGCAATTTGCTTTCTCACTTTCTGTCTTTCTCTGGTCACATTAAATAAATAAATAAATAAATAAATAAAACAAAGTTAGATAAAATAAATTTTTTTTGTGGGGGAGAGGTTTTTTGCTATAGGGCGCGCACACTCGCCAGACAGACAGAGACAGAGAGATAGAAATCGAGAAATCACCCCCCGGGGGGATGGCCATGCCTCAATTCCTTCTCCTCCATTCTCCTCTTGGGATCTTGGGCATGCACACACACGCGCCCAGCGTGAGTTTAAGCCACCAGGTCCTGGACACGAACCGCGATTGACTACTTGGGAGTCCAGCGACATAACCATTACGCTAACTGCTGGTCCTAAAATAATTATTTTTTAAAAATATAAGTCAGGATTCAGGGCAGCAAGTGGTGATGTGGTTAAAGCTCTGGACTCTCACAGAGCCGACTGTGCAGTTTGAGTCCCAGACCTGGCAGCTTGAAAATCATCCCCGGTGTGTATGCATGGGTGCCCAAAATCCCAAGAGGGAGCAGAAGAGAAGGGATTGTAGCATAGCCATCCCCCTGAGGGGTGATTTCTCACTTTCCTGTGCCCTATGGCAAAAAAAATTAATTAAGTCAAGATTGATCTTTATACATGTACAGTATATTGGTAATTCAAAATTGGGTAGAAAAATGTTTCTTGGAGTAAATTTTGATAGACCTAAATACTTTTCCTCCCAATTATGTCTTGAGTGATAAACCTTGAAATAGCCACTTTGATGTACATACTTTTGCTCCTGAAATAGTTATATAGAAAATGTTACATAATGATAATTACCTAGAAGAATTCCTTTGGGACAGCAGGTGGTTAAGGTGCTGGACTCCCATATGGCTGACTGTGGTTCAAGACCCATGGTAGATTGAAAATCAGGGACTAGCAGTTAGCGTAATGGCCATGTTGCTGGACTCCCATGTATTCAACCGTGGTTCGAGTCCTGGACCCGGTGGCTTAAACTCACACCGGGCACGTGTGCGTGCATGCCCAAGATCCCGAGAGGAGACTGGAGAAGGGATTATGGCGTGGCCATCCCCCCTGGGGGGTGATTTCTCGCTTTCTATCTCTCTGTCTGTCTCTTTCTGGTGAGTGCGAAAACCTCTCCAAATAAAAAGTAAATGGAGGAGAAGGGATTGTGGTGTGACCATCCCCCCTTGGGGTGTGATTTCTCACTTTCTGTCTCTCTGTCTCTCTCTGTCTTTCTGGTGAGCACACACGCTCTATAGCAAAAAGCTCTCCCAAAAAAAGAAAAAAAGAAAAAGAAAATCTCATGTCATGTGTATACATGCCCCAAATCCCAAGAGGATACTGAAGGAGAAGGGATTGTGGCATGGCCATCTCCCCAAGGGGTGATTTCTCACTTTTCCCTGTTTGTCTGTTTTTCTCTCTCTCTCTCTCTCTCTCTTTCTCTCTCTCTCTGGCAAGCATACATGCTATATAGCTAAAACCTGGAAGGAAAAAAAAAAAAAGAATACCTTCAACATATCCCACACACACACACCACAAAAGAACCTGCAAAACTTTTAACCAACCCCATGAAGAATTGTATGTAACTACCTTGTTTGTATGATTTTACAATCTAGCTAAGCCTTAAAGATCGTGTTTTCTTTCCACCTTATGTGATGAATATGTTGGCTGGCTTATCCTTTAAATCAATCTAATCTGCCAGTTTTCAGTAATAGCCAAATATCTGTTTCACTTTGTCTTATTCACAAAGCTCATTTGTGCTCCTGATACCTTCAAGAGCATTTTGTATTTTAACCCTTCCTAGCCCCTTTGCCTCCTGAGATATATTGAGTTTCTTTAGCACATTTGGTTTG
This sequence comes from Tupaia belangeri chinensis, assembly GCF_000334495.1. Taxonomy (NCBI): domain Eukaryota; kingdom Metazoa; phylum Chordata; class Mammalia; order Scandentia; family Tupaiidae; genus Tupaia; species Tupaia belangeri. Next base: position 2,497,482 of record NW_006160041.1, on the reverse strand, counting down.
CAGGCTATAAAAATTGGGAGTTTTATAGTTAAGTACCATAGAGAAATCTTGCTCTTTGGATGTCCTTCACTCAGCCTTGTGAGATGCTAGAATCTTATTGATGCTCATTTAAAGGGTTATTAACTTTGGAATACTCAAATAAGAAGCAGCAAATAGCTCTTGTATGCTAAATTAGTATTGAGACTTTATGTTGAACATGTATGACTACCAGGGAGTCATTAACTTAGAATTTTTTCTTAGAATGATTGTTGTGTAAAAGTGATTAACTCTTTACCATCTTGGTGTTATTTTCTGTAGCATTATGAATACAGTTTTCCATTGTGGTGGCATGGATTTTTCATTCTAAAAAGAAGTAAGATTTTTGAGATCAGTTAACTAGCTAAGTAATCCCATGTGCTGAGTCTCATCCTTCTCACTAGAGTGAGCTTTAAGGTCCTTTCCAAAATGAGTACTCTTAGAGGATGGTGACACTGATGGCTTACATGGCAGTTTTGTTTCGTACTAAATTCTCAGCACTTTTACCTGATCCCACTTCTCATTCCTGAGAAAAACAAACCAGATATTTCAGTTTATAATCATGAGATCTTTTTTCCCCTTGAAAAATCAACAGTTTATAAAGGCCTAAAATATAAGCACCTTTAGCTTGTAATAAAGCATTTCTAAATTTTTTAATTCATTTGTTTTTACAAAAAAAAAAACTGAACAAATACCTCCTGTAGAGCAGGCATTATTATAGCACTGGAGATACTATAATAAATAAGAGATTTTTCGTCAGTAATATGGGTATAATCATTGTACATACTTCATAAGGTTGATACAGAGGTTAAATTACTTTGTATATATAGAAAGGAAAAATAGAAGGAACATAGTTAAGTGCTCAATAAGTATTAGTTATTACCATAGTGAACAAGTAAAATAGATACATAATTTGATACTGTGAACAGTGCTATAAACTGTCAACAGAGTGCTATATAACACAATGTTTGGGTGGACAGGGGTTTCTCAATAGAAGGCACATAGTTAAGTGCTCAATAAGTTATTACCATAGTGAACAAGTAAAATAGATACATAATTTGATACTGTGAACAGTGCTATAAACAGTCAACAGAGTGCTATATAACACAATGTTTGGGTGGACAGGGGTTTCTCTGTTAGTGATGATAGAAAAAGCCTCGTGAGAGCAAGACCTTTGATCTGAGACACAAAGATTGAGCGTTCGCTTGAAGAGCTAGGAACAACACCTTGAAGGCCTATAGCTGAGGAGAAGCATGTTATATTCAACAGAAGAGCTTATGTGAAGCATGAGTAAGGAAGAGAGAGTTATAAGGGGTGATAGAAACTGTAGGAAGAGCCAAGACAGGTTGTGTAAACCAAGAAGTGTTTCTTGCTCTGTTGTTTGGAATGGGAAATTTGGAATAGTATGCATTTTATTTCAACCGTTTTAAGAAACGTAAAGTGGTAAAATTCAATAATTAATATAAGAGTTTGGTTTGCAGTAGTGTGTAGTTTTCTTCTGCAGAAAATATTTGAAGATCTCAATTACCTAGAAATTTGTTTTCTTGGGGCCAGCAGGTGGCGTGGTGGTTGAGGACGCTGGACTCAACATGTGCAACTGTGGTTTAAGTTCCAACCTGGCAGCTTGCTCTCTAACTTTCTCCCTCTCCCTCTCTCTCTCTCTCTCTCTCTCTCTCTCTCACTCTCACTCTCACTCTCACTCTCTCACTCTGTCCCTCTCTGGTCAGATAATTAATTAATTAATGTAAATAATTCTTTAAAAAAAAGAAATTCAATTTCTTTTTTATATTCATAAGTTGTCCTTTCTTCATATGTATGTTAGAATTTCTAATGCATTAAAGTCTACATGCTTAGTATTCATTAAATTTTCAAATCTCTTTTTTCTTTAAATGTACAAAGTAAGTTTTAATGAAAATATTTGAGAAGTATAGGTGGACGTGAAAGTAAGTAATACTCTTTTTGTTGGGAGCTTACTACATCACTATCAGCCTAATAGAAACTGTGTTGGTGGGTTAGCAGATGACGTGGTGATTAAAGCACTGGAGTCCCACAGTTCAAATCCCAGACCTGGTGGCTTGCTTTCTCACTTTCCCTCTCTTTGTCTGTCTGTCTGTCTGTCTGTCTCTCTCTCTCTCGTGATCACTAGAGCCTCGTAGGCAGTCTAAAAAAAAAATGATGATGATAAGTAAAATTAAATAAATAATTCTTAAAAAAAAAAAAAAAAGAAAGAAAAGAAAAAGAAACTGTGTTGGGCCTAGCAGAAATCATGTAACAGTACTAAATTTGGATGATAGGTGTAAAATAAGTTGTCTGTTTAGAATGTATTTTTTTTCCTTTTTGTTCTTTTCATGGAAGAAAGTGTTCTGGGTTTTATGACTGTGGCACATGTTCATTTTCTTAATCTATGAATAGAGCTGGTGCCTAGAAAAGAGAAACATAAGTAGGACGAGGTCGATGAAATTTTCCAGGCCCAGTGAATTTAGAAATTATTTGGTAACCTGACTCAAATTCTGATGAGTTTGTAATCCAACATAATGGTGCTGTAGGCAATTTTTATCATCATTAATTTCAAGTCCTAGTAAGCCTCAGAAAATAGAGATCATTGGTGTGTAAGATTTTGTTGGCACAGTTTTTTTGGATACTGACTTGATTTGAATATCTCAAATAATTTAAATGCATGGGGTCAAGGGAAAATAGTTAACTTATAGCCAAGCTACCAATTTGTACATGTGTTTTTAATTTTCTTGGTTTTAAAATCTCAAAGACAAAATCTGAATGTCCTGAATTTACGGGGTGCTAAGAAGGACATTGACATCTGAAGTGGCTTAATGAGGGTACTTCTTTTTTTTTTTTTTTTGGAGAGATTTTCACTGTAGGGCGCGTGCGCTCGCCTGACAGACAGAGAGAGACATAGAGACAGAAAGCGAGAAATCACCCCCCAGGGGGGATGGTCATGCCGCAATCCCTCCTCCTCCATTCTCCTCTCGGGATCTTGGGCACGCACGCACACGCGCCTGGCATGAGTTTTAAGCCACTGGGTCCGGGACGCAAACCACGGTCGACTACGTGGGAGTCCAGCAACATAGCCATTACGCTAACTGCTGGTTCCCAATGAGGGTACTTCTTTTCAGACTGCTTTTCTTAAGACTGCTTGTGTTTGAACATTTTAGGTCATTTATAGTAAATACACTGACCTGGTTCCAAAGGAGGTTATGAATGCAGATGATCCAGACCTGCAAAGACCCGATGAAGAAGCTATTAAAGAGGTAACTGGGAATTGATATATATATAATTATTTGAGATAACTTTTTACATCTTTATTAACTTCCAAACAACTCAATGTGATTCTTTTTATTTCAGATAACAGAAAAGACAAGGGTAGCCTTAGAGAAATCTGTATCACAGAAGGTTGCTGCCGCCATGCCAGTTCGAGCAGCTGATAAACTGGCTCCTGCTCAGTATATCCGGTATGGAACATAACTGAACGTCTTAGTTTTGTTTGGGACTTAATTCAGATTGGCAGTCATGATATGCTTTCACTATCCTGCTCATTCACAATTACATATTTACTGTTTTGAATAATTACTTGAGGCCTGTTGACTCTCTCAGACAGTTAGCAAAGTAATTTTTAAAGATGTCAACTTTAAGGGAACCAGCAGTTAGCGTAATGGCTATGTCACTGGACTCCCACATAGTCGACCGTGGTTCGCGTCCGGGACCCAGTGGCTTAAAACCCACGCCGGGTGCGTGTGCGTGCATGCCCAAGATCCCAAGAGGAGAATGGAGGAGAAGGGATAGCGGCGTGGCCATCCCCTCTGGGGGGTGATTTCTCGCTTTCTGTCTCTCCGTCTCTCTCTGTCTGGCGAGCGCACGCGCCCTATAGTAAAAAAAATCTTAAAAAAAAAAAGATGTCAACTTTAAGATAGTTGTTACACTTTTTAAAATGTATCTTTCATTTTTAGAAATTAATAATTATTTGTGATGTATGATCCTAACCATAATTTCTTATTTCTTTCCACTTATATGTAATAGGTATCCTTGTATTACTTCTAAATTGTGTGTGTTATGTAACATGTTATAAATTTCCATAAAACTTTGTGACATATATATATTAATTGTCCCTTTACTTAGATGATGAAATTTAGAATCATGTTTAAACTACTTATCCATGACTATGTGTCTGTTGAAACTGGGACCAAAACACAGATCTGTAATTCCAGAGTCTATGATCCTCCCCTTGTCACTCTTCTGCTTCTGATACTTCTAGGCTCTGAGGGATTTCACATATAGATACTAAAGTAAAATTGAGAGCTGGTAGGGCTGCTGCTATTATTCTTTCTCTACTTTACAACCTATGATGAACCAAAAACTGCTATCTGTAGGTTGCCTACTAATAAAACAATAGGTGCTTTTTCTCAGAAGCAGACTTCCAAAATAGATACTATTTTCTAGACCTCTTATCTGTGAAACTGACCACTGTGACTTCCATTTTGGAAAGTGGATAGATGGGTTATTTGCAAATTAGTACCACTCTAGTTTAAATTTTGCTTGTAACTCATAATTTCTAATAGTTTGATTGTCTTTGTTGGTGTCTGCTCTGCCCAAATATTTTGCAATTTTCTGTTAATACTTTGCGAAAAGAGCTGAAAATGTTGTATGTCTTAAGATAGTGTAACAGAAGAAAAATGCCTACAGAAAACTTGAACTAGTTACACCTTTAGTTTTCACCTGCTTTCTTCAGGTATACGCCATCCCAGCAAGGAGTGGCTTTCAACTCTGGAGCTAAACAGAGGGTTATTCGAATGGTAGAAATGCAGAAAGATCCAATGGAGCCACCAAGGTTCAAGTAAGTAGATAACTTCATGAGAATGAGTCATCATTCTTAAGAAAAGATACTAAGAGAGAAAAGTATTCCAGATGTCCATCAGCAGATCTCCAAACCGTGATACCCTCATACATGTAACACTATTGTGCAGTAAAAAGTAAACTGTTAGTATGCACAATAACATGGATGATCTCAAAGTAATTATGCTGGCAGAGGCTAGCAAAAACAAGTACTATAGTATGCTTCTATTATATAAGACTATAAAAATTGCAGACTACTCTATAGTGGCAGAAAGTAGATCCATGCCGGGACCAGCAGCTAGCGTAATGGCTATGTTGCTAAACTCCCGTGTAGTCAACCGCAGTTCAAGTCCTGGACCCGGTGGCTTAAACTCACACCAGGCGCGTGTACGTGTGTGCCCAAGATCCTGAGAGGAGAAGGGATTGTGGCGTGTCCATCCCCCCAGGGGGTAATTTCTCGCTTTCTGTCTCTGTCTCTCTTGTGAGTGCACACACCCTGTAGCAAAAACCTCTCCCCCTCAAAAAATAAATAAATAAATAAAATTTTAAAAAAGAAAGTAGATCCATGCGACATTGCTTTTTAAAAAGGGATGTATATTACTCTATGAAATGGTGATTATAGAGGTAGGGTAATTGATGATGATAAAGTTGGCCATGTTATATTAATTGTTGAAGCCAAGCAATGGATATATGATAGACAGGTGTTCCTTATACAGTCTCTGTTTTTATATGTTTGAAGCTTTGTATAACAAAATATGAAGGGAGATTTGAAATATAAGAACTGAAAGAGAAGAAGTGTGTCATGCTCTGATTGTATTTTGACTTATCCTTCAGGATTAATAAGAAAATTCCCCGGGGACCACCTTCTCCTCCCGCACCTGTCATGCATTCTCCCAGCAGAAAGGTATTCTTTGCTATGGTCTTAAAATCTTTTTTTCTACTTATTATTACTAATTTTTTAAGTAACTTTCCTACACCAATACAGTTAGGTGTCACCACATTTACAGTTTTTGTTTTGTTTTGTTTCAAAATGAAATAAGGACCCAGTCAAGACTATAAAGTGTAGTTTCCAGAGTAATTACGTGAACATAAGTAAAATGTTTGCTATTGGTTTTATTAGTAGAAACCTAAGCCCAGATTTTAATAGAATGAAGAGTCTATTGTTCCACGTGAAGGATGCCATCATAGTTATAGAGATTGAGTATATAGATTCATTAGGCTTTAATAATCTGAGTTGGTTTGTTGGATATGTTTTATTACTCAAAAGAATAAACTTGCATTTCAAAGAAGTCATATCACTTTAAAAAGGGAAAAATACCAGCCAGCATTAATAACTGTCAAAAATAACTTCATGAGCTGACCCTGTTGTGCAGTGGTTACGCAGTGTCCATTGGGAGCCAGATCCCATATGGCTGACTACAGTTCAACTCCTGACCCTCAAAGCTTGAAAAATACACAGGGCAGGACCAGCTCCACAGCCTAGTGGTTAAGGGAGTCAGATTCTATGTGATCGCTGTGGTCGGAATTCTGACCCTGATGGCTTGGAAAAAAACTCACTGGGTATTTGTGCGTGAATGCCTCAAATCCCAACAGGATGGAAAAGTGGAAGAGAAGGAATTATGGCATGAATATACTCCATTAGGGGGTGATTTCTCTCTGCCTTTCTGTTTCTGGCAAGTGAGTGTACCCTCCGGCAATTAAAAAAAGAAAGAAAAAGAAAAACATGCCAAGTGTCCATGCATACAAATCCAGAATCTTGATGGGGAAATGGAGGATAAAGGGTTACAATATGACCATGCCCCACTTGGGGGCAGTGAGTGGCACTTTCTCTCTCCCTACCCTTGTGAATACACATGCATTCTAGCAATAATAATTATAACGTCTAGGTTATTTTCCATTTTTTTACCTTACTTTAAAATTACTAACAGAGGGACTGGCAGGTGACTTGGTGATGAAGGGTGCTGACTCCCACATGGCTGACCGTGATTCAAGTCCTGGACCTGGCGGCTTGCTTTGTCACTTTCTCTCTCGCTCTGGCCCTCTCTGGTCAAATTAAAATAAGTAAATAAATTTGGGACCAGCAGTTAGCATAATGACTATGTCGCTGAACTCCCATGTAGTCGACCGTGGTTCAAGTCCCAGACCCAGTGGCTTAAAACTCATGCCAGGCACAAGTACATGCGTGCCCAGGATCCCAAGAGGAGAATGGAGGAGACAGGATTGCGGCATGGCCATCACCCCTGGAGGGTGATTTCTCGCTCTCTGTCTGTCTGTCTGGTGAGCACACACACCCTATAGCAAAAACCTCCCCACCCCCCCAAAAAAAGTAGATAAAGTTAAATAAAATTACATTTTTTAATTACAATAGAATTTATGATGTGGCAACATAATGTATAGTGCTATTAAAACAAGTGGAATTTGAGGCTTTGACTAAGTCTGTCTGTATGTCAGTTTATGAAGAGAAGATTGAAGAGAAAGATTGTACTTGGGTTTTTAGCTAGACTATAAATCTAACAATCTAACAATGTTTCTTTCACTGTTTTCTCAACTCAGATGACTGTAAAGGAACAACAAGAGTGGAAGATTCCTCCTTGCATTTCAAACTGGAAAAATGCAAAGGTAATTAAGTTGCCATAAAATCACTTTCTTAGCATTATAATCTACTGAAAACAACCTAGAAAAGAGGTTCATCCTGGGTAACTTTAGTTGAAATTTCAGCCCCTCATTTACCTGAATGTTTTTTAAAAGATATGCCTGGTTTATGTGAATTTTTTTTTTAATGTAATAGGAATGTTTGCATAGAAATTTGTCTAAATGATTATAGGACAAAAGAACAGAATAAATGGTGTTTTCAGTGCTTTAATTTTTCAGCTATTTATCTCTGTTTATAACATTATAAGTTTAAGCTGTTTAAATCCTATATTATCTCTTGTAAAATGGCAAAGCTTCTAGAAGTCATTAAGAATGTTTAAAATATGAGATAGATTTCCTAATCACTGTTACCTCCCTTCTCCAAATCATATTTAATGGTTCTGTTTTTGATGAGTGAAGAGGTCCACTTTAACCTATGGATTAAATATAAATTGTTTATTAAAAGAAGTTACAGACTTATTAAGATAGGTCGTTGACTGATCTGATGTGGGTTAATTAATAGTGTGTAATTGCAGTATCTTGAAGTGATTCTATAACACTTTATTAGGAGATTATGGACTAGAAATCATCATTTGGGAGAAGACTTAGATATCTGGGAAAATAAAGCTAAGCCTGAAAGTTACATGAATGTTCAAGCATATTCCTTGAGCTATGAAATGGAGTATAAAATTTCAGAGTTGAAAATCTCTGATATGAGCAGAATTTATCTTTTTTCCTATTTACTAAAATTTAGCCAACTTCTAGGGATCACACAAGTCATTAAGAAAGTACCTCAGATGGGACGAGCAGTTAGCGTAATGGCTATGTCGCTGGACGCCCATGTAGTCGACCGCGGTTCACGTCCTGGACCCGGAGGCTTAAAACTCACACCGGGCGCATGTGCGTGCGTGCATGCATGCGTGCCCAAGATCCCAAGAAGAGAACAGAGGAGAAGTGATCACGGCATGGCCATCTCCCCTGGGGGGGTGATTTCTCGCTTTCTGTCTGTCTGGCGAGCGCACGCGCCCCATAGCAAAAACCTCTCAAAAAAAAGAAAGTACAGCAGAATAAACTACCTTGTAGATACCAAGATTATCTTAATTTGTTTTACCTTTGTATTACTATTATGCTTACTTGAGGAGCAACTATTTAGCTACTTTATACTGATCCCCTTTCATTATAATCCACAATTATTACTATGAGAACTTACTTTTCTGTAGCTTGGACTCAATTCTCAAGGTTAAGCCCTACTTATCTACTTATTAACTATATAACCTTGAGGACATTCCCTAAATTCTCTTCCTAGGTATCTTTTGTGAAAGGGAAACAGTGTTACCAGCTTTTTCTCAGTTGTTTTATATTTTTTATTTTGGGAGGTTTTTTGCTGTAGGGCACACGTACTCACCAGAAAGACAGAGACAGAGAGACAGAAAGCAAGAAATCACCCCCGGAGGGGATGGCCACATCACAGTCCGTTCTCTTCCATTCTCTTCTCAGGATCTTGGGCATGCACACACACATGCCCAGCATGAGTTTAAGCCATAGGTTCTGGGACTCGAACCGAGGTTGACTACATGGGAGTCCAGTGACATAGCCATTATGCCAACTGCTGGTCCCTTTTCACAGTCTTTTTGATAATTTTTCCTAGGTCAGAGGTTTTTGTCTTCATAGCCATTACGCTAACTGCTGGTTCCCCCAGCTTTATAGATTTATTATGAAGGTTAAGTGAGACTGTGGATGTAAAAAGCTTAATATTACCTCCATACTATGTCTTCATTGTTAGCTGATGCAGTTTTGTCTGGTTGCAAAGGAAGATGTAAATCAAAAGAATTAAGTGTTTTAAAATAAGTATATTTCAATTTAATTTTAAATAATTACTGTTTAAAATAATTAAACATAATTCTGTAACTGGTATTTTTTGCTTTCATACTAGGGTTATACAATTCCATTAGACAAACGTCTAGCTGCTGATGGAAGAGGACTACAAACAGTACATATTAATGAAAATTTTGCCAAACTGGCTGAAGCCCTCTACATTGCCGATCGGAAGGTTGGTTTGTTAAAATTTGTTTAATGCTCTTGATAATGAATAAAATCCATTTTGGGCTACCTAGAGTACTGTTAATTTACCTACAGTACCAAGTACCTGAAGAGGTTCCAACCTGTGATTTGTGCCAAAGGTGGAAGGTCCTAGTTGCAGCTCTTTATTTGGTCCCAGCCTTTGTAGATTATACAAACACTCCACCAGTGGTTAGTAGATTATACAGACACACCAGCAGTGCTTATCTAGCTTCCTAACAGAACCCCAGAATAGTAGTTCATTAAGTTGATCCCATTTTGTGACAATTATAAGGTGCTGTTCTAGATCTTATAACTTTCCTCTTTACATGTAGATCTCCCCTAAAAGGGTGGTTTCAAGGAAGAGCAGGTAAACATTCTGAATTGAGTGCTGTGTAAAATGGCACTAATAGTATTGCCTGTCTATTAATATTATGGTATTCACATATAATCTTCAATTTTATATACATCATAACATGTTTAGAACAAAGAAAGGTATCTCTCATAGCATAGTGAACATCCTTACAAAAATTATCTGTAGCTGAGGTAGACTAAGGTTTTATCATGTAACCAGTCTCTGTTAAGTTATTGATAATGAAAATTGCTTTATTGGATCCTTCAATTGTGCTTTTTTATATTGTTTCTGAATATGCTTTAATAAGACACTTGACTTACTAGATTAATTGAGATCATTATGGCTTTAAGCATCAAAACATTCCTCAGAGCCAACCTTACAATGTCTTCCAGGCAAGATATGTTTTAGTGGACAAGAATGTTTATTTCAATCAGCAATAACAAATTGGAATTTGTATAATTACACTTAAAAGCCAGATTTAGTCAGGATAGCTGTAAATATTTATCATACGATAGTTTCTTATTTAGTATGTAACTTTACTAACAGGCTCGTGAAGCTGTGGAAATGCGTGCCCAAGTAGAGAGAAAGATGGCTCAAAAAGAAAAGGAGAAGCATGAAGAGAAACTAAGAGAAATGGCCCAAAAAGCCAGAGAGAGGAGAGCTGGAATCAAAACCCATGTGGAGAAAGGTAGGACATTTTCACTACTAAATTAGTTTTATTTGTGAATGGTATATGTCTGATTTTAGAAATTTTTTTTTTTACTGTGCAGAATAGTAGTGAGTACATATAAAGAAAATTGACATATTTCAGAAATGGAGAGTAACCTCTGCCTTACTAAGCTGAAGCAGCAGAAAATAAGTTTTAATTTAAAGTGAGCCTTCAGTATAGCACTATACTAGAAGTGAAAGTTGTGAGCAATATACTTTTAAAAGTCATGTTACTATTCAGATGATAGACCTTCAACAGATGAGTTGATGGCTAAGTCTATTTGATATTTTTCCCACATGCTCCTTTGTGCTTTGGCTAAAAATCTGTTAATTGTAATAATTTTTTTTAAGGCTATAGGCTTGTTTTTTCTCTCATTTGAGTTTTCTTTAAACTTAGAAATGAGATCTCCAACTGAAGAATTACACTCCACCACATGCTAAAATAATCCAGAGTTTTTCTGTTTCTCACCATATACAAAATTAATTAAATTCAATAGATTAAAGACTTAATGGAAAATGTAAGACATGAAATTACCAGAAGAAAACAAGGGAGAAGAAAACAAGGGAGATGCTTCATGATACTGGTCTAGGCAAAAATGTTTTAGATAACAATCTCAAAATCAGAGGCAACAAAAGTAAAAATAGATTATATCCATTTTAGATTATGTCCCACTTAAAAGATTCTGCACAGCAAAAGAAACAACAGAGTAAGGAGACAACCTACTGAATGGGAGAAAATATTTCCAACTTTTCATCCAATAGAGGATTAATATTCAGAATAAATTAAACAGCAAGAAACACAAATGACCTAATTTTTTTAAATGGCCAAATAACCTATTAGGTCATTAAGAAAATCATGATGTATTTGTCTATGCAAAAATTCATCATGGTGGGGCTAGCAGGTGGCATGTGGTGGTTGAGGCGCTGGACTCCCACATGGCCAACTGGGGTTCGAGTCCCAGACCTAGTGACTTGCTTTCTCACTTTCCCTTTCTCTTTCTGGTCAAATGAAAAAGAATAATAATAACAAATGGAACTAAATAAGTAAATAAATAAATACATCTTTTTTTTTATAATCTTTTTTTTTTAAGAATTATTTATTCAGTTTTTAATTTATTTTAATTTGACCAGAAAGAGACACAGAGAGAGAGAAGGGAAAAGAGAACGGGAATGTGGGAAAGCAAGCTAGGGACTTGAACCATGGTCAGCCATGTGGGAGTGTCCAACGCCTTAACCACCATGCCCCCTGCTGGTCCCCAAAACCCCTATTTCTTTATAAATCTCTCAATCACAGGTACTTCTGTTAGCAACACAATAATGGACTAAGACATGAATCATGGTTTTTCTGATGACCCAATAGACATTTCTTCTTTTTTTTAGAATTATTTATTTAATTCCATTTGTAGTTACATTTTTAATTTGACCAGACAGAGGCAGAGAAAGGGAATGTGAAAAAGCAAGCCATCCGATCTGGGACTCAAACTGTAGTTGGCCATGTGAGAATCCAGAACCTTTAACCACCATGCCACCTATCAGCCCCAACATTTCTTTAAAGAAATACAAATGGCCAACGAGTGTATGAAAAAAGAGTTCATCATCACTAATAACCAGAGAAATGCAAATCAAAGCCACATTGAGGTATCTTCTCACCTTGTAAAACAAATACTGAAGCTATGGAGAAAGGGGAACTCACACCATTGGTGAGATTGTAAATTAGTGTAGCTGTAACAGAAAACAGTATGGCGGTTCTTCAAAAAACTAAAAATAGAGAGGCCAGCGGGACCAGCAGTAGGTGTAATGCCTATGTCACTGGACTTCCACTTAGTTGACCGCAGTTCAAGTCCTGCATGCGGTGGCTTAAAGTCACGCCAGGCTTGTGTGCGTGTCTGCCCAAGATCCCGAAAGAAGAATGGAGGAGAAGGGATTGTGGCATGGCCATCCCCCATGGGGGGTGGGGTGATTTCTAGCTTTCTATCTCTGTCTCTCTCCGTCTTTCTGGCGAGTGCAGGCGCCCTATAGCAAAAACCTCTCCAAAAAAA
>NW_006160041.1:2464150-2484048 GCF_000334495.1 Tupaia belangeri chinensis | reverse complement strand
AGCTTTAACAGAAAACAGTATGGCGGTTCTTCAAAAAACTAAAAATAGAGAGGCCAGCGGGACCAGCAGTAGGTGTAATGCCTATGTCACTGGACTTCCACTTAGTTGACCGCAGTTCAAGTCCTGCATGCGGTGGCTTAAAGTCACGCCAGGCTTGTGTGCGTGTCTGCCCAAGATCCCGAAAGAAGAATGGAGGAGAAGGGATTGTGGCATGGCCATCCCCCATGGGGGGTGGGGTGATTTCTAGCTTTCTATCTCTGTCTCTCTCCGTCTTTCTGGCGAGTGCAGGCGCCCTATAGCAAAAACCTCTCCAAAAAAAGAACCAAAAAAAAAAGAGGCCAGCAGATGACTCAGAGGTTAAGGAAGCTGGATCCCAGCTGGGACTACTACACGGGAACAGGTTTGAGAAAAAGATGAGGAATTTAGTTGAGGACCTGTTAAGTTTAAGATGGAGGTGTCAGGCAGGCATTTTGGTATGGAAGTCTGAAGTTTAACTATGGGGAAGGAACTAAGGTTGTAATTAGTGATCCACTTCCCTGAACCATATATTATTGGCTTAATGAGGCAAGATATAAATACCTGCCTGTTTTACACCTACCAACTGAGTTAGGTAATTAAAAGTAAAATTTACTGTATCTAAGTTCTCGAAACTGAACAGAATGGTTCTTGAGAAATTAAAGTTTTGAAAAATCTGTTGCTGAATATTAGTAAAAGTTAATGTTTATTGAGTGTTCCTTATAGCAGCCCCCACTCTGAGCTCTTTACATGTATTACCTTTCCTACAGCAACCCTATGCGGTGGTAGTATTACTGTCACTGTTTGACAGAGGACTTGGAAATTAAAGCTTAGAATAGCTAAGCGATCTGCGCAAGGTCACACTGCTTTTTTCTCACAGGCTGGCTCCAGAGCTCATACTCTTTGCTATACCATATCCCTCAGACTAGTGAGGATAGAGAAAATGAAGACAGACATATACACACAAAAGATATCAAGATGCAGCCAGCCACTATAAGTGAAAGGTTTTTTATTCAGTATGATCCTTGAAAATCTTACATAATTCTTTTTTTCTTACACTTTATTGAAAAAATTTTCAAACATACAGAAAAAAGAATTACATAATGAATATCCATATAACCTAGATTCTATAGTAAATATTTAACAATTAATATTACTAAACTTGTCTTACACATTATCTATACATCTCTCCATCTATCAATCCAACTGAACTACTCTGGTGGATTTTAAAGTAAGTCGAAGACAGCAGTACACTTTACCTCTAAGTACTTCAGCTTGCATGCATGATCTTAGAATTCACATAAAGAAATTAAATTTACACTATTTATTGGACTTAATTTAATTACAAGGTTAAAAATACTGTGATGCCAAATGGCATTTCTGGAAGTTTGGAATTTCCATGGAATTCATGGGATTTTCTGTCTAAAGTTAAAGAATACACTCTCATTAAAAACATTAATGGATAACATAGTGGTGAAATCATTTTCAACTGTGTCCACACAGAGGATGGGGAGGCACGTGAGAGAGATGAAATCCGGCATGATAGGCGAAAAGAGAGACAGCATGATAGGAATCTTTCCAGAGCAGCTCCTGATAAGAGGTAAGTGTTATTTGATACAAATGAAGAACTATGAAGAGTGGCCTTTTGTACCTTTTAAAGAAGAGCTTTAGTCTGCTAAGATCAGTTTTCTCATCCCATCCTTTTTGGTTTGATAACGTCAATAAATTAGCACTTACTTTTCTTATACTTTTCTTAATAAAATTGACTATCCCTGGAAGTAATCCATCACCTTAGAGAGATAGAGTTAAGAATAATGGACATCAGAAAGGGAATTCAGGGGCTAGGTGGTAGTACAGGGGTGATATAACTGGACCCACAAGGGAAAGGTTCCAAGTACTTGTCCCAGGACCTTTCTGAACATGCCAGTTACGTGTGCCCATGCCTGTGATCTTTTGTAAGAGAGATTTTTTTGTAGGGCGGGTGTGCTCGCCAGAGAGACAGGGAGACAGAAAGCAAGAAATCACCCCCTCCCCCCCCAGGGGGATGGCCATGCCGTAATCCCTTCTCCGTCATTCTCCTCTTGGGATCTTAGGCACTCATGCACATATACCTGGTGTGAGTTTTAAGCCACTGGGTCTGGGACTTAAACTGTGGTCAACTATATGGGAGTCCAGCAATGTAACCACTACACCATCTGCTGGTCCTTCATGCCTGTGACCTTGATCCAAGCCAGCTATGGCTGGATCAGTGTGGAGACCCTATTTTGGGTGCATCTGAATATGTGTGTATGTGGCTTCCTCATGGAAGATATAAGTGAATAAAAAAGAGAAGGAAAAGGAAGTTCAGATCATGTTTGTGGTGGTAAGTGGGAATGTTCTGTTATTCTACTTCAGATGGTAAGACACATTGGTCATGTGTCTGTTCCTCTAGACAGAAAATAGGCTGCCATACCTTTAATTAAGATCCTTTCATATGCAGAGTACTATGCCCAGTATAACTGGGGGAAATGTGGAACAGTCTTCAAAAGAAGTGAAAACTCCTTCTCATGAACAGTTTAACTTAAAATCAAAAAGAACATTTAAAATTATTTGGGAACCAGCTTCAAAGGTGGCTGGATCCCACTTGACTATGTCGTTTGCATTCTGGATCCAGCAGCTTAAAAAACATGCCAGGTGTGTGTTCATATGTGCCCAAAATCCTGAAAGGAGAGAGAAATGGAGAAGGGATTGAGGCATGGCCATTCCCCATAGGAGGTGCTTTCTCACTTTTCTTCTCTCCCATATTCTTTCTAGCAAGTACATGCACCCTCAGACAAATATTTTTTTTAATTTTTCTAAATGACTGGAAAACATTTACAAAGTACACTTAATAAGCACAAACTTCTATGGAACAAACCAAATATATGTATTAGGACATAAAGTAGGGATTGGAAAGTTTGTGGTTCACCGAATGCTGAGGGCTAACATTGCTGAAAAGTTGAAGAAATGCTGGTAATACATAGGGGGAATTCTGAGCACAGGTTAAATGCAAATATAAAACATTTTCTTCCCAGATGAAGAGTTTTCCCATGCTCTGAACACCTTGCAAGCTGATAAAATGCTTTTTCAAGTCCCACTTTAAACATAAAGACGATTCCCGTTGATGTTCTTTGTTGTTTAATTAGCGTATTTCATCTCCCTGGATAAGCAAAGTCATAGAGAAACAGAATATGAATTTACAGTTCTAGGTAAAAGTAGTGTTGGAGAAGGAATAGTTAAGTGGAAAAGTGTTCAATAACTTACTTGGAAATTTTTAAGTTGTAAAAAATTAAATGTAAAAGTGTTCAATAACTTCTTATTTGGAAATTTTTAAGTTGTAAAAAATTAAATGGCTTTGCAAATACATTGGCCTTTAAAACCAGTAAAAGGGCTCTGAGAGTTAATAACATAGGAAAGCTGTAAACTCGTGTTTGGATGAAACTCAAATTGTATATAGAAATCATTTCAGTACCTAAGCTTCTAGTAAAGTGTTGATAGTTACCATAGTTTCATTGGGATATAGATTACATACATACTTATTTTTTAAATTATTCTGAGTGTCAAAAATAATACCTAGTGGGACCAGCAGTTAGCATAATGGCTGTCACTGAACTCCCATGTAGTCGACCACGATTCGAGTCCCAGACTCAATGGCTTAAACTCACACCAGGCACGTGTACGTATCTGCTCCCCCAAACCCTCACATAATAATGGCAAATACGACATAGCAATTTCAAATCTCAGCATGATTGTGATTGCTTATATTAAAAAATTCCATGTCAGGAATGAGTCTCTTGGATGTTCTTTTGAGGTAATAGGAAGTCCTAATTGTGAAACTGTACCTCTTCTAATCATCATGTATTTGAAATGCTGTAAAGGTTGCCAGCCTGATTATGCATTATCAGGGAATATGTGTTCACAAGACATGAACATGACATATCAATTTCCTCAGCTTCTGCGATTGGTTGTATTTAAATTGAACATATCCAGCTTGTCTGCAAAGGGTTTCAGTTAAGTGATGTATCTTAAAATAGGTCTAAACTGCAGAGAAATGAAAATCGGGATATCAGTGAAGTCATTGCTCTTGGTGTGCCCAATCCACGTACTTCCAATGAAGTTCAATACGACCAGCGGCTCTTCAACCAAACCAAGGTAAAAGGAATTTAGAAACAGCACATCTGTGTGGTGATATGAATGCATATGCTCAGGGAAGAAATAATTAACATATCTTAGATTTGGAATCAGCCTAAAGAATACTGGCATGACAAAAGAAAAAGTTGTATGTTGTAACTTTAAAGAGACAAGTTGGGTTCTGATTGTGATCTCTTACAGTTGGCTAAGATTTGAGACATTAGCAGAAAATGAAATAGATCAGGTTAAAAAAAAAAACTTGTTTCTAGAGCCATCTCCTAACTGCAGTGGTAAAGTGCTGCTTAAGAAAAGCTAGATTCCATATGGCAACCAGTAGTCTAAAACATGCCAAGCATGCACGTGAGTGCCTAAGATCTAGCAGAATGGGAGAAGGGGATGGCAGGGTGATCCTGTGAGACTGTACATCTCCCTCTTTCTCATGCTCATACACACACTATCATGAATAAAGTTAAACAAACAGAAAAACCCCACAGTATATCAAGCATTTATTTTTTGAATAGAGCCAGTGTCCTACAAGTATTTTGGGTTTTTTTTTTTTTTGCTGGCCTTTAGATTTTTTTTTTTTTATGCTTTATACTTTTCCATTTGGAATTTTTTTTTTAAATAAAGCTATAGGGCCAGCAGGTGGCGTAGTGGCTAAGGAACTGGACTCCCGCATGGCCCATCGCAGTTCCAGTCCTGGACCCAGTAGCTTGAAAATCATGCCAGGCCTATGTGCATGTGTGCCTGCCCAAAATCCTAAGAGAATGGAAAAGGGATTGTGGCATGGCTATTCCCCCTGGGGAGTGATTTCTCACTTTCCTTCTCACTGTCCCTCTACAGCAAGCAAGCACACACATTGTATAGCAAAATAAAACAAAACAAAAAAACTGGGTCAAAGTGCTAGACTTGGGTCAGGCTCTTGGCACAGCGGTTAAGGGTTGTCTGTGCACTGGGAGCCAGTTTGCATATGGCTATGGTTTAAACCGTAGCCTGAGCAACTTGAAAAACACTGAGTGCTTGGGCATGGATGCCCAAAATCCTGACAGGATGGAAAAATGAAGGGATTGCAGTGTGACCATATGCCACTGGGGTGGGAATAGTCTCTAAACCTCACAGACCCTCTACAAAACAATAAAAAGTACTAGACTGGTTGTCAGGAAATCCAATTGAGCTTTTAATAATGTGCACATTTTTATTTAATGTCATTGATTTTTCCACAGGGTATGGACAGTGGATTTGCAGGTGGAGAAGATGAAATTTACAATGTTTATGATCAAGCCTGGAGAGGTGGTAAAGATATGGCCCAGAGTATTTATAGGCCCAGTAAAAATCTGGACAAGGACATGTATGGTGATGATCTAGAAGCCAGAATAAAGACCAACAGGTACCAAGGTAGACAACTCAATTTCAATGTTCATAACAGTGAAAACAATGTAGCTCAGAATCCTCTCTCTTTTTCCCTAGATTTGTTCCCGACAAGGAGTTTTCTGGTTCAGACCGTAGACAGAGAGGACGAGAGGGACCAGTTCAGTTTGAAGAAGATCCTTTTGGTTTGGACAAGTTTTTGGAAGAAGCCAAACAACATGGTGGCTCTAAAAGACCTTCAGATAGCAGCCGTCCCAAGGAACATGAGCATGAAGGCAAGAAGAGGAGAAAGGAGTCGATAACACCTCTCTTCATAGTGAATGGACTAGTAACCCTAATGAGGCAAGTCAGATGGGGGAACACCTGGTAAATGGTCAAGATAAAAACCAAATCTGGGTGCCAGATCCCAGCGCTACTTTTTATTACTGAAGTACAGGGGATAAAAAAAATTCTACTTTGAACTAGTTTTTTTTAAAGAGCAGGTCGTGTTTGTGCTTCTCCCGCCTTTTGGCATATAGAACATAAAGTGCCCCCCCCACACACACACACACACACAAAACCAAGACCACTCCCCTTTTGTGTGACACTGTTAGTTTGGGGTTAGTATTTTGTGTAAGAGCAACTGCTTATGAATAAAATTACCCCAACCACAATGAGTAAGTTGATATTGGAACTGTCCTACCAAATGAATTCTGTCCCTATTCTGCTGTTTTAATTTGGAATAGGGAAAGTAAGCTCTTCCTTGATTCAACTATTTGTTTCAAATAAAAACATCTAGACAAAATTTTGTTATGTTTACTTTAATGGGCCATAACAGTCTCAGAAATCTTTCTCTTCATCAGATGTTTGATTCCCTTGAAAAACTTTTGGTTTTTGAGCTTGAACGTGGAGCTGAAAAATCAAATAAACACTGTAAGGAAAAGACAATGTCTGAAAAAACTTTAAAACTAAAAGATAACAATTTAATAAGATTGCCTTTTTGTAAGGGAGTCAACACCAATAACTTAAACATTTGTTATTTGTTCCCTGTTCTTAAGACATGCCAGACTTCAACTTAAACTTGTAAATCAATATGCCCAAGAAAGCTGGAGACTCAATCCATTTACCTGACTTCAAAGTAGACTGCCATTTCTCCTGTTCTGCGTCACATATACCTTAGTAACCACTAATGAGTCTTCCTGTACCTCCCTCCCCAGACCTTTTAGTACAGTGCACTGTGTCACTACACTGTCTAACAAGCATTAAAGGCAGCTTTGCTTACAAATCCCAAAGTCCTTGTCATTCCAAATCTCTTACTTATTGGATAGAAAGTTCATGATGTGAATAGATTTACCTTTACACCATCAATAATATGATTTTCCTGTTGTAGTGCATTCTGAAGTTCTTCTTCTGAAGAAAAATGAATCCAACCCATACCTTTATGAAAGCCAGTCTCTTTATTCTAAAAATTCAGAATATAGATTAATCATGAATTTGAAAGCTTCCATGAGCTCCAAACTAAACTACCAACTTTTTCATTTGGCGGAATCAATTCTAGACATTAACATCAGTAACTTTCCTTTGGTATGCTCACCCTCTCAGTTACCTAAAGCTAAATCCCTGTGTTAAGCTTAATACTCCCTCTGCTTTTCCACTGCCTTAAGATAATGAGCTTTCTGTCATTCTAGGTGCAAACCATACTAAGAGTTAATAGTCAAGGGAAATTTTGAGGTACCCTTTTTTCTAACCTTATTTCTAGAAACTAAAAAATTAAACCTCAAATCTTGTCTGTCTCTCTGGTTACTTCTGAGATCAATCTCATCTACTATTATCACATGTTCCTAGTAAAAAATAGAAGATAAATGTTACACCTTTACTTATCTAGTTCTAGATATCTGGTTAATTTAAATAAGTTTGCTACTCTTACTCGTGCAAAAGGCAGAGTATTTATCATGCAACTTATCTATCCCAAGTGCCAGGGGCTAATGTACTTGGACCTGCCTTGTCCCTAGCCCTCTGAAAAGGACAGTCACAGAGATGTCTATTCAGTGTAGTTAACCATTTGATCCTCATCAGTCTCTACAAAGTTGTGCTTTGCAAAAAAAAACATCAAATTCTTAGAAATTGCTCTGATACATCAAAGGTAACTTTGTAAGTAATGGCCTTGAATGAGGGAAGAGTTTCTGGTGATGTCCTAATGATCCACTCTATGCATACTCACATCATGCTCCAAAAAGCCCACAGAAAAATGTAGCCCAGGATAAAGTAGAACACATTTACAGGCTGACCTCTAGACTCCCATGAGAAAGCAAAGGAAATGTTAATTAACATAAAAATACTGTTATAGGACCAGCTCCATGGGATAGTAGTAATACACTGCTCAGAGACATGGGATCCCATAGTGACCACAGTTCAAATCCCTGGCCAGGTCAGCCTGAAGCACACTGGGTAAGTGCCCAAGAACCAGTGATCTGGAAGATTAGAGAACGGGACTGCAGCAATCAGACTATGACAGGTAGTCTTTCTATCACATATGCACAGAAATGCTCAATCATGGATTTTTAAATACTGTTTTATTGGGCTGGTCCTGTAGTGTACAGATTTTAAGCACTGTGCATATGGAGTTAGATCCTACATGCCCAATCACAGTACAAGTCCTGCCCTGGATGGCTTGAAATATAGGGCACGTGCTCAAGTTCCTGACAGGACTGAGAAATGGAGGAGGAACTGGTGCACAACCACACTGAGGGGATGCTTTCTTTCTGGCAAGTATACATACCCTTTGGCAATAAAGAAATAGAAAAAATAATAAAAATTACTATTTAATTATAAATACCTAAAAAAATGAAATGGACTTCAATTAGGATAAAACATAAATATTCTCTGCCAATTAGTTTGCAATATAATTATCCTCTACTGTCTCAAGTCCTTACTGGAATACTCTAATAGGCAGAATTCCAAGACAGGCCCCGTGACCTCCATTCATCCCTGTTTTCTCAGCCTGTATAATCCCTTCCCTTTGACTGTAGACAGAAAATGTGACTTGCTTCTAACCTAAAGAAAATGACAAAGATGATGAAATGTTGCTCCCTTGGTCAGCATATATGGTAAGGATAACTCTTGTGATTATGTTTTTTATACATAGAAGATTCTTAGCAGAATGGAGAAAGCTCCGTGCTGGCATTGAAGAAGCAAGCTACTATATTGTAAGAAAGCCTACAGAGAAGCCAGGTAACAAGGCAAGCAGCCCCTAAGGGCTGAAAACAGCTCCCAGCTGACTGTATAAAGCCAAAAGCCAGGGGGAAAAAAAAAATCAGGAATCCATGATCACACAGGTGAAAAGTGAATTCTGCCAATAAACTGAGGAGCTTGGAAGTTAGTCTTTCTACAGGTGAACCACTTGTGAGGCAGACTACAATCCCAGCTGACCCTGGATTACAGGCAAGTGAGACCTGGGCAGAGGACCCAGCTAAACTGTGCCCAGCTGTGAGATGATACAGATGTGTATTGCTGTGAGCCATTAAACTTGTACTAATTTGTTTTGCAACAATAAAAAACATAAATACCTATAAGTTTGGTTTTTTAGTATCACCTATAATTTAATCAACAAAATAACCTCTTTCTATTAAATATTGAATAAGTTCATATGTTTTCAATTAGAAGATAATATTAATACTTTTTTTCTTAAGTTTTTTGCTATAGGGCATGTATGCTCACCAAAGACAGAGAGGTAAAGTGAGAGACTACCTCCCAGGGAGGATGGCCACACTGCAGTCCCTTCTCTTGGAATTTTGGGCACACATGCACATGCATCCAATGTGATTCTCTCTAGGCCTCAAGTCTGGGACTTGAACTGTGCAGTTGGCATGTGAGATCCAGCACCTTCAGTTCTATGCTACCTGCTGGCCCTAATAGTTTTTCTTTTCTTTAAGAGGTTTTGCATTAGGGTACATGCACTTGCCAGGAGAGAAAGAGAGACAGTGAGAGGGAAAGTGAGAAATCACCCGCCCAGGAGAGATAGCTACACTATAATCCCTTCTCCATTCTCCTTCCAGGATCTTGGGAATGCACACACCCACACCCAGCATGATTTTCAAGCCACCAGACTTGAACTGCAGTCAGCCATGTCGGAGTCCACTGACATAACCACTACACCATCTGCTCGCTCCTCTAATAATTTCTTTTAAAGATAATACTCACAAAAGGTACAGTGCACTTTCGTATATGGCCAAACTGTGCAAAGTGTTCTCTCAGCTCACCTGTATCGGGAGAGATGATATATTAAAAGTAGTCAATATATTCTGCATTTATTGGTCAATATTACAGACAGAACTCAAAAGGGGACTTATAGCCCCCAAACTTCTTGTGGCTAAGAACAATGTTGCATTTCCTTAAAGCCTTAAGATGAGGAAGCAGCTATGGTACTAACTGTATAGCTGTAATGTGCCAGATTAGGTGGTGGGGTGGAAACATGGACAGATTAAATTGCTAAATCTCCATCTGCTGTCCCCATCCTCAGCAAATACTGAGTGTCTTCATTACAGCAAATATTGATGTTAAGTATGTGGATTATAATCCTCGTAAGCAGATCACATAGAAGAAAAGGTAGATAACCACAATCCACTGCGTGAAGTGCTACATTCGTTTTCTCAATAAAAAAACTAGTTCACTCATCTTTCATAATTTAACGTTTACAATAGATGGTGCTCATATTTAGTGAGTAGACCCTTCCTGCCTTAGTTCCCACTGCTGGCTCATAGTTACTTTCTAGTACATCAAACTGAATTCTCTCCATTTGTCTTGTTGATTTTCTCATCTCTTGTTTTTCTCTCCTTGATATGTCAGTAATCCTAATTCAGCCTAAATTTTAACTGTCCTTTTAGAACCAAACCAAATATATCCATTGAGGATTGTTTTACTAGACTCCTACTGCAATACAAGTCAATGTGTGAACCCTGTGAGAACTAAAAAGATTTAGAGTGTACAACTGTAAAGATCAAAAATTGAATAATCTCTCACTCCCTTCTGAACTACAATGCTTATATTTTTATTTACATTTTATATTACCTGGGATTATCTCCTCATTTAAATCTCCCTGGCTCAACAATTTCCTTCATCTGTTTTAAGTCTTTGTATCCCCATCTCTACACTATAAGGTCCCTGAATAGATAAAACACTGTATTTACAGTACCTGATACACAGTAGGACATCATAAATAAATGTCCAGTAAGCCTTTTTTTTGGGGGGGGAGAGTTTTTTTTGCTATAGGACGCCTGCACTCGCCAGACAGACAGACAGAGACAGAGAGACAGAAAGCGAGAAATCACCCTCCAGGGTGGATGGCCACGCCACAATCCCTTCTCCTCCATTCTCCTCTCAGATCTTGGGCACCCGGTCCAGGATGGGAACCGCGGTCAACTATGTGGGAGTCCAGCAACATAGCCATTACGCTAACTGCTGGTCCCAACACTCATGTTTTAAATCAGGTATTAAAAGTTGTAGAAGGGACCAGAAGTTGGCAAAATGGCTATGTTGCTGAACTCCCATGTAGTCGACCGCGACTCGAGTTGCGGACAGGTGGCTTAAACTCACGCTGGCAGGACCAGCAGTTGGCATAATGGCTATGTCACTGGACTCCCATGTAGTCGACCGCAGTTCACGTCCCGGACCCGGTGGCTTAAAATTCACGCTGGGTGTGTGTGCGTGCGTGCCCAAGATCCCGAGGAGAATGGAGGAGAAGGGATTGCGGTGTGGCGATCCCCCCTGGGGGGTAATTTCTCATTTTCTGTCTCTCTGTCCCTCTCTGTCTGTCTGGCAAGCGCACGTGCCCTATAGCAAAAACTTCTCCAAAAAAAAGAAAAAAAAAAATCACGCTGGGCGTGTGTGCCCATCCCCCCTGGGCAGTGATTTTTCATTTTCTGTCTCTGTCTCTGTCTTTCTGGCGAGTGCATGCGCCCTATAGCAAAAACCTCTCCAAAAATAAAATAATCCTTCTAGAAAACATTTACTTACAAAATAAACCACTTCTCAATGTTACCCTTTCCCGTATAACTTCCTATGTTCAGGAGAAACAGCTGCAAGCAGCAAGAACATGCCTACATAACAGGTTCTCCTTAAATATTAATATATTCTTAATGAATGAATGAACTGAAACTTTCAAAGTTGTACATTATTTACATTATGCAGACTCTTTTTAAGGATTTTTAAACGAGGTCTTTATGATCTGGAAAACTGCCCCTGCAAGACACTAGTGAAATCTCTCAGCCATTCCACAAAGTTCTACAGGGCCTAAGGGAGACTATCTACTAGGTTCGGTCTTCACCAACAATATACTGAAAAGATGGGACACGAACCAATTTATTTCCTATACTACTACTGTCTTCTGAGTCACAAAATCCAGGAGAGTAATCCCTGTTCATTCTTCTAAAAAGTGACCATAGTTTTTTGGGTTTTTTTAAAAGAATTGTTTATTTAATTAATTCCATTTGTTATTACTATTTTTTAATATGATCAAAGAGAAATAGAGAGAGAAAGGGAAAGCAAAAAAGCAATCTGCAGGTCTGGGACTCAAACAACCATCAGTCATGTGAGAATCCAGGGCCTTTATCCACCATGCCACTTGCCTGCCCAGTCATAGTGTTTTTTTTGTTTTGTTTTGTTTTGTTTTTTAATTTTGGCAAGCAAATATAAAAACCTTATCTCAAAACAGCACCTCACAAAATCCAAAGTTGGTGAGAGATTTCAAATTATTCCAACCCTGTTTCCAGACTAAGCTTCCACCCTGAGCTTCAATTTTACTAGGCATGAAAATAACTACCATTTGCTGAGTACTATACTGAATTGGGCTCAAGTCTAATAAGTTTCCATATAAATTCATTTAGTCCTCTCGGCAATCCTATGATGCAGGTATTAATGATTTCAAGTTATAAATGTTTAAGTTAAGACACGGTTGTGAGCCCTTGTCCCATATTACCTTGTTATTAAAGTTACACAAATAATAAATGGCCAAGTTGGAACGATAATCAAAACTGTCAGGTTTCAGAGTCCTGCTCTCAAGCACAGTAATAGACGACCTCTCAATTACTTCACAGGCTTCTCAAACTCAATACATTCTTACTTTACTCATCTTCTGTAGGCCTACTGCTCCTAAATTCTAATTACAAAATTCACCAATGTTAACATCATCCCTCTCTTTTCCTCATCTGTACCCTCCCCCCATTAAAGCCACCGATAAATGCTTTCCATTTTTATTCTGATAACGGAAGAGGATCTGACCGCCAACCTCGTATCACTGCTCTAGATCAAACCCTCATGTTTGAACTAAATTCTTGAGATGGTCTCCTCGCCTACAATCCTGCCACCCTGAATCCCTCCATACTGCAGTCAAAATCATCCCCTATAAATCCTAAATTTTCAATTTGTAAGTTAATGTATCTTTCCACCAAGTCACTCCGAAAGACAGAAAACGTGAAATCGTGCTCCCAAGCTCAGAAGATATCCCTAAACTATTCATCGCAAACAAAATTCCTTTTTGCTCATAGGCTTGCTCAGGAGCAAATTCAGGCACCTAATCCAGGCACCACGCTGAGTTAGTTCAGTGCTCGGAAGACAGCAGGGTTTTGAGGATCTCTAGGATCTAAAACTCTCGCCCCTCCCGCATCTCCATCACTCACTCGCCGCTGCGGTCCAAGGAATTTTCCTGACAAAAGCAATGGGACGACTAATACCCGTTCGCAACGCCACGGTTGCCCGTACTGCCGAGGCAGCCATTTTCAAACTAAGAGCCTCCGTGCTCTGGGGTCGCGACCCCGAAAACCTCTTCCGGATCCGGAGTGCGGTAATCTGTTTCCGGGTCGAGTGGGTGGGCACAGAGCAAGTTGCGAAATGGGGAAGATGGCGGCTGCCGTGGGCTCTGTAGCGACGCTGGCCGCGGAACCTGGGGAGGACGCCTTTCGGAAACTTTTCCGCTTCTACCGGCAGAGCCGGCCTGGGACCGCAGACCTGGGCGGGGTCATCGACTTCTCGGCGGCCCACGCAGCCCACGGCACTGAGCCTGGTGCCCACAAGGTACGGAGAGCGGGCGGCGCGCGCCTCCCCATCACCTGGCTTCGTGGAGGGTCTTCCGTGTCCGCCTCTCCTCATCCTTTGTCACTGAGCGATCTCCGCTCTCCTGGGATACAGAGTTGAACTGCTCACCACCTGTCACCCGGGGGATAAAGCCCTGTGCTGCTCGTTTCTTCGCCCAGCCGGTCTAGGCACCGCCTCAGTCAGAAAAGCCTAAAAACTGATGTGTAGTCGTTCCTGTAACCGTCCACTCTCGCTTTTGCTTTGGTTTGCGTGAAACCCAGTAGAATTTTTTTATAGACATTATAGTAGCACTCTTCAGCTTGACAGAAACGACCCCCGAGTAATAAGCCTAGAACTGAGAGCAGCCTACGTTGTAAATTAAGCTACTGCGTAAAACTAGTCCCTGTCTTCTCTGGGCCATTTAGAACCAGACCGTTGAGGAGGTCTGAAATAATCTCTCCAAGGTGAAACTAAATGGCAAACGAGAATCTATAGACTCCAAGCACCAGTTTGTATGTACACATCGAAATTAAATCGGTAACATAATGGGATAGGAGGAAACTACAACTATAATATAGTGTACATTTTGTTCACAATCACCTTATCATTGAGACTGTATAATCCCTTAATTTGCTTTGGGGTTGTCCACAGGTGTCTAGACGAGGCATACTTTCCAACTTTAGGAAAAACTCTCAATAAAATTAGGATGCTCTAGTAACACCATATTTGTGTAGAATTTGATTTCTCATCAACTTCATTTGCTCGCAAAAAATGGTCTTAGAGTTGTCAAAATAACATACACAAAGTCTGTACCCACAATTATATATATGCATGTATTATATTGGGCTGTCCAGAAAGTCATGACACATTTACGCCTAGAAAAACATGTCATGGGGACCAGCAGATAGCATAATGGTTACGTTGCTGGATTCCCACTTGACCATGGTTCAAGTCCCAGACCCAGCAACTTAAAACTTATGCCCGACGAATGTGCATATATGCCCAAGATCCCAAGAGGACAATGGAGAAGGGATTGTGGCATGGCCATCCTGGAGGGCACAGCGGGAAAGGGGATGAGTTCTCACTTTCTCTCTGTCTCTCTCTGGCAAGCACACATGCCCTATAGCAAAAATCTCTCAAAAATAAATATAATTTTAAAAAACTATGTCATGGGACCAGCAGGTGGCGTGGCGGTTAAGGCGCTGGACACCCACACATGACCGACCATGATTTGAGTCCCAGACCTGGTGGCTTGCGTTCTCACTTTCCCTTTCTGTCTGTCTCTCTCTGGTCAAATTAAAATAAGTGAATGAATAAATTAAAAAATAAAATAAAATAATTCTTTAAAAAGAATAAAAAAACTACATCGTTACTTTCCTGATAACCTAATATGTGTGTGTGTGTGTATACGTATACATATATGACTCTTGAAAGACTCCTTCAATCCTCTGTCAGCTCTTTTTACCTATATTTTACCATAATATGTACATACCTTTAAAATATAAGCTACCAGGGAATTGTCAAACACAATACTGAAAACAGTACTCTAAATAAATACAGTATGTGTCAAGTAGGTGAAAGCTTGACTGTTTCATTCCCTAATTCAACAGATTAAAAACAATTTAATTGGAGAAGAAATGGCTTTTATAAGACAGCTGGTGAGAACAGTGTAGAGCAGTAGTCTAGCAAGGGAGGGTACAAAAAAGATTTCCCTCCTCTTTGTGAGAGTAGAAAAGGATTTGAGTTGTGTTTGTTTTTTTTGTTTGTTTGTTTTGGTTTTTTGGGTTTTTTTTTTTTTTTTGAGAGGTTTTTGCTATAGGGTGTGTGGGCTCGCCAGACAGAGAGAGAGAGACATAGAGACAGAAAGCGAGAAATCACCCCCCGGAGGGGATGGTCACACCGCAATCCCTTCTCCTCCATTCTCCTCTCGGGATCTTGGGCACGCGCACACACACGTGCCCGGCGTAAGTTTTAAGCCACCGGGTCTGGGACATGAACTGCAGTCGACTACATGGGAGTCCAGCGACATAGCCATTACGCTCACTGGTGGTTCCCTTGGTTTTGTTTTTTGGGTTTTTTCTCTTTTTTTGGCCTCTTTTGGCTATAGGATGCTTGCGTTTGCCCAGAAGAGTTTGGGAAGTGACAAGTAACTCGCTGGGGTACTGGGGCAGGGGGAGCGGCCACACTACAATCTCTTCTCCATTCTCCTCTTGGGATTTGGGGCAAGCATGCACACACTTAGCATGTTTTTCAAGCCACAAGGTCTGGGCTTCAAATTGCAGTCAGCCATGTGAAGTCCAACCACCTTAGCCATCATTCCGTCAGCTGGCCCAAGGTAGTATTTTTGACAGGGCCTTGATCTTTTACTGTTTTGCAGTCTTCCTGTCCCAGTTTCCTAATTAACTAGGGATATAGGCCCATGCACCTGCATTAGTGTGTTCAGCTGGGCCAAGGAAAGCAAGCTGGTCTCCCATGTGACCTCAGCCTCCCTAGCAGAGGCACTGCTTATGTACCACTGTGACTGAGAAAAACTTTTCTTTTTTTTTAACTGACAGAGGGTTATATGTATGTTGGTCAGAGAGAGAGGGGGAGAGAGTAAGCATCCTCTGGTTGGGCATGGTCACACCACAGTCTCTTCTCCATTTCTACATCTTGTTGGGATCTTGGACATGCTTGCACACACATCCAGCATGTTTTTTGAGCCTCCAGGACCAGGAGTCAAACCGCAGTTATCCATATAAGATCCATTTCCCTTAGCCACTAGTCTGAGACTGGTCCAAAAAACAAAACTTTTATAAATTTTTCTGGTAGGCCAGCTGATGATGTGAAGGTTAAGGCAGCTGGATCCCACATGGCCAAGTGCACAGTTTCAGTCCCAGATCCAGAGGCTTGAAAAATACACTGAGCATGTGTACGTGCATGCCTAAAATTCCAAGAGAAGGATGAAGAAAAGGGATGGGAGCATAGCCATTCCTCCAGGGGGTACTTCTCGCTCTCTCGCTCTCTCTCTCTGGTGAACACCGGCACCATAAAGCAAAACTTCAAGAAAAAGTTAAGCGACTCATCTGTAAGTTCCAAATCACATAAGTGATGAAGCTGAGACTAGGATCCCAGATTTGAGACTCAGCTTTGCCTTATACCAGAGATGTCTTGAGATTTGAGGTTCCAAAAACCTTCAAAATACCTTGAACCCTCTGACTTCTGTTTCTTTCCTGCCAGGTGTTCAGATCTCAGCTAAGCGTGTCTGCAGTGAGTGAGAATGATGCATGTAGAGCAGGACTTCAGCCAGTCAGCAAGTGGCGAGCCTATGGACTCGAAGGCTACCCTGGTGAGTTATCTCAAAGAAGATGAAAGCACCACTCAGTTATTTGTCTAAATTCTGAGAAGGAACTATGAGCAATAGAAGAGAACTCTAAACACACATAGATATTCCACTCTTAAGCTCATCCTAGGTTGTGCCTTATCTAAGGTGTCCATTTGTTTAGCATTCCCAAAGGATAGAACAGGAGTCAGCAGTACCTCCCTTAAGATGACAAAAAGTAGCATGACTTCCAGAAAAATAAAGACTTTGACTCTGGGCTCCTTGCCACAACTCTGAACTCCTACTCTGACAGAAGAACTGCTTTAAATCCTAGAATAATTCATAACTGTCACTTCAGTCACATTCTCAAATAGCATAACAACTTAAAACTTGTTGCTGTCAAGGCTGAACAGTTGAAAAGAGAATTGTAGTTAATGAGATTAAAAGTCATAAATAGTCTAAAATTTATCATTTAATGACATTTAGTAGCTCACTTTACAGGCTGAATATTGTTATTAACATTTTTTTCTATGTTCATGGGGGGATTTTGTAGATTATTTATTATAAGCTATTCAGGAGATAGAGAAATGCCTTATTTGGGGCCAGTCAATAGCATAGTAGTAAAGACAGCTGGATCCCACATGACTGACCTTGTGGTTCAAATCCCAGACTGGCAACTTGAAAAACACCAGACCAGTATATGTGCATGCCTGAAATCCCAGGAGGGAAAGATGGAAAAGAAGGATTGCAGCATAACCGTGCCCCATGGGAAGTGCTTTTTTTACTTTCTCTCTCTCAAGAAAAAGAGAAAAGAAGAAAAGAAAAAAGAGAAATGCCTTATTTGGCTTCATGATCTTAGATCTGCCATCCTGTTTCTTTCCGAAAAGCATAGTATAGGTTAAAAGTGAGATAACCAGCCACAGTGGCTAAGCTTTAGTGCACCACTCTGTAATGCTGGAGCCATCTAGGTCAGAGTTTGGTTCATGGATCAACCTGCAGGTGCCGGGTACTTGCATGTGCATGTTCCTGGTAGCCTGGAAAGGCTAGGGGAAAATCATGGTGTGAGATTCTTAAGAATGCTTGTTTGTGACTCTCTCTGTGTAGCAAATAAATCAATTTTCTGGAATCTTTTTAATGATTTATTTTTACTTTAAGATATATTTTAAAATAAGGTTTTTATTTTAACAATATACTAGATGCTGACTTGGTTGGTCCATGGATCATTTAGCCAAAACACATTTGTTTCTACCTAAATCTCTTTAGCAAAGACATAAGTGCTAGGATTTTACCACAGACTTAAGTGGAGTTGATTATATTTAATTTTAAAAGCTATATAAAGTTGTAGCATAAACTACAATAGCTCTTATGGACAATTTTTATTAACTGAGGCTTTTTTTTTTACTTTATTTTAATTTGACCAGAGGGGCTCAAAGTGAGAGAGAGAGAAAGAGAGAGAGAGAGAGAGAAAGTGAGAAAGGAAGCCAGAGAGAGAAAGAGAAAATGAGAAAGCAAGCCACCAGGTCTGGGACTCAAACCGTGGTCGGCCATATGGGAGTCCAGTGCC
Source organism: Tupaia belangeri chinensis (assembly GCF_000334495.1). Taxonomy (NCBI): domain Eukaryota; kingdom Metazoa; phylum Chordata; class Mammalia; order Scandentia; family Tupaiidae; genus Tupaia; species Tupaia belangeri. Next base: position 2,465,605 of record NW_006160041.1, on the reverse strand, counting down.
CTTAACCACTATGCCACCTGCCGGCCCCAACTGAGGCATTTTTATGAGAAGAATCATTTAAAACATGAAAGCTCAGATTTTTTTTTAAATGCTTTAATATTGCTGCAGAAGTCTGTCAGTTCAATAGCAAGTAATACAACTTTCTTCTCATGACCATATGTCTTCCCAAGAAACTGGATCTTGTATGACAGCTGATCTTTACATACCTGCTAAAACTAATAGTTGTAGGAAGTCAGTCAATCATTTGATTTTTTTTTTTTTTTTTTTTTAGGTTTTTGCCATAGTGTGCTCACAGAGGGGTGGGGGCAGGTAGAGAAATTACCCCTACGGAGGATGGCCACACTGTAACCTCTTATCTCAGGATTTTGGGCATGCACACACATGTGCCTGGCATAATTTTCTAGCTACTAGGTCCAGGACTCAAACCACAGTTGGCCATGTCAGAGTCCAACACCACCTTACCCACTAAGCCACCTGTTGATCCCAGTCACTTGACTTTTTAAGGGTGTGTAGGGAGCGCCTTAAAGTGGATACAGTCTTTGTGCTTATGCTGCAGGGCCTGGCAACGCTCTAAACAAAGGTGTAATCTACTGCTGGGCAATATTAACTCAATTGGGTCCATTGTCTGATTGGGTCAGACAGAAACGATTAGAGCAGTAACCTGAGTGTTAGCCAGTAAAGGCCAGGAGAGGCTTGTTTAGAACCACGAAGTGCTCCACAGCTGAAGCATGCAGCTTTGTCCCCCCTTATAAAAGAATGAGCACAGAATGGGAGATTTGGAAAGGGATCTGTGCCTTCGATCTTAGGACCTTCAATCTTGGAGGTAGCCCTGGTTATAGAGGAGGATGACGAAGATATGGTGGTGGAGAACCTGGATATGGCAACCAGGGTAAGGGCTATGGAGGTGGTTATGGCAACTATGGAGGAGGAAATTATGGAAGTGGAAATTACATTTGGATTCTTGTTCCAGTGTCTTCCTTGGCAGGGTGAAGGGCTACTCCTTTTGTGATATCAACTTCACCCTCTAGGAGATCGGCTCTCCCGTTTAGGAGAGTAGCGAGACCTATATAAGTCTAGGTAGCTTCTCTGGCGAAGGTCAGGTGATGGCATTCTTTCCAACTTCTCATGCTCCTCTTCACTGGACTCCACGTCATCTCTGTCTTTTTCTAGAGCACTAACTCATGGCTCCAGTTGCTCAGCTTCTTCGAGCACATAACATTTTCTGTAACCATGGCAGAATAATATCACAGACTCCCTCACTATGTAGTAGTTCATCAATAAATTCATCTACATGCACAAGTTCAGGCTCCCTATTTTGGTTCTGGATCTTGATCTTTCTACAGTCATTATACAAAGGCTCCAAGTACATGTAACAGTCAATTGCAGTGCCTGTCAGCCTCATATGAAGTGCCCCCAACATGCAGACATACTTAAAATCTTCTTTTTTTTTTTTTT
>NW_006160041.1:2423560-2463390 GCF_000334495.1 Tupaia belangeri chinensis | reverse complement strand
AGTCGATTACGTGGGAGTCCAGCGACATAGCCATTACGCTAACTGCTGGTCCCCCTAAAATCTTCATTTTTTGTAAACTCCACAATTATATCCTTCTCCAGTTGAACCTGAAGCATCTTCAATGTTAAACATAGAAAGGGAGTTGGTTTTATTTTGCCACCATAGATACCACCAACAAACCTTAGCTCCATGGCTTTATCATCTACAAGTTCAGCTGTAAATCCAAAGTACTCTTCTTTCCAGTACTTGGACTTATAAATTCATGTCCGAATGATCTTCTCTACCAGATACTGAGAGTTAGCGCCTCATCCTTCACCGTACGGTTTGCCATTTTAGAACATTTTAACACCTGTTTCCTTCAAGCCCTTTAATGTGTCACATCTAGGTTAAAAAAATAAATAAACTTCCTAGAGGTGGCAATTTAGGAGGTATCTCTGGTTATGAAGGAGGATGAGGAGGATATGGTGGTGGAGGACCTGGATATAGCAACCAGGGTGTGGGCTACAGAGGTGCTTATGACAACGATGGAGGAGTAAATTATGGAAGTGGAAATTACAATGATTTTGGAAACTATAACCAGTAACCTTCTAACGATTGTCCAATGAAAAGTGGAAACTTTGGTGGTAGCAGGAACAGGGGGATACTATATGGTGGAGAAAACTATGGTCCAGGAGAAAGTGGGGGTTATAGTGGGAGGAGCCGATATTGAGCTTCTTCCTCTTTGCCATGGGCTTCACTGTATAAATAGGAGAGGATGAAAGCTCAGAGGTAACAGAACAGCTTCAGGGACCAGCAGTTGGCCTAATGGCTATGTGGCTGGACTCCCGTGTAGTCGACTGCAGTTCGAGTCCCAGACCTGGTGGCTTAAACTCACGCTGGGCGCATGTGTGTGTGTGCATGCCCAGGATTCCGGGAGGAGAAGGGATTGCAGTGTGGCCACTCCCCCTGGGGAGTGATTGCTCGCTTTCTGTCTCTCTTTCTCTCTCTGTCTTTCTGGTGAGCACATGTGCCCTATAGCAAAAACCTCTCCAAAAAAAAATAACTTTAGGTTATCGAAATAACAATGTTAAGGAAACTCTCCTCTCTGTCATGTATAAATATGCAGTGATACGGCAGAAGACACCAGAGCAGAATCAGAAAGCCATTTTGTGAATGGATTGGATTATTTTATAACATTACCTTACTGTGGAGGACGGATTGTAAAAAAAATGCCTTTGAGACAGTTTCTTAACTTTTTAATTGTTCTTTCTTTCTAGTGGTCTTTGTCAGGGTGTAGAAGCATTCCTTCTTTGATATTGTTAAATTTGTAAGTTTCAGGTGACATGTGAAACCTTTCTTAAGATTTTTCTCAAAGTTTTGAAAAGCTATTAGCCAAGATCATGGTGTAATAAGACATAACGTTTTTTCCTTTAAACAATTTAAGTGCATGTGTAGAGTTAAGCTGTTGTACATTTATGATTTAATAAAATAATTCTAAAGGAAAAAAGAAAAAACTAAACCACACCACACCAAGCGGAATGGAAAAAAAGTGAAGGAAACCTGACTAAACTACTTAGGTGACCACCTTATAAGTGAACTTTTTGTTAAAAAGGCAAGATATGGCAGCCTATAGCCTGACAGTTAAGCAGCTGGATCTCACATGACTGAGGTTTGAGTCCGCTACCCACTAGACATGTGTGTGTGCATGTCCAAAATCCCAAAAGGAGGGAGAGATGGAAGACAGGGAATTGCAGCATGACCATGCCCCATGGGGACTGCTCTCTCACTTTCTCTCTCGCACTCTCTTTGACAAGCACGTGTCCCCTCTGGCAGGAAAAAAGGGGTGGGGGGTGATGAAGGATAGGGGGAAGGGAAGGGAATGATCAGCAAAGGAAAGGAATGGAGTATACAGGTGGAGATGCACAGAGAAGGGAAGGGAAGGGAAAGGAAGGGAATAAGGAAGGGACTGCATGGCCAAATGAGGAAGAGAAGGGAAAGGAAGGGGAAAAGGCAGGCAAGAGAAATTTTTTAAAAAGACATGTTAGGGGCCTCAGCCTGTGGCATCGTGGTTAAGGCAGCTGGATCCCACATGGCCAACTGTGTGATCTGAGGCTTGGACCTGGCAGCTTAAGAAACAAGCCAGGCACACATGTGTACATACCAAAAATCCCAAAAGGAAGGAAAAATGGAGGCAAAGGGATTGCAGTGTGACCGGTCCCCATGGGTGGCGATTTCTCACTTTCTCTCTTTCCTTCCCCCCGCCCCCCAACCCTCCTCCAGTGAGCGCACATATCTTCTGGAAAAATTAAAGAAAAAGAAATGTTAGTTTCTATTGTACAGAAGGCTAGAACTGTTTATGTTACAGCTCTTAGTACATTATTACCACTGAAATAGTTGTTAAATATCATGGGAAGGTATAATAGCTATAATGTATGATACTGCCTATAAAAGGCCTCATGCACTTCAGTTGTGTATGAAGTCACAAAGGAAACAGTTGAATAATGGCTTTTAAATATGAAAGCATCACTCTCCATGAGTTTGTGTAAATGTCGAGCATGTGCTACCAGCAGTCTTTTATGCACTTGTTCTTGGAGGCTACTTTTTAACTTTTAGCTTTAATACCCTTTTTTTTTTTTGAGAGAGAGAGAGAGGTTTTTGCTATAGGGTGCATGCGCTCTCCAGAAAGACAGAGAGACAGAAAGCAAGAAATCACCTCCCAGGGGGAATGGCCACACTGCAGTCCCTTCTCCATTCTCCTCTTGAGTTCTTGGGCACGCACACACACACGTGCCCGGCATGAGTTTAAGCCACCAGGTCTGGATCTCAAACTGCAGTCAACTACATGGGAGTCCAGCGACATAGCCATTATGCCAACTGCTGGTCCCTCTAGCATCTGTTTTTAAGACCTTAATTCTCTTTTGTGCTAAAAGCTGCCTTCTCTTTTTTATTTTTTAAAGAATTATTTAATTTTATACATCATTATCATTTTTCAATTAGACCAGAGAGAGAAAGCAAGCCACCAGGTCTGGGGTTCGAACCGCAGTAGACTATGTCCAGCACCTTAATCAATAAGCTACCTGCTGACCAAACTTTCCTCTCTTAGCAGATTGTTCAAATTATAGTTATAACCCTGACTGTCTTGCTTGCTTTTTGAGGTTTTTCTAGAATTTCCTGCATAAGCCTTATCATTTGGTTGGTGCCTGGTTATGTCCTTAGAAAATTTCTTCCAATCCTCCCATTGTAAGCTACATTTAATAAAAGCATGTCTAGGGACCAGCAGATGGCGTAGTGGTTACATCACTGAACTCCCACATGGCCAACCTGGTTCAGGTTGAAACTCATTACCAGGCACGTGTGCACCCAAAATCTTGAGAGGAGTATGGAGAAGGGATTGTGACATGGTCATCCCCCTGGGGGCGATTTCTTGCTTTCTCTCTCTCTCCCCCCTGCAAATAAACACCCCCTATAGCAAACTTAAAAAAAAAAAAAAAAAAAAAAAAAAAAGCATATATAAAACATGGGAGAAAACAGTCCCTTTTTAACTCTGAAATGATCAGAAGGATTGCATTCACTTCTGGATCCCACTTATTCTGAAATAAACTTGAGTCTACTACTGCTTGACCTTGCAAGAGTGAACAGGAGAATAATGGGTCTGGAAACCAGAAACTTAGTCTAGGACAGAGAAGACTTAATGGAAGGACATGACAGCATCATACATTTCAAAAGTTGTCATACACACAGAAGAATGAGAAGCAGTGCAGATTGGTGGTTAATGGAAAGGTTCTGCTCTCTGGCTGCCAGGATCATATCCTGGCTCTGCTATCTGTTAACTGTATGACTCAGGTCAAGTGACTTTGTCTCTTTGGGCTTCAGTTTCTTTGTGTGTAAATGAGTATAAATATAGTGTCCACTTGAGACCAGCAGGCGGCATGGTAGTTAAAGTGGACTCTCTGAGTACTGAACCTAGTGGCCTGTTTTCTCACTTTTCCCCTCTCTCTCTCTCTCTCTTTCTCTTTCTCTCTCTCTCTCTTTCTCTCTCTGGTCAAATTAAAAAATAGTAGTAATAAATAAAATTAAAACAATTTTTTAAAAAATAGTGTCCACTATAACATTATGAGAATTAAGCATGCATATACTTGTAAAGTGATTAGGTAGTGTCTGGCACATAGTAAATTCTCAATAAATGTTAACTATAAAGCTACAGGTATTTGTCAGAAATATTAAAAACTGATTTGGGTTTGCTCTAGGTATCAAAACCTCTACCAATGCATGAAAATTAAAGGGAGGCAGTTTTTAATGCAATAAAAGAAAAGCAACTTAACAGTTTTTTTGAAATGGGCTACCAAGAAGTATTAAATTTCCTCCACCAGCCATGTATCCTAGTGGCTAAGGGAGCCAAATTCCACATGCCCAATGTTAGTTTGAATCCCAGCCCTCTGGGCTTGAAAGATATGCCAGGCCTGTGTGTACATGTGCCCAGAATCCTGACAAGATGGAGAAATGGAGCAGAAGGGATTGTAGCATGACCATACCCCATTGTAAGATGCTTTCATCTTCTCTTTCTGTCTCCTCTCTCATCTTCCTGGGAAACATACATTCTCTGTAGCAACTAAAAAAAAGAGAGAGAGAGAATAAATTTCACATCATTTTTCAAGCCCAGAGTAAATCAAAAGTATTCTTCCTTTAATCTGATATTTTTATGAGTATTATAATAATCTTCATTTTGTGAAATAATGGTCATAGCAGATAGTAAGTTGTAGAGTTTTTCATATCCTTTTTCCCAAAAATATTCGTAAGTCTGTCACTCTCCCAAATTATTTGGAGAAATTTTTTTTGGAGAGGTTATTTTGCTATAGGGCGTGTGCGATCTCCAGAAAGACAGAGAGAGACAGAGAGATAGAAAGCGAGAAATCATCCCCCAGGAGGGATGGCCACACCGCAATCCCTTCTCCTCCCTTCTCCTCTCAGGATCTTGAGCACACACACGCGTGCGCGCGCCTGGTGTGAGTTTAAGCCACCGGGTCCGGGACTCAAATTGCGGTCTGCTACATGGGAGTTCAGCAACGTAGCCATTGAACTAACTGCTGGTCCCATTATTTGCAGAATTTTATGATAGACAAAATGTGAGGGTTTTTTTGTTTTGTTTTTTGGTTTTTTTTTTTTTTTTGGAGAGACTTTAGAGGACATAAAAGAATCAAGCTAGTTTGTTAAACTAGATAACTATTAAGATGAATTTTGGGACCAGCTGATGGTGTAATGGTTGCGTTGCTGGATTCTCATGTAGTTGACCGTGGTTTGAGTCCCAGACCTAGCAGCTTAGAACTTACACTGGGTGCGTGTGCATGCATACCCAAAATCCCAAAAGGAGAATGGAGGAGAAGGCATTGTGGTGTGGCTGTACCCCCTGGATTTCTTGCTTTCTGTGTCTCTGTCTCTATGACGAGCACACACACCCTATACCACAAATCTCTCTCTTAAAAAAAAAATATGAATTTCAATATTTGATCCTTTAAGGATCTTTATTGATCAGCCTTTTCAATTGATTTTCTTTCTTTTCTTTCTGAATTACTTTATAGTCTGCCTAGATAATGAAATCCACCAATAGCTTTCAATTTTTTCTTAGTGGGTAAAAAATCTTTGGGTACATGAGATTTCCTGGTGCCAACAGGTAACAAACTGGCCAGTGGGCTTAGTTTGGAGTAGATACTGTTGATAATATTAAATTGTAAAATAGGATTAATCAACTGAGACATCTGTCTTCTTTGAATATCTCTAAGCCACTCACATTCTTCCCATATCTGTAGGAATCTAGACATAGAATTTTAAATATTTAAATTATATTTATTTAAATATAAGATTTAATACAGGGGCCGGCAGGTGACATGGTGGTTGGGGTGCTGGCCTCCTCATGGCCAACCGTGGCTTAGACCTGGCAGCTTGATTTCTCATTCTCCCTTTCTCTCTCTGTCTCTCTGTCTCTCTCTCTGGCCAAACTGAAGAATAACAATAAATAAATAATTCTTTTTTTTTTTTTTTAAAGAGGTTTTTGCTATAGGGAATGTGCGCTCGCCAGAGAGACAGAGAGAGACAGAAAGCGAGAAATCACACCCCAGATAGGATGGCCACACCACAGTCCGTTCTCCTCCATTCTCCTCTCAGGATCTTGGGCACTCACGCACATGCGCCCGGCGTGAGTTTAAGCCACCGGGCCCAGATTCAAACCACAGTCGACTACATGGGAGTTCAGCAACATAGCCATTATGCCAACTGCTGGTCCCAATAAATAATTCCTAAAAAAAAAAAGAAGAAGAAGAAGAAGAAAAGAAAAAGCTTTAGTATAATAGAGGCCTTCTCCTTTCTTATGTGTTACCATGAACTCTTTTCTGCTGAGGCACAGGTAGTTTAAAAGCTCTTTGAAATGTGAATAGTAGACCATTGATGATATTGTTTAGAGACTCATTTGGTTAGAGCTTAATATTCATAATGTAAAGATCTTAGAGATTTGTTTCCCATGAGAGCTTACTGGTTTTGTTTCCCCTGTGGCCACAACTCAACTTTGTTACTATCTCCCAAATGTGTGCTATTGGCCATAGAAAGGCCAGGAGAGAGGAATGGATCAAGGAAATCATGTTACCTTTCTGAACCTCTGTCCTCTCATCGGCGCACTTGGATTAATAACCTCCTCGTGGAGTTACTGAGGATTAGTGAGGTAGTGTAAGGTTGTTAGCGCTGTGGCTAGCACTTGGCAGGCATTTGGTTATTTTACTACCTACCGTAATTAGTGACTGGGCTGTTTGTGGCTGATATAACAGATTACCTGAGGTTGGGTATTTTATAAAGAACAGAGAATTATTTCTTATACTTCTGGAGTCTGGGATCAAGGGGCCAGTATTTGGTGAGGGCCTTCTTGCTGCGTTTTCCTATGGTAGACCTATGTTACAAAGCACAAGGGCGAGAGAGAGAAAGGGGAAGGGAGACAACAGGGGAAGGGTGAGCTTACTTTTATAACAAACCTACTCTCATGATGAGACATTAGAGACATTATTCCATTCATGAGGAAAGAACTAGGTGACCTAATCACCTTAAAAGTCTCATCTTTCACCACTTTTGCTTTGGGTGTTAAGTTTCCAACATATAAACTTTGAGAATCACATTGAAACCATAGCAGTAACACAACCGACAATTAACCTTGTGACATATATTTATTTCTCCTGAGAATAACCTAAAGAGCCAGAGAGGTGGGCAGTGGTAGGTATTTAATATTCATCAGAAACATACTTTCCATTAATTTGCAACATGCCCAAAAGGATATGGGGAGTAAATAAATGATTACTTGGTATAAAAGGATGCCAACAAAACGAAATTATCTAAATAACTGATAGCAAATTTTCCCCTCTTCTTTTTTTCCCACCCATTTTTGTGCAGGATTTATTTTCATCCCGAATCCCTTCCTCCCAGGTTATCAGTGGCACTGGGTGAAGCAGTGCCTTAAGTTATATTCCCAGAAACCTAATGTGTGTAACCTGGACAAACATATGACTAAAGAAGAGACCCAGGATCTGTGGGAACAGAGCAAAGAATTCCTGAGGTAAGTCATATCAGTAAATAAGAATCAAGTATTGCTGTTCAACTCCGATCATCACAGATTTCTAAAGGAGCTATTCGTAACAGTGCAGTAAAAGTGACTGGCTTGGGTTTTTCCACCCCTTTCCAAACAAATATAGCACAATTGCGTTCTTTCTCCAGGAACATTTGGACAGATATTTTGACAGTTATATTAAATTGAGATTCATTTTAAAGATTTGCTTATCATAGCTTAGATATTGAGTTCATCCTCATTAATCATCGAATGATCCATTTTCTTTCAGCTTTAGTCCTTTTTTCCTACTTAAAATGAGTTCCTTTGAAGACTTGTGGTATCAGAGAAACCCAACTTTAAAAGCTCTTTACACCTGCCCTCCTTGTTGGACTCAGTGCTACTAGCTGCTTTGTAGTAGGTCAGTTGTTCCTCATGAGTAGAACTGATATTCGTACCTTCATGTTTCAAAGTTCATTCATTCATTCCGTAAATATTTACTGAGGACCATTTGTGTGTCAAGCTTGGTGCCAGGCATTGAAGACACAAAGATAAGTTAGACACTCCCCTCCTGCGCGCAAGATGCATAGTCTGGCAGAAACTCAATATCTATAGGGATAATTATAATACAACTCAGGAAGTGTTATGATAGAGCTTAGAAAAACACTGAGAGCAGAAGGAGGAAATAATTCTTCCAGATAGGGGTAGAGGTGTCAAAAAAGAAAAAAATGATTTTTTAAAAATTGGATCTATTATACTCTTCTCTTGTCCATTTGAACTGATCTTCAAATTCATTAGAGGGTTTTGTTTTTGTTTATAGGTTTTTGCTTGCGCTTGCTAGTGGGGGAGATGAGAAATCACCCCCCAGGGAAATGGCAATGCTATAATCCCATCTCCTCCATTAGGGATTTTTTGGGCATGCACCCACATGCACCTGCTATAATTTTCAAGCCGGGACTCAGTCATGTGAGACTCTAGTACCTTAACCACTAGAATACCTACTGGCCCCAGAAATTATTAGAGATTTACCAGTTAGAAAAGAAGGCTTTTCTGGGTAGAAAGAGCAGCCTAAGCAAGATATAATATTTTAAAAAGTATAAGTTCGGGCTGGCAGGTCACTGGAGTCCCACCTGGCCAACTGTGGTTCGAGTCCTGGACCTGGCAGCTTACTCTCTCACTTTCCCTGTCTCTTTCTTGCTCTGTCTCTCTCTGATCAATTTAAAATAGGTAAATAAATAATTCTTAAATCAAAAAAGAGTAAGTTCTATGAGATGGACTCACGGGATATGCACATTCATACGTTTATTCAGCAGATATCTATAGTTTCTGTTGTTGCCAGGCACTGTGCTTGAGTGTTAGAGATTTGAAGGCCAATAAGAAACAGTTCCTGGAACTAGCAGTTAGCGTAATGGCTATGTCACTGAACTTCCATGTAGTCGACCGTGGTTTGAGTACCGGACCCAGTGGCTTAAACTCACATAGGGTGCATGTACATGCATGCCCGAGGTCCGGAGAGGAGAATGGAGGAGAAGGGATTGTGGCGTGGCCATCCCCCCTAGGAGGTAATTTCTCACTTTCTGTCCCTCTGTCACTGTCTTTCTGGTAAGTGCACACACCCTATAGTAAAAAAAAAAAAAAAAAACCTATTAAAAAATAAAGAAAATGTCAACTGAAGGCCAGCAGGTGGCATGATGGTTAAGGTGCTAGAGTAACACACAGCCAACCACAGTTTAAGTCCCCAACCAGGTAGCTTGAAAATCATGCCAGGTCCATGTGCATGGTGCCCAAAGTCCCAAAAGGAGAAGCAACTGTGGCATGGCCAGCCCCTCTAGTGGTGATTTCTCACTTTCCTTCTCGCTGCCTCTGTTTCTAGTGAGTGTACATGTATGCCCTATGACCAAAAAAAAAAGAACAAAAATGTCTATCAAATGTAATATATGTATCTTGTCTGGATTAAACAGATCAAAAAAAAGACATTTGGAGAATATGGACTGGTTATTAGAAGTTATTAAAGATTGGGACTAGCAGTTAGCATAATGGCTATGTCTCTGGACTCCCACGTAGTTGACCGCAGTTCGAGTCCCGGACCCAGTGGCTTAAACTCACACTGGGCGCATGTGCATGTGTGCCCAAGATCCTGAGAGGAGAATGGAGGGAAGGGATTGCAGCGTGGCCATCCTCCCGGGGGGGGATTTCTCACTATCTCTTTGTCTTTCTGGCAAGCACATGCACCCTATAGCAAAAACCTCTCCAAAGAAAAAGAAAGAAAGGAAGAAACAATTCCTGTTTTCAAATGTAGAGCACCAGTTCTAGAGCCAGATTGCATGTGTTCAAATCCCAGCTCTGCCACTTACTGGCTATGTAAACTTGAGCACGTTTCTGACCTTTTTTTTTTCCTTTTTTATATAGCATGGTGCATGTACACACCAGAGAGAGAGTAAGAGAGGAAGCACCCCATAATAGGTCCTGGCACAGCACAGTCCTTTTTCTTCCATAACTTCAATCTTGAACATACCACGTGACATGTTTTTCAAGCCTGCAAGGATGAGATTTGAACTACAATTGGCCATGTGGGGATCTGGCTCTACATGCAGTGCTTAACCTCTGCACTGTGGTCTAGCCCAATTTTCTTAACTGTTCTCTGCCTCATAACTGTCCTTTCCATATTGAATAATGTGAATATTAAACAAGATAATATGTGAGAAATTCTTTGATCAAGTGTCTGTTACATTTTGCCAAATATTAATATATGAATATATGTCCTATTTGGTTCAAGAGACCTTAATAGTCAAGTTTTCAGAATCTGCCATGCTGAGGAAATAGAAGATTTTCTTAAAATCAGAAGGAGAAAGGAAAGCTAAAATCATTAGAGGTTTTTTTATTTTTTAATAAAGAATTATTTTATTCAATTTTATTATTATTAATTTAATCAGAGAAAGAGGGAAGTGAGAAAGCAGGTCACCAGGTCCAGGACTTGAACTGCGTCAGCCATGTGGAAGTCCATCTTAAACACCACGCCACCTACTGGCCCCAGGGTTTCCTTTAAAAAAAAAAAATTGTCAGTAAGCATGATTTCTGAAGAGAGAGAGAGAAAGAAGAAGTAAGAAAGTACCCCCACCTCCATGGGAGATGGCCACACTGCGATCCCTTCTCTTTTTCTCCTTTCAGGATTTTGGCCATGCGCCAGGCATGTTTTTGAAGCTGTCAGGTCCAGGACTTGAACCATACAGTCAGCCATGTGGGATCCAGCCTCCTTAACTACCATGCCACCAACTGTCCCAAGGTTTTTTTCTTTAAAACCTTCTTGGTCTATAGATTATGGTATACGCAAAAGTAGTGAGGAAAGCCCTGTTCTGTTAATAGTGTCTTCTTTAGAATTGAGAGTAAGTAAAGTAAAGGAAGATTATGGTTGAATAAAGTTAGCCAGAAAGCTTATTGTTATTAAACCACCTTGCATTTTCAAGTACTTGATTTTTTCCTTCTGACATATGACTTTGCAGAAATCCTAGCTGTCTTATAAGATAACTCAGATGAATCTCTGTAATAAATCATGCTGTAAACGATGGTGAGATACTTTTTTTTTTTTGTCTAATAGATTAGCAGAAGTAAAAAATGTGTTGGTCATACTTTATGTTGCCAAGGGTTGGAAAAAATTGATATGCTCAGACATTGTACTAGTGGCATTGAAAAATCGATTAGGGCTCTAGTTCTTGTTTTGTCACTATGTAATATGTGTTTCAGTTTCCTCATGTGGGAAACTAACTAAGGAATTAGACTGAATGAGCCATATAGGGTGGTTGAATCAGTGTCCGAGTGGACAGTTCGTAGCAGCACTCCCCCCTTTCCTAGAGTCTGTCAGAGAGAAGGCCTGTTGTTCAAGAAGGTTCCCCTGGGGCCAGCAGATGGTATGGTGATTCAGATGCTGGACACTCCCACATGGCTGATCATGGTTCAAGTCCCAGACCTGATGGTTTGCCTTCTCATTTTACCTCTCGCTCTCTCTGCCTTTTTTTTGGTCAAATTAAAATGAATGAATGAATAAATAATTATTTTTTAAAAGTAATAAAGTATTAAAAAAAAATAAGGTTCCCCTAGAGATTCTGATTACCTTAGCATAGTGTCCTCTCATTGAGAACTACTGAACTAGAGAACCTCTTCAGATCTTGGGGCCAGCGGCTGGCATAATGGCTACGTCGCTAGATTCCCATGGAGTTGACTATGGTTCAAGTCCTGGACCCGGTGGCTTAAACTCATGCCAGGCACATGTACATGTGTGCCCAAGATCCCAAGAGGAGAATAGAAGAGAAGGGATCATGGCATGGCCATTCCCCCAGAACGTGATTTCTTGCTTTCTGTCTCTGTGTCTCTGTCTTTCTGGTGAGCGCATGTGCCCTATGGCAAAAACTTCTCCAAAAAGAAAAGAAAGAGAGAACCTCTACAGATCTTTTCCATTTTAACTTTCTAAAACCCTCTCAGGGAAAGAAGAAACTTAAGGAAATGAAGAAGTATTTGAACTAAAAAGTAAAAAGAATGATGACAAAATAGGGTAGTTCAGTTGTTTTCTTTCAAGCTCCAAGTGAATAGTGTAGCTAGAGATTATTGTACAAGAATCACATATCGAGTCAGGAAAAGTCATGACTCATTTTTGCATAGAAAAATACGTCATGACTTCTGATGACCCAATAATTAGGTGCAAATATCTTTGGGCTAGCATTGTTTATAGCTATAACAAAGAGAAGTAAGAAGCATTCTAAGGTTCCAGATAAATCAAGCATGGTGTATTCCAGCAGTATAGTGCAGCCACTCAAACCTTAAAAACAACTTCTTGGGTTAAAGTCGAATAAATCGATCATTCTCATCACAGTCACCTTATTCTAAGCCAGAATTTTTTTTTTTTTTTTGAGAGGTTTTCGCTATAGGGCGCGTGTGCTCGCCAGACAGACAGAGAGAGACATAGAGACAGAAAGTGAGAAATCACCCCCCCCGGGGGATGGTCATGCCGCAATCCCTTCTCCTCCATTCTCCTCTTGGGATCTTGGTCACCCACACACACGTGCCCGGCGTGAGTTTTAAGCCACCGGGTCCGGGACACGAACCGTGGTCAACTACGTGGGAGTCCAGCGACATAGCCATTATGCTAACTGCTGGTTCCCCAGAATAATTTTTTTTAAGAATTATCTATTGAATTTTATTTGTTGATACTATTTTTTAATTTGACCAGAGAGAGCCAGAGAAAGGCAAAACAGGAAAGTAAGCTGCCAGGTCTGGGCCTCAGTCCACAATCGGCCATGTAAGAGTCCAGCACCTTAACCACCACGCCACCTGCTGGCCCCACCACAATAATTTTTTATCAGGAATACTGTAGTAGCTTCACAACCAGTCTCCTTTTGTCTGTTCTTGTTCCTCTTCCGTCCATTTTCTGCACAGAGTGTAGAAATCATGTCATTTTTCTTATAGATTTCTATCTGCAATTCAGTTCTGATATAGACCACATACAGTTAGTACAGAGTGCACAAATTAGGGCACAGTCTCCAACAAGACTACCTTTCCTTTAGGCACCAACTACAAGTTTAGGGGATCCCCAGGCTACCCACATATGACCAGCTGTTTTCAAATTCAGGAGAGTTCTCATGATTCCCTCATGTTCAATAATTCACTAGAATGACTCAGAGCACTCAGGAAAGCAGTATACTTGTGATCACAGTTTTATTATAAAGAATACAAATCAGGACCAGTCAAACGAAGACATAGGCAAAGTCTGAGAACTAGCTTTTTCTCTCCAGTGGATACAGGGCATGTCACCCTCCTAGCACATAGGTACAGTCACCAACCAGGGATCCCTCCTAAGCCTTTGCAGTAAGTTTTTATTGGGGTTTCATTGCTTAGGCATGATTGAGTGAATGATTAACCACATGACTGAATTTCCATCCCAAAGATCAGCTAATAGCACTTGGCTCAGTCTAATCACATTGTTGTGACAGTCCATACCCTGAATCATCTCCTAAGCATAAACCCAAGTGTGGTTCAAGGACCCACCATGGTTTGCAGGGACATGCCCATAACTCAAGAAATTCCAAGAGTTTAGAAGCTCCCTTCCAGAAACCAGGGATAAAGGCAAGTCAGATGGCCCACAGGGCCTAGGTAGTCTGGTTCTAGACACCTCTTGAGACTCTTTTTTTTTTTTTACCATTCCTTTTCATTTCTTCTCCACCCATACTGACCTCCTGTGCTACTTTTAAAATATATCAAGCATGCTCAAGTTCTTTGTATAGGTGGTTCTTTCTACCTACAAAGTTTTGTTTTGTTTTGTTTTTTCTACCTAGAAAAAAATCTCTAAGCTCTTCCCTGAAAAGAGATTCCTAGATAGTAGTTTGCTTCCTTTAAGTCTTTGTTCTAATATCATCTGAGAAGCCACCTTTTATCATTCAGTCAAAATCTCCCCTACTCCTCACTTGCTCTTCCTCTTATTCTTTTTTTAATTTGCACATGTGTTCGCCAGAGAGAGGAAAGAGAAATTGAGAAAGCACACACCAGAGGGAACAGCCACACCACAATCCCTTCTCTGTTCTACTCAAAATTTTGTGTGCACAAGCACACGTGCCCAGTGTTACTTTAACGCTGCCAGGTACAGGATGTGAACTGCAGAATGGTCCATGTGGGGTCCAGCTGCCTTAACTACCACACCATCAGATTGCCCTCTCCTTTCTATCCCATAAATTTTTTTTTTTCTTAAGGACAAGGATAAGAGAAATATAAATTTAAGTAGAGCAACTTAGTTTTATTTGTTCTATAAGCTAGCTTATGAAATGTTTTATATTCATTTGAATGCATGAAAGCTTTTCTTCACTCATGTCCTCTGAAGCAGAATTAATTCTTTCCCCTTTCTACTCCTTTAACATCTTGTTTATGGTGCTGGTGTTACATTGATTATATGGCCCTTCCTCCTTCCACTGCCCGTTTCCTCCAACCCATCTTTAGAAGTTTTGTTTTTATTTTTCAAGAATTATTTATTTCACTGTATTTATTATTTTTCTTCTTCACTTTGACCAGAAAGAGAGATAGACAAACAGAGAAGGAGAATGAAAAAGCAAACCGCCAGGTCCATGACTCAAACTGCAGACTGCCATGTGAGTCTAGTGCTTAACCACCACACCACCTGCCAGCCCCTAGAATTTTTTTTTTTTTTGAGAGATTTTCACTGTAGGGCGCGTGCGCTCGCCAGACAGACAGAGAGAGACATAGAGACAGAAAGTGAGAAATCACCCCCCAGGGGGGATGGTCACGCCACAATCCCTTCTTCTCCATTCTCCTCTCGGGATCTTGGGCATGCACGCACACGTGCCCGGTGTGAGTTTTAAGCCACCGGGTCCAGGACACGAACCGCGGTCGACTACGTGGGAGTCCAGCGACATAGCCATTACGCTAACTGCTGGTTCCCCCCCTAGAATTTTTTTTTAAAGAATTGTTTTTATTTTCATTTTATTTTATTTATTTATCTTATTTGCCACAGGGCACACACTCACCAGGGAGAGAGAAAAAGCGAACCCCCAGATCTGGGACTTGAACTGTGGTTGACCATGTGGGAGTCCAGAACCTTAACTACCACACCACCTACTAGCCCTCATATTTAGAATTTTTTTTAGAATTATTTTATTTAACTTTATTTATTATTATCATTTTTTAAATTTGAGCAGACAGAGAGAGAGAAAGAGAGACAGAAGGAGGGAGAGTGAGTAAGAAAGCAAGCTGCCAGGTCTTTAACTACCATGCCACCTGCCAGCTCCTAGAATTTTGTTGCCTCAATACCTAGCAGTATTTTTTACATAATAGAAGGTGTTCAGTAACTACTATTTTATTTGTCTCCTCTTTATTAGCCAATAAAACATTGCTGAATTTGAGAATGATTAATGAAAGACTATGTGTATGTAACTTTTCTTGTTTTCATTATATTATTAAATGTACATTTATGTTTTAGAATATATTTGATGATAGGGCAGCTATGAAAAACATTAAATCTCAGTTTCTGCCTTTGAGGATGGGACTGTTAAAGGAGGAAACAAGGTACTGAAATAAGGAATGTATGGAGCCAGCAGATGGTGTGGTGGTTGGGGCACTGGACTCCCACATGGTTGACCACAGTTAGAGTTCCAGACTTGGTAGCTTGCTTTCTCTGTGTCTCTGGTAAGTTAATAGCACATGTTAAAATAATAATAAATAAAATTAAATAATTATTTCTTTTAATTCTTTAATTAAATTATTTAATTTTATTTATTATTTTTGTTTTTTAATTTGCTACAGGGCAAGTGCACTCATCAGAGAGAGAGGAAGTCAGAAAGTAAGCTGCTAGCTCTAGGACTCAAACCATAGTTGCCCTTGTGAGAGTCCAGCACCTTAATCGCCACAGCACCTGCTCACCCCAAATAGTTCCTTTTTTAAAAAAAAGTAAAAGGTACCAGCAGATGGCATAATGGTTACGTCCCTGATCTTTCACATAGTTGACTGTGGTTCAAGTCCTGGACCTGGTGGCTCAAAACTTAGGCCAGGCAGGGAACCAGCAGTTAGCGTAATGGCTATGTCGCTGGACTCCCACGTAGTCAACCACAGTTCGCGTCCCAGACCCGGTGGCTTAAAACTCACGCCAGGCGCGTGTGCGTGCGTGCCCAAGATCCCGAGAGGAGAATGGAGGAGAAGGGATTGTGACATGGCCATCCCCCCTGGGGGATGATTTCTCGCTTTCTGTCTCTATGTCTCTCTCTGTCTGTCTGGCGAGCACATGCACCCTATAGCGAAAACCTCTCCAAAAAAAAAAAAAACTTAGGCCAGGCACATATGTGTGCCCAATATCCCAAGAGGAGAATGGAGGAGAAGGGATTGCAACATGATTTCTTGCTTTCTATCTCACTCTGTCTCTCCTGCAAGCTCATGCACCTGATAGCAAAAATCTCTCTTAAAAATAAATTGATTTAGGGCCAGAAGGTAGTGTGGTGGTTAAAGATGCTAGACTCCCACATGGCCGGTTCAAGTCCCAGACCTGGCAGCTTGCTTTCTCACTTTCTCTCTCTCTGTCCCTTTCTAATCAAATTAAAATAAATGAGTAAATAAATAAAGTTAAATAAAACAATTCTTAAAATTAATTAATTAATTTTTAAAATAAGGAATGTACAACACTGAGGCCTGCATATTTGAGTTGAAGAAGTTACAAAGATACTGTCAGGGCATGATTTGGGAGAGGCTGATAAAAAGACTTCCCTGAAGAAGTTAATTTGAACTGCATATAAAAAAACAAGTTAGAAAATCCGCTAGGCTGAGGATAGAGAGGAGAAGAGAGCAATTCAATAGAGCAGACACAACCACGGAAGATAGAGAGTAGCCTACCTTGTGAGAGGTGCTTGGAGACAAGACTAGAAGGTCAGTTAAGGCCCGATTTTAAATGAGTGTACATGACACATAGGCAAATATGGACCTTTTCCTATAAACAGTGGAAATTTGTCAAGATTAGTAACAGGTTTTTCCCTTGAGAAAGATATTTCTTGTGACAGTGGTAAAATGGTCTGAAAATATGGTGTTTGCAAAAGTACAGTTAAGAATTTAGTTTAATAATCCACAAGAAAGATGATAAGGACCTGGAAAATACATTGCCATTGCTTGATGACCAAGAGATTAAGAAAAGTGAGAGTAAAGAAGTTACAGAGTATCCTTAGATTTTTTGAGTGGCATTGAGGCTTGTAATGAAGGAACAGAAGAATGAGCAGAGACTGTCCTTAGTTTAGTTTGGGGCATGTCATTTTTTAAATGCCTGTGGGGTGTTCAGGTGGAGATGTGATGCCCACAATTCCTTTGGAAGTACAGCATTGAAAAGAGGAGCAAAGTTAGGGCAAGAGGTAGGAGAGGAGAGGGCGGAAATGAAATGAGAAGAGATGTAGGAGTTAACACATAGAGGCTATAGTGAAGCCCTGGGAACAGATAGGACTTTCCTTCCCTCCTCCTAGCCTGAAGGAATAAAGAGGCCATTTGCCCTAGGAAGCATGAGCACTGTGTGAAGAAAAAGAAAAAATAGAGTAAGAAAGGACACCATGCAGCCAGAGGTATCTGAGGAAAAAGAAAAAAGAAAAGCAGAAGAAATTGCTCATAGATCAAGATAAGAAAATGTTTCAAGAAGAGAAGAGCTGTATCAAATAGGTTTAGGATTTGACAATAAATGACATCATTGAAACTAGTTTTGGTAGAGTAGCAGTGTAAGCAAAAATCAGGTCATGTAGAGAATGAGAATGGCAAATACTGGGTTTGCAAAAAGTTTAATTATAAAGAGCCAAAGGAAGTAGAGTGTAGTAGGCAGGATCAAAGGAAAGGTAAAGTCAAGGAAATATATTTTGTTGTTTTCTAAGTATTTGGAAATGATAAACGTGTGTGTACATCAAGAAGAAGAAATCAGTGCAGAGGAAGACTTGAAAATAAAAGAAGAAAGATTATTAACAAAGACCTCAGAGAATGGAGAATAGGACATATTGGGTTGTCAGAAAAGTCATGACTCATATTACATAGAAAAATAGATCATGACTTTTCCAACAACCCAATAATATGGGTAGTTAGCCTTGGTGGAAATAAGTAGGCCTGCTTATGAAACCAGGAGGGGTTAAAAGGATAAAAAATTAAGTGGGCCAGTCAGTAGCATGGTGGCTATGGTGGCTGGATCACACATTGTCAGCTGAGCAGCTCAAATCCCAGACTGGCAGTTTGAAAAACGCACCAGTGAGTGTATACATGTCCAAAATTCTGAAAGGAAGAAGTAGAGATGAAGCTGTGACATGTTCGTTCCCCTTGGAGGGTGCTTTTCCACCCCCTCCCACCTCCATCTCTGGCAAGCATCTGTGTCCTCTGGCAAAATTTATTTAAGAAAAATGAATTATTTTAAATTATTATTTTTTTTAATTTAGAGAAGTTTATAGGGGGAGAAGAGCTGAAATCACCCATGAATCATTTAATCCAGCCTCTGTTTTCTCACTAACTTAGAAAAGAATAAAAGTACAATTGAGGATTTAAAGTGAATGGTGAAGGTTTAGAAGAGAGGGTAGAAGGTTAGGTAAGACTGAGTATTTGCAAGAGAACAAAAGAATGTTAGCGATTAAGATGGCATTGGGTATCCAGTTACGATGAATAGGAGTTTTAGATTAAGAAGATAGAGAAAACTGAGAACACTTGAATACTATAAAAATGGGATTCTAGGGATAAGAGATTGAAGTTCAACTTCAGTGGACATGAGAGAATAGTAACAGAAGGAGATAAAACTGGTCATGGAGAGATTCTGAAAGATACAATTCCCAAGCCTTTAAAAATAATTTAAAAACATACCTGCAGTAGAATTTTAAAAGTTTTTATCATAAACCTTCAGACTTTATTCTCTCTCTCTTTTTTTTTTAAGACTTTATTCTCTCTTGAGTGAGTACTGCTTTCAGAGTGATTCAGAAATGTCTCTTGCAGACAAGAAAAGAGAAAATGTCAAAACTTAGTTATGGCACCCAAACTATCACTGTACAGGGAGTGGACAAGAAGGATGGGAGTTCATTTCCACCTATTTACAATTCCTTTGAGAGCAGTATATAGAGCATGATTACTGAGAGAAATGCCAACGCTTGCATAAGGCATTTACCCTTGACAGAAATGGAGCAAACTGCTGTGGGAGCGTGCTGACCGGGGAGAAAGTGGCCAGCCCACCCATCCATCATCCTGCTAGCTCCTAAAGAGTCAGCAGGGGCACAGCGCATGGCATGTTTCTGTTTGCAGTGGAAACCAATAGTTAGGATCATGCTTGCTTGAAAGCATTCTTTTGGATAATTGAATAAAGATTTCAAGTTAGGGTAGGTGCCAGCATATTTCCTGGGTTCTTTAGGATACATATGAGAGCTCCATTGGCACAGGTCCTGCCTGGCTCCTTTTGGAAAAGGGAAGTTGTGTTTTGAAAGAGAGCACCCACCTCTGTCAGTGACCGCTCAGTATTTTATGCTTGCAAATGATCTGACAGCATGTTGAATTCTTTTTTGGCCTTAACTGTATTCACTGTATCCGAGATCGGAGTTTTTGAAAGCTTCTTCACTCACAAGACCCATGGGAACCACAGGTTTTCCATTAGTAGTACTAACACAAGAAATACACATTGCTGGCCTGTCCCCTCATATCTTGAAGGCAAATGTTAACAATTGTTAGGGCCACCAGGTGTCATGGTGGTCAAGGCTCTGGATTCCCACATGGCCAGCCATAGTTAAGTCCCAGACCTGGAGCCTTACTCTCTCACTTTCCTTCTCCTCCTTCTCTTTGGTCAGCGCACATATCTTATAGCAAATTAAAATACAGTAGTAATAATAATAAAATAAATCTTTTTTAAAATTGTTGCTACTTCTAGCATTTATAAAAGCAAAAATTGAAAGCACATTCTCAGAAATGGATATGAAATACGGGATGGAGTCCTAACAACACTAGCAACATCCATGCATTGCACAAAATATTGATATCATTCACCTCAAAATGGCATAAACAGTGAAAGATCACAGTTTTTCTTACACAAAACATGTTTTTAAGCTATTCTTTTTATCATGAGGGCTAGACTCAATACTTATTAAAGTAAGACTTTTTTATGACTTCTTTTACATTCTTATACCATTTCATCTCTGTAAGGCAAAGCTCAAAGACTTTCTTATAGTGATAAAGCTAAGATAATAAAGAGATGTTCTTTAGTTTCTTAGAAAAGAAACTAGAGGAGTGTTTAAGGCACTGGACTCACACATGGTCAATCATGGTTCAAGTCCCTTGAAAATCATGCCAGGCACATGTATGCAAGTGCCTAAAATCCTAAGAGAAGAATGGAGGAAGAGAGGGAGAGAAAATGAGAAAGCACCCTCTATGGGGGAATGGTTCCACCACAATCCCTTCTCCTCCATTTCTCCCTTCTTTTAGGATTTGGACGTGCATATAAACATGGCATGTTTTTCAAACTGCTGAGACTGGGACTCAAACCAAGTGGGCCATGTGGGATCCAGCCATCTTAACCACTATACCACTGGATGGCCCACCTTTTCTAATTTAATTTCTTTTCATTTTTCTTTGCTATAGGGTGCAGGTGCTCCATAGAGAATGGTGGGGGGAGTGAAAAATCACTTCCCAGGGAAGATGACCATGCTACAGTCCCTTCTCCTTCATTCTCTTCTCAGGATTTTGGGCATGCATGCACCTGGAGCAATTTCAAGCCACCTCGGCATAGGTCATGGGTCAGCCATGTGGAATCCAGCCTTCTTAACCTGTGTTACCTGCTGACCCCAATAGTATAAATTCTTGATCAATAATAAAGTGACCTGTTGTTGAGCTAGAAAGAGAGAGAAAATATTTTGTTTTGTTTAAACCCCACCTTGCTCTTTCTGATGGATAGGTCTGGACCCATCTGTGAGAGTTTGAACAAGCCGTGTAGATTATTCTGGTACACATTAAAGTTTGAGAACTACTGGGCAGAAACTTAGTGGATATGGACAGCTTCTGTAAAACTTCCCATAGAACTCTTCTCTTCACCAGCTAGGTAACTCAGGAAACCATCTGTTTGGAGTTCTAGATTCCAGTCTTACACTACTGAGTTCAGCATCTTGGCACAACATCCATTAAATCGTTTCTTCAGCAGCATTTTCTCTTATCTTAGAGATGACCTTTGAACAAAAGAATTAGATACAATGCAATATCTTAAGTAGAGTCCATCATCTCTGTAGAGCAATCATGTAACTCTGGGACTACATTTATATTTTCATTAGCCACAGAATCTGTAATACATGAATCCAGAAATAAGTCATACTCATATTTATTTTTCCGTCGCAGTCTACTAAAATAGCAGAAGTTCTTTTATTTGTACCTTTAGCTAAATAAACATTAGTAGGACTCCATTTGGGTTAATAACTACAATGCTTTTTTCTTTTTTTTTTTTTCTTAGAGATTTTTGCTTTAGGGCACATGTACTCTCCAGAGAGACAGAAAGCAAGAAATCACCCCCGACCTGGGGTAACAGGGGTATGGCCATGCCACAATCTCTTCTCCATTCTGCTCAGGATTTTGGGCATGCATACACATGCACCTGCCTGAGTTTAAGCCACCAGGTCCAGGACTTGAATCATGGTCAACTCTGTGGGACTCTAGGACGTAACCATTACAGTATCTGCTGGTCCCAACTACATTGCATTTTTTGCATTTTTGTTAGTTTTAGTTTTACACAGAAATATTAAATAATGCATGGTTGTCATCCATACTGTGACTGTTTAGATCAACTAGTTGTAGTTACTGGCCAAGCTTTACATAACATTACTCGTCTATCTCTTATGTTAGAGGGTCCTCAAGACCACATCTAAGTCTGAAGATTTGCAGGGAGGATATACAGGACCCAGCATATAGTTGTACTTACTGAGGAAATTTAGTGCAGTGAGTATGTAAAGCAAAATCAACAAAGAGAAAAGGTACCTGGAGCAAAGTCCAGGGAAAACCAGGTACAAGCTTGAAGTCACACAGAATGGGCTAATTCCCACAGCAACAAGTTATAATAAAATCTGTGAACTAGGTCACTATTCAGGTTGGTCACATAGGCAGTCTGTCCAATATATCCCCAAATTTCAAACACCCAAAGGGAAAGTGTTTGATGTTAAACCATATTGTTTGCACAAACAGTTGAAATACAGTGAGCTGCTCCTATCAATTTAGGGAATAGTGTGAATCCTCCTAAATCCAAGTTCCAGATCCCTGCCAAGAGCTATCCTTATAAGCAGATCTTTCATACAATAGCAGTCAGGTCTTCTATGTCTCTTTCCTACATACCTGTCCTAAATAAATCAGTACTTGTTCCCTTTCTATCTATGGATCTTGATGTATGTCTGTGTCATGACGTCCTTCTTGCAGTGTAAACTCTGTGAGGACAGATAGCATATCTACTCTGTAAATTCTTTTTCACACATCAAGATGAGTGCCACTTAAATTTGGGCCTCTAATAAATCCTTGCCTTTGGTTATTCTGCATGCCCGTATTGCTGACTGCATCACTACCTATTTAAATGCTGACTATTCTTCAGTGTCATGCCCACCTCCCTGCTCTGCCATGTAGCCTTAACTGGTTAGACAGCTGGCTTTGAGCTCTTTTTTCTTAATTCTGGTAACCTTCAAGATCTGTGCTATTTAATTTAGTACTAGACTTTCTATTGCCTGAATTTTCCTATTTTTTACTTAAACTTTTCATTCTTAGTGTGTCATTCCTTTACAGAATATAAATTCCTTTAAAGGAGTCTAATCTTTTTCTATTTTAAAATTTTATTTATTATTATTTTTATTTGCTATAGGACACATGCACTCACCAGAGAGATAGTGAGAAAGTAAACTGTCAGGTCTGGGACCCAAGCCATGGTTTGTCATGTGGGAGTCCAGAGCCTTAACCACCACACCACCTGTTGGCCCCATCTTTTCTTTTTTAAATAGCCATTGATGGGGCCGGCAGGTGGTGTGGTGGTGAAAATGATAGATTCCCACGTGGCTGACCACAGTTTGAGTCCCAGACCTGGTGCCTTGCTTTCTCACTTTTCTTCTCTCTCTGTGGTCAAATTTTAAAACTTAGTAATAATGATAATGAATAAAATCCAATAATTCTTTTTTTAAATAAAATAAATAGCCATTGGTTTTTGGACCCAAATCTTTGGATTAATTAAAGATATAAATTGAATAGAGAAAAATTGACTAGCATAAAATGATTAGGTCTAGTATCCTTGGCTCTTTAGATATTTAGAGATGAAAAAACAAACTTTCTCTTTAGAAAAAAGACTAGTTAATTGCATAGATTAGGACAGTCAAGATACAATTGCAGAAAGGATACCTCTCTGTTTGAACAAGAGGATGTCAATTACAGTGATGCCTTAATTGTTAGCTAAGCCTCAATTATATAAGCTGTGTTGTACTAGGTTAAAGAAGTCATGTTAAACCAGTTAGTTTTGACTATGTACTATATTTTGCCAAATGTTTTTTACTCAAACTGCAATTCTGTAAAGTCACTATCAATACAGAGATAATGATAACTGCGATTTATCACACCCCAATTTTAGCAAACTAAGTTGCAAATGTTCTCGTAACCATACTTTCAATTGCCCATGGTCCCCTTGGTCTCATGTCTCCTGAACAAGTAAAGATATTTCCGTTGTCAATATCAAGATGCTGGAGACTTCTAAAGTTGATCCCATTTGACAGGGTTTAGAACCAAAGACTGGAAATTAGAAATGCCAACGTGATTTTTACTGTAATTGTATTACTAGTCAACTTATTTATTTGTTTCAGTTTCCCTTATTGAGTCTTGGCTAACATTGTTTACCACGAAATACTCTATTTAGACTACAAGGTTTATACAAGAGGCTATTGCAGCCATTTGAGATGAGTAAATCCCCCTTTTATCACTAATCTTTGCAGGTGTAAAGAAATGAATAAACGGAGACCCCGAAGTTTACTAGAGAAATTACGCTGGGTGACCCTAGGCTACCATTATAACTGGGACAGTAAGGTATTCAGATTTTCTTAATTCTTTTGTTTTCTATTTATTTACTTTTTGTTTTGTTTTTTGTTTTTTTGAGAGGTTTTTGTTATAGGGTGCGTGCACTCACAAGAAAGACAGCGAGAGGCAGGGAGAAAGTGAGAAATCACCACCCCAGGAGACATGGCCACACCACAATCCCTTCTCCTCCATTCTCCTCTCAGGATCTTGGGCACACACATACACGCGCCTGGCATGAGTTTAAGCCACCGGGTCCGGGACTCGAACTGCTGTCAACTACGTGGGAGTCCAGCGGCATAGTCATTACACCAACTGCTGGTCCCTTCATTTATTTACTTCTAAGGCCCACATAGTTGGACTACTTCTTGACCAAACTTAAAGTACCAATTTTCCCATTTATGGGAGCGTCTCTTTCATGTATTCCCTCCTAAAAAACCTCTCTTCATATTTTGGGCCAGAAGGTGTCCAACCACAGTTTGAGCTCTAGACCTGGCATCTTGCCTTCTTACCCCCCTCCTGCTCTGTCCATCCCAATTAAGTAAATAAATAGAAGTTAAGTAAAATAACTCTTAAATAAAACCTCTCTTCAGATTTCTCAAGAGACATGAATAATTTATCAGGAGAAAATTTCTTCTTCATAAGCCTTCAAGTTATATTATTTCATCAGAAGTCATCCATGTTTTCTCAAAGTAGGTTTCTTTTTGGGGGGGGGGATTTTGCTATAGGGCATTGTGTACTTGACAGAAAGAGACAGAGAGAGAAAGCGAGAAATCACCCCCCAGCCCCCCGGGGAGGGATGGCCACACCACAATCCCTTCTCCTCCATTCTCCTCTTGGAATCTTGGCCACACACGCACACGTGCCCAGCGTGAGTTTAAGCCACCAGGTCAGGGACTCAATCAACTATATGGGAAAGTAGCAACATAGCCATTACACCAACTGATAGTCCCTCAAAGTTAGGTTTCAAGGACATAGATTTTTCTTTACTGTTTTCAAGAGCAGTTCTCAGTTATCATTTTTATTTCCATGCATGTGTAGAGTTTTTTAGCATTTATTTTCTACACAATATCCACCTGACATAAAGGAATCTATATATACTTTTTTTTTAAAGAGAGATTTTTGTATGCACATGCCAGAGAGACAGAAAGCAAGAAATCACCCCCCAGGAGGGATGATCATACCGCAGTTCCTTCTCTTCCATTCTCTTCTTGGGATCTTGGGCATCCACACACATGCACCCGGCGTGAGTTTATAAACTGCTGGGTCCAGGACTTGAATTGCAGTCGACTATGTGGGAGTCCAGTGACATAATCATTATAGCATCTGCTGGTTCCTCTCTGAATCCTTCTAATGTTATCTTCCATCAGTGTACTTTGAAGATCTTAGCTATCTTTGTCTGCATAGCAAAGATGGGAACGAATTTCCCACTGTTAACAAAGTTCCATATTTTCTCATGCTGTGACTTCTTTCCTATTCCCTCTGCTTTAGAAAACATCTCCTTTGTCACTAGCGTGTAATACCTCTTGTGTCAATAAGATGTTTGTCACCAAGTGGAAGGACTAAGAGTAAACTGAGCAAAACATACTGGTACATACTGTCCTCTTGTCCACCAGCAGTACTTTCTCCACTCCATAGTTTTAGTCCACCCCACTTATTAACAAATACATTAACTGCTCCAAATAATGACAGATGTTGCTTTTAAATATTTGTGGTATGTAGGTGACCATGGTTCAAGTCCAGGATCTGGCAGCTTAAAACTCACACCGAGCATGTGCATACCCAGAATTGCAAGAGGGGAATGAAGGAGAAGGGATTGCGATGTGGCCATCACCACTAGGAGACAATTTCTCTCTTTCTGTCTCTCAGTCTCTCTGGTGAGCACATCCACCCTATAGCAAAAATCTCTCTCTCTCTCTCTCTTTCTCTCTCTCTCTCTAGATATATATATATATTTCTTATTTTTGGGACTGAAGATTCAGTGGGAAACTAGACGTTTGTATTTGGGAAAATGGCCATGTGATTTTTCTTTGGGTTGAAAGTATGCCTTTAAACCTGGCTCTAATAATGGCAGTGCCTACTCATGAGGTAGTTGTGAATTCAGTGATTAATGCCTCTAAAGTGATTACAGCAGTGCCTAGCATGTTCTAAGCCGTTAAAGGCATTAGTACAATACAAGTTAGCTATTGGTTTGGATGATATTTTTTATTGTTGATACTGTTATCATAAGGACCTCAAAAGTTAATCTCAATTACCACGAAAAATAGAAAGGGAAAATTATCAAAAAAATCAAAAATCACAGATGTAGCCTTGTCGTCCTTGTGAAATGATTGAATATAGAGAAACTGAGCTTAAGGTCTTTGGGTTTTGGGGGGGTTTTTTAGTGAAAAAAAAAAAAAAAGATGGTTGTGATCCTTAGATGTTAAAACAGTTGAGAGAAGTAAGTGCTAAAAATTACTTCCATTTTAAAGTCCTACTTTGGTCATGATAAAAGTTGGAGCTAATTCAGATGTTTTTACCACATCATCCCATCAAATTGACCAGTAAAATTGTCACTAAGCCATGTTGCAAGCTAAGAGGTCTGAAACTAAATTGACTATAATATTGGAGTCATCTTTTTCTTTTGTTTTCTAATGAACTTTTATTTTAGGATAGCTTTAGATTTACAGAAAAGTTAAGATAGTACAAAGAGATCCCATTCCCAGTTATTAACTCATAGTACTTAGTACCTGTGTGTCAATTAGCCAGTAGTAATACATTATTATAATGGTAATGGCCATACTTCATTCCTACTAACTCAGTTTTAACTAAGATCCCTTTTCTGTTCTCGGAGCTCCTCCAGGACACCACATTACATTATCATGTTTTTATAGGCAACTTTTGGCAGTGACCGTTTCAAGTTGCCTTTTTACCCTAAGAAAACTATCTGTTTGGGATGGAAGTATGCTAGAGAGTGGGATAGTAGCTTCTTCACATACACATTCCTTGCAGTGTGGGTTTGTCTTAATTTATCACTGCATAGCACAGTGCCTGCCACAGAATAGGTGCTATGTGTTTTGCATCATTTATTATTAGATTGCTGGGTGCCCCAAGAATGACTGGAGAGAGAACACTGTAATAATACTATTATACTTTGTAAGTTAGGTGCTTTTATAGTGGTCATTAATCTTACGCCACAGTTTCCTGAGATTATTGTTCTTTTTTTTTTTTTCCCCCTACTTATACCAAAGAAATACTCAGCAGATCATTACACACCTTTCCCTTCTGACCTGGCTTTCCTCTCAGAGCAAGTAGCTGCTGCCTGTGGATTTCAAGGCTTCCGAGCTGAAGCAGGTATCCTGAATTACTACCGCTTAGACTCCACACTGGGAATCCATGTGGACAGATCTGAACTAGATCACTCCAAACCCCTGCTGTCATTCAGGTAAGTTAGTTCCAGGGATTTTAGATTTCTTTCATTCTTTTTTCCTAAAGCATTTTTGAGCTAACATAAGTAAATAAAAATATTAACCATTCAAAAAAGACTCTATACTCTTTCATTTCTGGGTATCATAACAGTGCATCCTAAAATAAAAATAGCATAGGGGGTCAGCAGATGGTGCCAAGGTTAAGGCAGTGGATCCTACATGGCACACTTCACGGTTAGAGTCCTGAACCCAGCAGCTTAAAAATCACACCAAATGCATGTAAATCTGAAGAGGAGAATGAAGAAGAGATTGTGGTATGACCTTCCCCTGGGTGGCGAGGTGTAATTTCTCACTTTCCCTCTCTATCTCTCTCTGTCTCTGGTGAGTGCATGTACCCTACAGCAAAACTGAAAGTAAATGAAAATTGCCTAGTCCTTTAAGAGCAATGACCAAATTATACTCTCTGTTTAAGATGCATAGAGTCTGGGGCCGTTAGGGTAGCATGATGATTGGGGCACTAGACTCCCACAGGGCCGGCCTGGCGGTTTGCTTTCTCACTTCCTCTCTCTCTCTCTCTGTCTCTCTCTGGTCAAATTTAAATAAATGAATGAAGTTAAATAAAATATTTTTTTTTAAATATCTGTGCAAAATACAGCATCTGTATCAACAAAGTGACTTTTGGACTAGTCAGTGGCATGATGGTTAAGGCAGCTGGTTCTCACATGTCTGATTGTGCAGTTCGAGTCCCAGACTGGCAGTTTGAAAAACACACCAGGCTTGTGTGCATGTATGCCCAAATCTTGAGAAGAGGATGAAGGAGACATCATTGTGGCATGACCATCCTCTCTAAGGGGTACTTTCTCATTTCCCTCCCTCCCACTCACTCACTCTCTCTCTCAATCTCTCTCTCTCTCTCTCTCTCCAGTGAGTGCACATACCCTATAGCAAACTAATTTTTAAAGTGACTTTTTTTATGAGAGATTTTTGCTGCAGGGTGCATGCACTTGCCGGAGAGACAGAGACAAAAAGTGAGAAATCACCCCCCGGGGGGGGATGGCTACACCTCAGTCTCTTCTCCTCCATTCTCCTCTTCGGATCTTGGACATGCACACACACACACGCGCCCAGCGTGAGTTTAAGCCACCAGGTCCAAGATTTGAACTGCAGTGGTCAACTACATGGGAGACCAACAACATAACCATTTTGTCATCTGCTGGCCCTTAAAAGCGGCTTTTATTGGGACCAGCAGTTAGCATAATAGCTATGTCGCTGAACTCCCTTGTAGCCGACAGCTGTTCAAGTCCCAGACCTGGTAGCTTAAACTCACACCAAGCGTGTGTGCGTGCATGCCCAAGATCCCGAGAGGAGAATAGAGGAGAAGGGATTGTGGCATAGCTATCCCCCCTGGGGGTGATTTCTCGCTTTCTGTCTCTGTCTCTCTTCTTTCTAGCAAGCGCACGCACCCTATAGCAAAAACCTCTCCAAAAAAAAACAAAGCGGCTTTTATTGAGGCTGGCATATTGCCTGGTTAAAGCATGGACTCCCACATGGTCAACCATGGTTTAAGTTTTAGACCTGGTAGCTTGCTTTCTTGCTTTCCCTTTCTTTCTCTCTTGTCTTTCTGGTCAAATTTAAAAATGATAATAATGATAAATAAAATTAAATAAATAATTTTTAAAAGTGGTTTTTATTACATGCCAGTCTTTAAAGTAAAGGAATGATAAACATTTTAAAGGACGCAAATAATTTTATTGAAAGACTTGAATCTTAAAGTTGTATCAGTAAAACTTTATGAATATTGTTAACACTAAATTCTTCATATGTTTATTTACTGCATCACATTCTATTTTGCAGCAGGCCTTGTGAAAGTGAACTGTCATAAGTATAGATAGCAGATAATGGTTTGGTCACTCATAGACACAAGCCAGAAGACAAGGATTTTAGCATAGTTTAAAAAGATTTGAGGTGATATTAGAAAATAATGCAACAGGGCCAGCAAGTGGCGTAGTTGTTAAGGTGCTGGACTCTCCCACGTGGCCAACTGTGGTTCAAGTTCCAGACCTGGCAGCTAGAAACTCACATGTGCATGTGTGCCCAAAATCCCAAGAGGAGAATGAGGAGAAGGGATTGTAGAATGGTCATGCCCCTGGAGGGGTGATTTCTTGCTTTTTGTCTCTGTCTCTTCACTGAGGGCATGTACCCTATAGCAAAAATCTCTTAAAAGAAAAAGAAAAAGAAAAGAAAAGAATGAAGAACTTTCCTAACTAGAATTAATATCAGGAACTCACCGTTGTGTGTTGTTTTTATTTTTTATAGCTTCGGACAGTCTGCCATCTTTCTCCTGGGTGGCCTCAAAAGAGATGAGGTCCCCACGGCCATGTTTATGCACAGTGGTGACATTATGGTAATGTCGGGTTTCAGCCGCCTGTTGAACCATGCAGTCCCTCGGGTCCTTCCAAATCCCATGGGGGAAAGCCTGCCTCACTGCCTTGAGACACCACTCCCTTCTGTCCTCCCTGGAGATTCAGTCATAGAGCCTTGCTCTGTGGAGGACTGGCAGGTGTGTGCCAGCTACTTGAAAACTGCTCGTGTTAACATGACCATCCGACAGGTACTGGCCACAGACCAGGACTTCCCTTTGGAACCAACAGAGGAGAAAAAAAGAGACATCATCCAAGAAGGTTTCTGCAATCTAGATGACCAAAATAGCCAAGTAAAACGGGCTAAGTTAAGCCCTGACAGCTGAGGCTAGAGTCACTTTTTTGTTGTTTTTTTGGCCGAAGCAGGTCTTGAGATAATGACTGTGCCATTTGTATTGCCATGAACTTTAGCACCAATACAAGCCCAAAAACAGACAGGGAAGAATGCATCATTGATCACGTTGTTGCCTTGGAACCCGTCTTGAAGAGAAAACCGATTAACTACTCTGCTCAGAGAAGCGTTAGTCATGGTCTGGTCCTTTGTAGGTGCTGTGCTGAGGAGTCCAAGGAGGTGCAGTTTTCCACAACAGCCTCCTCAGCCTCTGTCACTCACAGCCTCTGAAGAAGGAAGAAGTGAGTCTCCGCATCTGCAGAGTCTTTAAATACCACATATTTTATTACTGGGAAATACCGTACCCTCCACCCCACTGCGTCTGGTGATTTGTGGTAAAATTGTAGTTCCATGAATGGTCATTAGTCTCATCATCTTCCTTCCCGTAGACATTATCAAATTCTTTGATCTTGTCTTCCATCTTCTCTGGTTCTCATAGAGGATCCTGTATACCTTAAGACAGTGGAATTAGAAATCTTGTCCACCGGAGAAGAAATTAATCAGCTCTCTCTCTTGTCTAAAAGATAAATATATGTAAACCCAAAGAAAAGGAAACAGTAGTTTATCCACTTTTCTTTTAGGTCTCCAAACTCTCCCTGTCAGCTTTTTAATGTAATTTTAATTATTAGACAAAAAGAAAATCCCAAGAATATTCTGTTACTGATTTCTCCATGAATAAACTTACTCAAGTTTAAATTAAAGATCTGTGTCTGTCTTTAGGGGTTAGCATATCTGGTATTAGTTTTCCTGTTTTTATTTGCTGTATTATTCACACTATTGAAGCCCTCTGACTGCTTCTGCCTTATTTCATCCTTTCTTTGTCCTAAGTACTCTTTGTGCCTCACAAGAGAGAATATTCCTTGTTAGTTCTGTCACTACTGTCTTATCTGATGGTAGACAGCTTAAAAATGTGAGTTAAGCACCAATTCTTTTATTTTTATGCAAAAAGGTACATATGGGGGACCAGCAGGAGGTGTGGTGGTTAGGGCGCTGGACACTGGACACTCCCACATGGCTGACTGCAGTTCCGAGTCCCGGACCTGGGTGGCTTACTTGCTCGCTCGCTCTCTCTCTCTCTCTCTCTCGTCAAATTAAAATAAGTGAATGAACAAATAAATAATTCTTTAAAAAAAGAAAAGGTACATATGAGAGAGAAAGAGAAAGCAACCCCCCCCCCAGCAGTGGTACTTGGTCACAGTGCAACCCTTTTTCCTCCAGTTCTTCATCCTGTCAGGATCCTGGGCATGAACATATGTGCCCACCCTGAAAGTTGCCAGGGCTGGGACTCAAACCTTCGTCAACTTGGTGGGATCCAGCTTCTTCTGTATAGCACTTCAGCACTATGGGGCCAGCACCTCACGCACCAGATTTTAATCTTTGTACCCCAACCAGCTCAAGTCACCATACCCTGAGCCAAGTTACCTTACATTTCTCTACACTTCTTCCTTGTTTGTAAAGTGAAGGTAATATTGGGAACCAGCAGTTAGCGTAATAGCTATGTCGCTGGACTCCCACATAGTCAACCGCGGTTCGTGTCCCGGACCCAGTGGCTTAAGACTCACGCCGGGCGTGTGTGCGTGCATGCCCAAGATCCCGAGAGGAGAATGGAGGAGAAGGGATTGCGGCGTGACCATCCCCCCTGGGGGGTGATTTCTCGCTTTCTGTCTCTATGTCTCTCTCTGTCTGGCGAGCGCACGCACCCTGTAGCGAAAACCTCTCCAAAAAAAAAAGTGAAGGTAATATTAATTACTATCTTCTAGGGGAATATTGATATTTGAAAGAGAATTTAGGGGGACAGCAGATGGCATGCTGGTTAAGGGCACTGGACTCCCACATGGCCAGCTGCAGTTCAAGTCCCAGACCCAGCTGCATGATTTCCCCCTTTCCCCCCCCCCCGTCCCTCTCTGGTCAAAAATAAATAAATAAAAGTACCAGCAGTTGGCGTAATGGCTATGTTGCTGGATTCCTATTTAGTCCACCACAGTTTGAGTCCCAGACCCAGTGGCTTAAACTTATGCCGGGTGCATGTGCTCCCGGATGAGAGGAGAACGGATTGTAGTGTGGCCATTCCCCCAGGGGTGATTTCTCACTTTCTGTCTCTGTCTCTGTCTCTCTCTGTCTTTCTGGCGAGTACACGCGCTCTATAGCAGAAACTTCTCCAAATAAATAAATAAAGTTAAATAAAATAATTCTTAAAAAAAATTTTTTTTGAAAAGAGAAAGAATTTAGTGCTCCCTTCTAGAAATGTGATATGCCAGTACTGTTTTATTGCTCTGTAGACTCAGAGAGACATCCTTGTTTGTTTGAAAGACTGTCTGGAAGCCCCTTTGATACCTGCTGCTTATAACATGTCTTGCTGAATTTGTAGCTCTCTTCCCTCCTGCCTTTTATTTTTTAATTACTGGCATTGAATATTCAGTTCGTGTAGCAATAGATTTCATTTTTCTTTATTTTTTTAAAGAATTATTTAATTTTTATTTATTATTATTTTAATTTCCTATAGGACATGTACACTCACCAGAAGAGAGAGAAAGAAAGTGAGAAAGCAAGCCCTCAGGTCCAGGACTCAAACTGCAGTTGGCCATGTAGGGATCCAGCACCCCAACCACCACACCACCTGCTGGCCCTGATAGCAGATTTTTTTAAGGAATAAAAATATAGAGGGGTCAGCAGGGGCCAGTGGTTCAGACACTGGATTCCCACATGGTCAACCGTGGTTTAAGTTCTGGATCCAGCAGAAACACACCAGGTGCATGTATATGCATGCCCAGAATCCCAAGAGGAGAATGGAGGACAAGGGACTGTGGCATGGCTATCCCCCCTGAAAGGTGATTTCTCACTTTCTGTCTCTTCATCTCTCCAGAGAGCACATGCACCCTATAGCAAAAATCTCTCCAAAAAAATTAATATAGATTTGTCCCTTATATGTAAGCTAGTTCTAAAATTAGTATATAATAGGAAGTTTTTATAAATTAAAATGATCACAGGGTCAGCCCATGGCTGGTGGTTAGAGCAGCTGGATCCCACATTCCTGACTGCTCAATTTGATTCCCAGATCTGGCAGCTTGACAGACATGCCAGGTGTGAATACAGGCTTGCCCAAAATCCTGAAAGGGAAAGACGGGGAAGAAGGGATTGTGACGTGGCCATGTGCCCTGAGGGAGTGATTTTCCACTTACTCTGTCTCCCTCGCAAGTGCACACACCCTTTGCCAAAAACCTAAAAACACAAAACTCTTAAATTTTTCATAATGTTCTTTAAATGTGACCCATCAAAAACCAACCTGCTGTCATTTTGTAGATTCAACAGAAATAATTTCTCCTTAGGGTTAGAGCAGAGTACTCTTTCTTCATTTTCATGTCAGTGAAGGTGTTGGTTTGTGTTTCGTAAGAGCCATGTTGTACAAATATATATATATATATATATCCAAACTATAGACTCATATCCCATGAAGCAAGATATTTTTGGTATAAGAGGCCAGTAGAGGGCCAGGTTGTGGCATGCTGGTTAAAGTGCGGTGACTCCTCAGTTTAAGTCCCAGACCTGGCAACTTGAAAAACACTCCAGGCACCTATGTGTGCATGCCCAGAATCCCAAGAGAAGGGTGGAGAAAGGGATTGCATGGCCATCACCACTGGCGAGTGATTGGTTCCTCACTTTCACTCTGTCTCTCTCCAGTGAACACACATGCCCTATGGCAAAATTAAATAAATAAATAACTTCTCCACAAAACCGCTATCTCTTCATGTCAAGGTCCTCCTATCTCAGCCTCCAAGCTGGGACTTTAGGCATGCGCCACTACACTCTTACACAGGGCCTTGCTGTGCTGACCAGGCCAGCCTTGCACTTAATCCATCTGTTTCAGTTTTGTAAGATGCACTCACTTTTTTAGATGTGTTCCTGATTAGTCTGAAACCCTTGTAGTTCCTCAGCTTCCTCTTGCTTTAAAATGTGTCTGGGCTAGGGCCAGCAGGTGGCATAGTGATTAAGGCACTGGACTCCCACTGAGGTTTGAGTCCTGGACTTGGTGACTTGAAAATCACACTTGGTGCGTGTTCATGTGTGCCCAAAATCCCAGGAGGAGAAGGGATTGTGGTATGGCCATCCTCTCTGGGAGGTGATTTCTCACTTTCCCTCTCACCATCTCTCTCTGCCTCTCTGGCAAACACTTGCACCCTGTAGCAAAAAATAATAATAATAAAAACTAAATAAAATGTGTCTGGCTAAGATGAACCTACTCATTACTCTGCTTATTATTTCAGTAGAACGCCTTGTGTGTTGCCCTTTTCCACATCCCATGCCTGGTTATTCCTTCAAGGGCCGCAGGTCCTCAGTGAGACAGGTGTAGGCACAGACTCAGCCAGACTTGACTTTCCAGTGTTCAAATTTACTCAGTTCCTTTTTCACTAAGATAAACTGGTATTACCCTTTTCCCTTCATTTATTTTCTTAAAGAATTAGTTTATTTAACTTTATTTATTTGTTTATTTATTTATTTAAATTTGACCAGAGAGGGATGGAGTGAACAAGAGAGAAAGAGAAAGCAAGAAAGCAAGCCACCAGGTCTGGGACTCGAACTGCTGTCGGCCATGTGGGAGTCCAGTGCCTTTAACCATCACACCACCTGCTGGCCCTTCCCTTAATTTAAAAGCTTGGTTTATGGACCAGCAGATAGTATAGCAGTTACAGCACCAGACTCCCACATGATTGGAATCCTAGAGCGGTGGCTTGAAAGATAATCACACTAGGCACGTGTGCGTGCGTGCCCAAGATCCTGGGAGGAGAATGGAAGAGAAGAGATTGCGGCGTAGCCATCCCCCCTGCGGGCGTGATTTCTCACTTTCCCCCTCACTGTCTGTCTGTCTGTCTTTCTTTCTAGTGAGCCCACGTGCCCTAAGGGGGGGGGGGGACTGAGTTTATTTCAGTAGAAAAAAAAGATGAATACTGTAAGTGGGGACCAGCAGGTGCCGTGGTGATTAAGAGCACTGGACTCCCACATGGCCAACTGTGTTTCAAGTCCCAGACGTGGCAGCTAACTTCTCTCTCTCTCCCTCTCCCCCTCCCTCCCTCTCTGGTCAAATTAAAATAAATAAATAAATAAATAAATAAAGTTAAATAAAAGAGTTCTTTTTAAAAAATACTGTAGGTGGATTCAACTAAGGCAAATTAGACTGGCCATGGGGGAAAAAGCCCTGGGAGTGACTGATGCATGGCAGGCTGGAGGAGCTGGTAAGGAAAGATACCTCTCCTGTTTTCTCCTGTTTCAAAGGCTGCAGTGAAAAAAGCAACACAGGGACCAGCAGTTAGCATAATGGCTATGTCGCTGGACTCCCACGTAGTTGACCACGGTTCATGTCCCAGACCTGGTGGCTTAAAACTCATGCCAGGCACGTGTGCGTGCATGTCCAAGATCCCGAGAGGAGATTGGAGGAGAAGGGATTGCGGTGTGGCCATCCCTCCTGGGGGGTGATTTCTTACTTTCTGTCTGTCTCTGTCTGGCGAGCGCACGCGCCCTATAGCAAAAACCTCTCCAAAAATAAAAATTAAAAACTAAAAAATAATAAAAAAATTTAAGAAAAAAAAGCAACACAGATCTAGTTTCTTAGCCTGGAAGACACTTTTGTTTTGAGTTAGTTTATTTCTTCATGTGAGAGACAGAGAAACAGCACATCCAACAGAATCTCTGCCATGATCTACCCCTGGGCTCTGCTGGTCCAGATCTGGGCACACTGGCACTCCCTGCATGCTCAGGGAGGGTCTAGAACAGGAACCCAGTGGGACCAGGATATGGCGTAATGGTTACATTACTGGACTCCCACGTAGTCAACTATGGTTTGAGTCCCAGACCCAATGGCTTAAAACTCACGCCCAGGCACATGTATGTGCATGTCCAAGAGGAAAATGGAGGAGAGGGACTGTGGTATGGCCACCCCTCCTCGGGGGGTGATTTCTTGCTCTCTCTCTCTCTCTCTCTCCCCCCCCTTACTAGCAAGTGCAATTCCCTATAGCAAAAAAAATCTCAAACAAAAAGTCTGCTGGCCCCTCTGGGTAATAAATTAGACTGATTTTCCTTTTGATCATCTGTCTACCCAAAACTGAGTTTTCATGGACAGGAGTTTTTTGGCTCTTAATTTGTTTTTACTGGTAAGAGTTTTTTTTTTTTTTTTTTTTTTACTAAGATAAAACACTTCAGGAGATGGAAAGTGGAATAAAGTGGTTATTAGGAAAGCTAAATTTTAGTGACAATTCCAGCACCTAGCTGTGTGACCTCAAATCAGTCACTTAGCTGAGCCTCAGATAACCCTTTCCAGCCCCAGTTTTCTCTAAGCTTTGACTAGGACCAGTACTTGGTGTGGTGGTTAAAGGGTTAGACTCCCACATGTCCGAACATGGTTCGAGTCCTAGACCCTGGTGGCTTGAAACTCATGCCAGGAAGGCATGTGTCCATGCCCAAAATCCCTAGAGGAGAATGGAAGAGAGGGGATTGCGGCGTGGCCATCCCCTCTAGGGGGTGATTTCTCGCTTTCTGTCTCTCTGTCTCTGTCTCTCCACCAAGTACACGCACCCTATAGCAAAAATATCTTTAAAAAAAAAAGGTGAGACCAAGTAATCCTTGTGTTACCTATCAGTTCTACAATGCTCTTATTTCTAAAATGAGAAGTTAATCTCAGGCTGGATAAACAGCAGGTTAAGCTAGCCCATAGGTGAGATTTCTGGTAAGAAAATCAAATGTTTGGCTATCCCCATGGTCTGGTGGTTTAGGGAGCTGGATCACACATGGCTGATCACACAGCTGAATCGCAGCCCCACACCTTGAAAAACACTAAGCATGGGACCAGCAGTTGGCATAGTGGCCATGTCGCTGGACTCCCACGTAGTCAACCGCAGTTCAAATCCCGGACCCGGTGGCTTAACCTCACGCCGGGCGCGTGTGTGTGCGTGCCCAAGATCCCAAGAGGAGAATGGAGGAGAAGGGATTGCGGTGTGGCCATCCCCTCTGGGGGGTGATTTCTCACTTTCTGTCTCTCTCTGTCTTTCTGGTGAGTGCACACGCCCTATAGCAAAATCCTCTCAAAAAAAAAAAAAAAGAAAGAAAACACTGAGCATGTGGGTGCATGCTCAAAATCTCTACAGTATGGAGAAACAGAGAAAAGCTTGTATTGTGACTACAGCCTGTGGGAGGTACCTTCTCCCTCTCCACCTCTGTCTCTGACAAGCACATGTGTCCTCTGGCAAGAAAAGAAAAGGGAGAGGCGAGGAAGCAAATGTTAATCAAAGTAAAGGAAAACAAAGCAAAACTGAACTGCCGGGGCCTGCAGGTGGCGCAGTGGTTGAAGCACTGGACTCCCACATGGCTAACTGTGGTTCAAGTCCTGGAACTGGCAGCTTGCTGTCTCACTTTCCTTCTCTCTCTCTCTCTCTCTCTCTCTCTCTCTTTCTCTCTCTCTCTGTCTTCTGTTCAAATTAAAAAATAATAATAACAAATAAAATTAAATTTTTTAAAAAAAGCTGAAACTTCTCCAAAGAAAAGAATACAAATAGCCAGTAAACAAAAAGATGCTAACCTGACCAGAAGAGAAATGCAAGTAAAAGCACTGAGATATAAATTTGTATCC
This sequence comes from Tupaia belangeri chinensis, assembly GCF_000334495.1. Taxonomy (NCBI): domain Eukaryota; kingdom Metazoa; phylum Chordata; class Mammalia; order Scandentia; family Tupaiidae; genus Tupaia; species Tupaia belangeri. The sequence continues at coordinate 2,425,463 of NW_006160041.1, read as the reverse complement.
CTCCATTTGCCAACTTTAATGAAACTAACATCTCTTGACTCTTCTCTTTCACTCACATGCTACTTCTCTAATACTCCAGTAAGCGCTGTTGGCTCTGCCTGTAAAGTATCCAGAATCTAACCACTACTATCCATTCATCATTCATTCGTTCCTGCCCTGGCTCAAGCCACAGTCCTCTCAGTCAGGTTACTGCCTTAGCATCCTATCTGGGCCTGCCCCCGTGGTTCAGTCTCCGCATAGCAGCCAGAGTGAGGCTGGTAACACCTAAGGCAGGTCAGTCACTCCCCACTGAGTACAAACAAAATTCATCAATCCCCTACAAACTCCTGCCCCAGCTATCCCCCCACTCTGGTTTCTTCTTAGCCTCTCACCCCATTTGTCCCAGCTCCACTGGCTCCCTTGCTCTCTCTACCTCTGAGCATACCCAGCCCAACCCTGCCCCATAGCCCTCATGTTAGACTGTTTCTCCGCCTAGAACATTCTTCTCCAAGAGATTGCACTCTCATCTCCTTCCAGTCTGCTCACACCTCGCCTCAGTGAGGCCTTTCTTTGCTACCCCGTTTAAAATTTCAACCCCACAGCATTTCTAATTTTCTTTACCATACTCTTTTTTTTTTTCACAGCATTTACCACATTCTACATAATTTACTGAATAAGGGAAAATCTTTAAAGGCAATAATTAACACTAGACTGTAAGGCAGGGACATGCCCTGGTGTCTAGAGTCATACCTGGCACGTAGTCGTGGCTCAGTATGTATTTGTTGAATAAATGGATACCCAGTGTTGGTGTGGATGTGTGGAAATGGGCACCTACACATTATGGCAAACGGGTAAAGATCTTTGGAGGCTAATCGTCAATGTTTACTTGAATTTCAGTACAGCGATCCTCCTCTAGACATCTTCCTTACACAAGCACCTGCACATGGACACGAGTAAAAGCTGTCCGTTGCAGCATTGCTCATCATAGAGAAACACTGGAAACAACCCAAATGTCATTCAGCACCAGAACGCCTAATGGACGTGGTTCATACACACTGCAGGACATGCACACTGCGCCTTCCTTCCTAAGAACAGACCAACATGGAATGGGCTCTAAGAGACACTGGTTAGTGAATGAAAATTTGGGGGCCAGGTGGTGACACAGAAATTAAGGCAGCTGGGTCCCACATGGCCAACTTCCCAGTTCCATCTGGTCCCAGCGGCTTGAAAAACATGCTGGGTGGGGCCTACAGGTGGCGTGGTGGGTAAGGGCGCTAAAATCCTACATGGCTGACTATGGTTCGAGTACTGGACCTGGCGGCTTGCTTTCTCACTTTCCCTCTGTCTTTCTCTCACTTTGTCCCTCTATGGTCAAATTAAAATAAATAAATAAAGTTAAATAAAATATTTAAAAAGAAAAAAAATATATAGACATATGTGCATAGGTGTCCAAAGTCCTGAGAGGAGAATGAAGGAGAAGGAATTATAGTATGGCCATTCCTCCCCTTGGTGGTTTCTCACTTTCCCTTTCTCTGTCTCTCTCCAGCGAACTCACATGTAACAAACAAAAAAGAGTGAGAAAGAAAATTGCAAAATAATATATACAGTCCAAAACCAGTATGGAAAACTATATTCTGGTGGGGCGGACCCACAGAGGTGGGAGGTGAGTGCGTGCCAGTGGATGAGGGGTGCCAGGTGCTCAGATGGAGATGCACGGCGTGCCAGTGGACAAGGGGCGCAGGCTCTGGGATGGGGGCAGAAGGCTTGGACTGGCTGCTGGTCCCGCTGCAGCAGCTGGTGTTTCCGGGAGTCTCCTGGCCATAGTCTTTGGAGTGGTGGTGCCTTCTTCCTGCAGTACGGCAACATCCACAGGACACAGAACGCCAGACTGCTTCGCCCACATGTGCCCGGTGCTGCTGGCTGC
>NW_006160041.1:2405706-2408274 GCF_000334495.1 Tupaia belangeri chinensis | reverse complement strand
TCTCTCTCTCTCTCTCTCTCTCTCTCTCGCTTTCCCTCTCTCTCTGTCTTCTGGTCAAATTAAAAAGTAATAATAACAAATAAAATTAAATTTTTTAAAAAAAGCTGAAACTTCTCCAAAGAAAAGAATACAAATAGCCAGTAAACAAAAAGATGCTAACCTGACCAGAAGAGAAATGCAAGTAAAAGCACTGAGATATAAATTTGTATCCCTCCATTTGCCAACTTTAATGAAACTAACATCTCTTGACTCTTCTCTTTCACTCACATGCTACTTCTCTAATACTCCAGTAAGCGCTGTTGGCTCTGCCTGTAAAGTATCCAGAATCTAACCACTACTATCCATTCATCATTCATTCGTTCCTGCCCTGGCTCAAGCCACAGTCCTCTCAGTCAGGTTACTGCCTTAGCATCCTATCTGGGCCTGCCCCCGTGGTTCAGTCTCCGCATAGCAGCCAGAGTGAGGCTGGTAACACCTAAGGCAGGTCAGTCACTCCCCACTGAGTACAAACAAAATTCATCAATCCCCTACAAACTCCTGCCCCAGCTATCCCCCCACTCTGGTTTCTTCTTAGCCTCTCACCCCATTTGTCCCAGCTCCACTGGCTCCCTTGCTCTCTCTACCTCTGAGCATACCCAGCCCAACCCTGCCCCATAGCCCTCATGTTAGACTGTTTCTCCGCCTAGAACATTCTTCTCCAAGAGATTGCACTCTCATCTCCTTCCAGTCTGCTCACACCTCGCCTCAGTGAGGCCTTTCTTTGCTACCCCGTTTAAAATTTCAACCCCACAGCATTTCTAATTTTCTTTACCATACTCTTTTTTTTTTTCACAGCATTTACCACATTCTACATAATTTACTGAATAAGGGAAAATCTTTAAAGGCAATAATTAACACTAGACTGTAAGGCAGGGACATGCCCTGGTGTCTAGAGTCATACCTGGCACGTAGTCGTGGCTCAGTATGTATTTGTTGAATAAATGGATACCCAGTGTTGGTGTGGATGTGTGGAAATGGGCACCTACACATTATGGCAAACGGGTAAAGATCTTTGGAGGCTAATCGTCAATGTTTACTTGAATTTCAGTACAGCGATCCTCCTCTAGACATCTTCCTTACACAAGCACCTGCACATGGACACGAGTAAAAGCTGTCCGTTGCAGCATTGCTCATCATAGAGAAACACTGGAAACAACCCAAATGTCATTCAGCACCAGAACGCCTAATGGACGTGGTTCATACACACTGCAGGACATGCACACTGCGCCTTCCTTCCTAAGAACAGACCAACATGGAATGGGCTCTAAGAGACACTGGTTAGTGAATGAAAATTTGGGGGCCAGGTGGTGACACAGAAATTAAGGCAGCTGGGTCCCACATGGCCAACTTCCCAGTTCCATCTGGTCCCAGCGGCTTGAAAAACATGCTGGGTGGGGCCTACAGGTGGCGTGGTGGGTAAGGGCGCTAAAATCCTACATGGCTGACTATGGTTCGAGTACTGGACCTGGCGGCTTGCTTTCTCACTTTCCCTCTGTCTTTCTCTCACTTTGTCCCTCTATGGTCAAATTAAAATAAATAAATAAAGTTAAATAAAATATTTAAAAAGAAAAAAAATATATAGACATATGTGCATAGGTGTCCAAAGTCCTGAGAGGAGAATGAAGGAGAAGGAATTATAGTATGGCCATTCCTCCCCTTGGTGGTTTCTCACTTTCCCTTTCTCTGTCTCTCTCCAGCGAACTCACATGTAACAAACAAAAAAGAGTGAGAAAGAAAATTGCAAAATAATATATACAGTCCAAAACCAGTATGGAAAACTATATTCTGGTGGGGCGGACCCACAGAGGTGGGAGGTGAGTGCGTGCCAGTGGATGAGGGGTGCCAGGTGCTCAGATGGAGATGCACGGCGTGCCAGTGGACAAGGGGCGCAGGCTCTGGGATGGGGGCAGAAGGCTTGGACTGGCTGCTGGTCCCGCTGCAGCAGCTGGTGTTTCCGGGAGTCTCCTGGCCATAGTCTTTGGAGTGGTGGTGCCTTCTTCCTGCAGTACGGCAACATCCACAGGACACAGAACGCCAGACTGCTTCGCCCACATGTGCCCGGTGCTGCTGGCTGCCAGCATCCTGTGGATGCTCTTCTGTTTTGGAAGACACTTGGAGTCCCCACTGCTGTGGCAGAGTGTCGTCATGACCTCGACCGTGCTGCCGATGCTCGAGCTCTGCACAGACGTCCTCATGGACAACCAGCTGAATGCCAGACACCTTCACAACTGCAGATGGTAAGGACAATGGCATCCAAATGCCCCCAGGTGGTCCTGTCTGGACTTCGACCCCCAGCACTTCTAGCACTGGAGCATCTTCGTGGACTACATGCAGTGCATCCTGGCCCTCACCGGCATGGTGGGCAGCATCATGTACCTGTCCATAGACTGGGTGGTGTTCGTGGAGGTCTCTGGGCTTCCTGGCCGTGCTGACCCAGACCATTCTGGGCATACCGCAACTCTACTGCCAACATCAAGCTGGTGGTCATGTGGACCAGCGGGGACACCTTCAAGATGGCCTACTTCCTGC
>NW_006160041.1:2388265-2405660 GCF_000334495.1 Tupaia belangeri chinensis | reverse complement strand
GCAGCTCTCCGTGTGCAGCCTGGTGCGGGGGCTGGTGGAGCTGGCCATTCTCGGCCAGGCCTACACCTTTGCCTGCCATGCCCAGAAGCCAGTGCCCCATGAGAGGCACCCTGCCATTGCCAAGGCCCTCTGAGGATCCAGAGGGCCAGAACCAGTGACCCTGGCCACAGCACTGGTGGGTTACCTGTCCTCCCTGCTAGGGGAAGGCGCCCTGCGATCCCTGAAAGTGGGCAGGTTGGGTGCAGGGAGGGAGGTGTCTAGGTGGTGGTCTTGACTGGCCTTGCCCTGCGGAGACTCTCAGGTGGGATGCTCAGCTGATGGCTGTGGTCACACCATGTGGATACGTAGTGAAAGCAGGGTTTGCACCCACGGCTGGGGTTCAGTGTTTTTAACGTAATTGAAAAGCAATTGTCTTCTCCCACTTTCTCCCCAAAACAACCACCTGAACCTGAAATATGTTTGAAAGCACGAGAAGGCAAACTTGAGGTCACCAAAGGGATCTCACCTGCCTTAGCCCACAGGCTACCTCCCTGCCTGTTGGGCCCCTCATGGGGGCCCAGTAGAGAGGAGACCTGAGTCCTAGGAAGAGCCTGCCAACTCAGCCTGATGCCACTGGACACCCTCTCTAGACATGGCAGCCTCTGCTAGCTAGGACCACTTAGAGAGCAGGGTCTAAGCCCGGGGACCAGAGTGTAGAGCATGGTAGGTCTTGGCCAGGGTTGGCCTCCGGAACTTCAGAGTAGCTGCCTCAGGCCAGCCCTTATCCAGCTTTGGGGTCTGGATGCCCCTTTTGCTGTGTGCTGGCCTCTCCCTGGGAGATGGTGGTGAGGACAGTAGGCAGGTCACGTCCTGCATGGCTGGATACTGGCCAGAGTGAGCTGGGGGCACTCAGAGTCAGAGCTGAGTCCCAGGAAGATGGCAGGCATTAGGGACTCTCAGAACAAAGCGCTTGGGTGGCGGGAAGGCCGAGGGACTGGTCAACGCTGTGTAAACATAACAGCCAGCCCCCTGAGCAGCTCCACCTGCAGATTCCCACAGTTCTGGGCATGGCATACCCCCTCTCGTCCCTAACCCCAGCCCCTCACTGCCTTGACACCTGCCTTCCAGGAAAGAGGCCCTGTTCCCAGCTGCTGCCACCTGGGTTTGCTATTGTCCTTGTTCTGCTTCCCCCATTTCAGTCGGCACGCCTGCTCCGCAGTTCATAGCTGACCCTAGCTGGCTCCCAGGCTCAGAGTGTTCTAGATGTTTCTGGGGGCTCCTTCAGGCATCTCCCCTGCTGGGTGGATGGGTGTTGCCTGCGGTCAGGGCTGGAGCCCCACAACCAGCAGGAGAGGATACTCAAAGCTGGTTCCTCCAAGAGTTCCTCAGGAAAGCTCTGAATGTCTGAGTAAGGCTCTCACTTAGCTCTTTGGTGTGTCAGATGCTTTGAAAATGCTTATTTCTTAAAAATGAAAGGAGACATCTGTATTGGTAACTGCCTCCAAATTGAGCAGTCACCAATTGCAGGCACGGTGATGCAATGAGTGTACCTACACAGTGACTTTGAATCTATAAGCTTCCAGATCAAAACAATAAATAAATAACCTATTATGTATATTCCTATATAAAAATCTACTGTCAGGGGGAGGGCCCAGCAAGTGACATGGTGATTAAGGTGCTGGACTCCCACATGGCCAACTGCAGTTCAAGTCCCGGACCTGGTAGCTTGCTCTCTCATTTTCTATCTCTCTGTGTCTCTCTTTCTCTGGTCAAATTAAAGAATAATAATGATAATAAAAGGAAAACAAATAAAATAAATTATTTTCTTTAAAAAAAAAATCTACTGTGGGGGCTAGCAGGTGACGTGGTGGTTAAGGTGCTGGACTCCCACATGGCTGACCATGATTCGAGTCCTGGACCTACCAACTTGCTTTCTCACTTTCTCTCACTTTTCTTTCTCTTTCTCTTTCTGCCTCTCTCTAGTGAGTGTGTGTGCCCTATAGCACATTTTTTAAATAATAAATAAAATTAAATAGGTAATTATTTTTAAAAATCTGCTATGTAAAAACTAAAAACTATTTTTTGTTTGTGCACACGAATGTTTGTAAATGCATAAGGGAGAAGGACACGTGCAAGTGTAAGAGTAGGGAGGAAAGAGATTGGGAGGTAGTGGCATTTTCTTTCTTTTTTTAAAGAATTATTTTATTTAACTTTATTTATCTATTTATTTATTTATTTAAGTTTGATCAGAAAGGGAGTGAGAGTGAGAGCAGGAGAGAAAGAGAAAGTGAGAAAGCAAGCTGCCAGGTCCAGGACTCGAACCACAGCCGGCCATGTGGGAGTTCAGTGCCCCCAATCACCATGCCACCTGCCAACCCTAGTAATGGCATTTTCTACTTTATGCACTCTTATGTTGCCTGATTTTGATGAGAATATATTCACACATTACTTATACAAATATTTTAGTTTGTTTTTTTTTTTTTTTAATTCTGCATGGGCAAACCTTATAAAGAATCACATACAGTGGGACCAGCGGATGGCATAATGGTTATGTCACTAGACTCCCATGTAGTCGATGCAGTTCGGGTCTCAGACCTAGTGGCTTAAACTCATGCCAGACACACGTGCATGTGTATGTGTGTGCACCAAAAATCCCGAGAAGTGACTTGGAGGAGAAGGGATTGCGGCATGGCCATCTCTTCTGGGGGGTGATTTCTTGCTTTCTGTCTCTCTCTGTCTGTCTGATGAACACACGCACCCTATAGCAAAAATCTCTTTTAAAAAAAAATCACATATTAAAATAAAAACATGGAAAAAACATATCCTTCTCCAAACTCTCAGAAAATTTTGTTACCAGTAAGATTTTGTGTTACTGGGACCAGCAGTTGGTGTAATGGTTATGTCGCTGGACTCCCACATAGTTGACCGCTATTCGAGTTCTGGACCCAGCGGCTTAAACTCATGCCGGGCGCATGTGCGTGTGTGCCCAAGCTCCCGAGAGGAGAATGGAGGAGGAGGGATTGGTGCATGGCCATACCCCCTGGGGGGTGATTTCTCGCTTTCTATCTCTCTGTCTCTCTCTGTCCTTTCTGGGGAGTGCACGCGCCCTATAGCAAAAACCTCTCCAAAAAAAAAAAAAAGATTTTGTGTTACTGGTTAAATGATGCCAAAGCAGCTGTTTCTGTCTGTTGCCACAAAGGCTCCAGTTCTGGTCTCTAGGTTGTTTCTCACAGGCTGGCTGGGGACAGTACGACTAGACATCCGCAGGCGAGAGCACCAGCCTGGTTTTTGACTATTCGATACTCAGGTACCTTACTTTGCAGGTACCTTACTTTGCAAGTAAGGTACCCCAAGGTACTCTTGCCCAGAATCTTTCATCTGCCTCCCCCATGAAAATGCCAAGCCTTGAGCCAGCCAGTGACATGGTGGCAAAAGCCACTATATCCCACATGACCAACTGCATGGTTCGAGTCCCAGACCTGGTGGCTTGAAACTCACACAGGGCATGTGTGCATGCATGCCCAAAATCTCAGGAGGCAAATGGAGAAGACGGGATTGCATTGTGGCCTTTTCTGCCCCCCCCCCAGGGGGGTGATTTCTCACTCTTTCTGTTTCTCTGTCTCTCTCTGATGAGTGCACATGTCCTGTGGCAAAAATCTAAAAAGGAAGGAAGGAAGGAACGCCGGGAGGGAGGGAAAGAAAGGAAATACCAAGCTTGGGCTTTGGTCACCAAGGTAGTAGACAGTCAACATTAAGCTTGAGCCAACTCGTGAGGGCCACAGTCCTCGCTTAGAGAGGCTTACTGTATTCTCCAGGCAGCTGGCTGCGCTGATGGCATTGCCGTCCACAGGGCCTGGAGGTGCTTTCCGGCTCTGTGATGATGGCATGAGGAAGGTAAAGCTGGCTGGTCTGGGCACACTCAGGGGGACTGCGCACGGGCACATTTCCTGGACGCACCTTGCATTCCCTTTCCTTGTTAGCTATTAACTGTCCTGTCCCCAAAAGTGAGACTACACCTGTGAGCGTGGCCCCGGTGGCTGTCTGCTTCCCCACATTCCCATCACCCGTAACAGCCCCTCCTGGAGCCGTCGGATATTGGGCCCACAGGTTTTGCTGCCTTATTTTTCAAAGGGCTCAGCAGAAAGTCCGGGCTCAACGACAGGAAAGCGTGAACAGACTCCCCGTCTTGTATTTCTGACTGGAAGCTTTTCCGCAGTCTCTCAGACAGTCATGCTGCGTCTGTCATTAGACCACCCCTTCCTGCCTTTGGAGAGGTCACGTAGTGAGAGCGTTGCCGAAGGGGGAAAGGAGACATCGGAGTTGATGCTGTCGGTCGGGCGTCAAGTCCGTTATTTATTCCCCCAGTACCCGCGAGCAGCTCTGACAGGAGTCACTGTGTTAGGTAAAGTGACAGACATTGCTTCTGCCCTCAGGTCCTGTAGTGAGTGGGGAAAACACCTGGGTGTCAGGCAGTTTCCATCAAGTATGCCGAGGCAGGACAAGTACGGGTGTGGCAGGAGGACATTTAACCCGGACAGGGAGGGTTAGGCACAGCTTCCTGTGGGAGGGAACACGGGAGCTGACGAAGAGCTACTCAGCTTCGCTCCCTTCCGTTTGGCTAAAGGCCACTCACCTTCTCTGTTTCATTGCTCTCCTGGGAACGAAAGCATCTGGAAATTTTTGAGGACTTCTTAACCTTAATCGTTTCTGACTATGACTCACCTTGAGAGACTCATTTATTTTGTTCATAGCACTTAGCACTACTTTTCTGTTCATCTTTTATTTTTTTCAAAGAAGTATTCTTTTATTTTATTTTACTTTATTTTGTTTATAGTTTGTTATAGGACACATAGCTCACTGGAAACAGAGAAAGAGGGAAAATGAGAAAGCACCACTCAACACCACCAGGTTACAGCACAATTTCTTCTCCATTTTTCCTTTCAGGGTTATTTTGGACACATACACACACACACACACACACACACACACACACACACACACATACACCTAGTGTGTTTTTTTAAGCCACTGGGTCCAGGACTCCAACCGCGGTATTGGCAATGGGGGATTTAGCCACCTTGACCTCCATGCCACCTGCTAGCACCTTGTTCAGTCTTACTGCCTAGATCCTCCAAAGAAAAAAATCTGCTAAGGGCAGGCTTTTTCAGTCTTATCCAGGGCTATTTCCTGATACCTAGAATAGTGTGGTATGTCCTCGTACATAGTAGGTGCTCAATAAAATATTGTTGAATGATCGAAGAACTGTTTTCAATGAAGGAAGAATGGTTTCCTTTCATTCCCTTAAGGCAACATTGTATCTCACACTGGGACCAGCAGTTGGTGTAATGGCTACGTCGCTGGACTCCCATGTAGTCGACTGAGGTTCGAGTCCTGGACCCAGTGGCTTAAACTCACGCCGGGCACATGTGTGTGCGTGCCCAAGATCCCGAGAGGAGAATAGAGGAGAAGGGATTGCAGCGTGGCCATCCCCCTGGAGGGGGATTGCTCGCTTTCTATCTCTCTGTCTCTCTCTGTCTTTCTGGCTAGCACACATGCCCTATAGCAAAAAACTCTCCAAAAAAAAAAAAATGTATCTCACAAAAGTCTTTGTCACATAACTGGCTGTGGAGAGAGTGGCAGCATTCTGCATTTGTATGTATCCAAACAGCATTTTTCTTAGGGATTCACTACTTCTCCTAAGTGGCAATGTGGCTAAAGAGGCACATCTAACCTCACCAGCCAAACCTCATCCAAGTACGCCTCGTGTTTAATCAGTGACCATTTCACTATAAGACTCAAACCTATTAAACTACAGAAAAACAACTGAGGGCAGGAAGTGCAGCCAAGCCTCCCTGGAACTAGAATGAGAAAGACAGCAGCTGCCATCTTCTCCGCCCCCACCTCCTCCTCTGGGGTCTGCCCTTCCTTCTGTGCTCCGCTCTGTTGATGTTACTTGTAAAGGGCGGCCCCTAGCTGGCACCTTTAGTCCCTGACTTTCCAGGTCGGTTGTGGATAGATCACTCCACACTGCTGGGCATTCTTTGAATGAGTTTTCTACCCATAAACCAGTCCCCTGAGGCCAGGGAGGCAGGGACACTTTATGGTACAGAGGACTTAATTCTTCAAAACTGAACGAAAGACAATGGATGGATGGGAAGAAAAGGACTGGTGGCACTCTGTGGACCTGCATTGTCTAAATGTCCTAGAATGGAGGGCTGGAGGGCATTAACTCCACGTCCCTGGACCAGGAGATGACAGAAGTGGAGCCCGTCCAGTCCCCTTCACCAGAGGCTCCTCCAGGCCCTCCCACAAACAAAACCCACCAGTGGCCCTGCATCATCTCCCCCGCTTGTCACCTCCTGGCTTTGTTGAAAGGCTGGAGATGAGGGTGAGGCATCTGGTGCCCCCACAGTCCCATTGCTTTGGAGATCAGAGTCAATCGAGGTGCTTTCAGCCAGAAAAATATAATTTAAGGGCTCGGCATCTGGCTGGGGGCAGAGAGCTGTGTTGCCATGGCAATGCCTCGCTTCATTTAACAGCAGCATATCCCTGAGTTTGGTCACATCCACACTCGGGCTCATATAGCACCCTGTCACAGCCCCCACGACACACACACACACACACACACACCTTTGGCAGAACCCCTCTGTAGGGTGCAGGGCCCATTCCCTGTACTCTCTTCCCATCACAGACACCCACATTCCCTCAGGCCCTTTCCTGCAGGGATATTCCCACAGGAAATTCAGAACGCTCTTGGAGAGCAAACCCCCTTTACCAGGCCCAAACCACGCAGAGGCCAACACACAGCCATCGCTCCATCCCCCTGCATAAATCCCCTTGGCATGTCATCTCCAACCTCTAACAATGCCTAGGAGGTCAGCGAAGAGGGAGAGGAACAGTGTGGCTGCCGGTGACAAATAATTGTCTGTTTTCTTGAGAGAAAGGGGTCAGCCCTATGTCCTATGTCAGTATGGAAAGTATCCCACTTACATTTTTAACTGTATGTGGTTATATACATTTGGAGATAGGGTGCCAAGGGCCACAACCCTGCAGTCATTATCCAAATGCCCCTAGACCCCTACTGTCATCCTGTTTCTGCTCCTCTGGAACCCGGGGAGTGGAGGATAGGATGGCTAGAGCGGGAAGACGTGAAGGCACAAGGATATTCACTGCAGTTCTATTTCTAGTAGGGAAGATCGCCGCAGTGTCCATTACCAGGGAACAAATCCATGGTGCAGCATCTATGCAGTGACATGCCCTGTGGTGGTTTCACAGCTACGTAACCCTGGGCCAGCTCGGTGGCGCAGCAGTAATGCACTGCTCAGGCACGGCTGCATCCGTACAGAAGGTTGGGGTTCCATTTCATGTCCTACCTGTACCTGCCCACAGTGTGCACCGTGATCGTGGCTGTCTGGAAATGCTGCAGGGGAGTCACAGCCTGGGACCCTGCTGAGGGTGCTTGTTTTTCCCCTTCTCTCTCACCCTCACATGTGTGCATGTTCTTTCTCTCTGTCTCTTACTCTGATGAAAAAAAGAAAAATCCTTTGGGGGCCGGCAGGTGGTGTGGTGGTTAAGGGGACTGGACTCAGCACAAAGCTTCTCATTTTTTTGTCAATTAAATATACTTTTACTTTACTTTTTCCTTCCCTTTTCCCCTCCCTCCCTTACATAGTAAATTTTTTACACATTTTATTGATTCACAAAAGATCTTTTTTTGGAGAGTTTTTGTTTTGTTTTTGTTTTGTTTTGTTTTGTTTTGCTATAGGGTGTGTGCGCTCGCCAGAAAGACAGAGACATAGAGATAGAAAGCGAGAAATCACCCCCCAGGGGGGATAGCCATGCTGCAATCCCTTCTCCTCCATTCTCCTCTGGGGATCTCGCACATGTGCCCGGCATGAGTTTAAGCCACCGGATCCAGGACTCAAACCGCGGTCGACTACATGGGAGTCCAGCGACATAGCCATTACACTAACTGCTGGTCCCAATTCACAAAAGATCTTAATTAAACTAAAAATATGGACAAAGCTAAAATCTAGTGACGAGTGCACTGTAATTTTCTTCTGAAACATTTTTTTTCTCTCTCCATTCCTCCTTTTACTAAAAAGAGGTATAAACTAAATTTTTTCCAAAAAAAGATAAGTTCAGCCTCAATTTGGTCTGTTATTTGCACAGAGCTCCATAAGAGTTCAATTTCTGATGAATGCAACAGATACTGTTGTATTATTGAACTTACGTAAATAACCGTTCTGCCACAAAATAAGAATGCTCACAAATATTTTCCAATTGCAGAGAGGTCAGGAAGAGAGAAAAGTTTATGTTTCAATTTTTAAAATTCTCAAATTGCTGAGCTTATTAACAATTTAAAAGAAAATAAAAATTTCTAAATTTGTGAGACAAAGCATGGAAAAAATCAGTAATGTTTTAGTCAAAAGTCATAGAATTCTATTTCACTGGGTCAGTCTCCTGTAATTAATCTCTCTTTTGCTGAATTGGCAGTGTTACTATGGTCTGATCTTTCTGTTTAAGTCTTGGAGGTTAACATTCAACATTATTTTTGATATTTCCAGACTTGTCCCTGCTATTAAGTTGGCCATTATCTTGGATGTTTTTTGTTCTCTTATTTCTGTTTGTCTTTAGTTTTCCTGGTATAGCACTCCCTTCAGAACTTGTTGGAAAACTGGTCAGGTGTTGGTACATTCTTTCAGGTTTTGTTTATCTGAGAATGTTTCGGGCTTTTCTTCTCATATGAAGGATAAATTTTGCCAGATACAGTATTATAGGTTAAAGTTGTTTTTCATTATCACTTTGAATATATTGTTGCATTGTTTCCAACAAGAGGTCCGATATTAGCCTGATGGGATATCCTTTGAAAGTAACTTGACGTTTCTCTCTTGCAAATCTTTGGTCTTGTCTGCGTTTTTGGTCAATCTGGCTATGATGTGTCTTGGAAAAGATCATCTTGGGTTGATTCTATGTGCCGTCCTTTGTATTTCTTGCAAGATCAGATCCTGAAGAGTTTTCCAGAGAGTCACTCCATCTCCCTTTTCAAGTCCATTTGGAGTTGGTCGCCATGGAATATCAGGGCCCCTGATAAAGGAGGATCCAAGAGAACCGCCTCTTTCTATTCCAGGCCCTTCCATCCCAGCAGGTCTCCTCTGCTGACTGGGTGACTGAAGGGGCCACACTGGTTGGCTTCCTGGTCAAGGAACCAGAAATGTTGCAGAACAGACCGCTGAGAAAACAAGCACCACTCAGAGTATGAGAACTCAGGTTTATTTTGCCAACGGACCCAGAGGAGTGCATACTCCAAATTCTGGACCTACGGGAGTGATTTCTTACTTACCCTTTCTCTCTGTGTCTCTCTGGCAAGTGCACCTGCCCTCTGGCAAATTTTTAAAAATTAAATAGGTTCCAGCTAGATGGTTTGGTGGTTAAGGCTGCTGGGTACCACATGGCCAACTGCATGGTCTAAGTCCCAACCTGACCACTTGAAAGACATGCCAGGCACATTTGTGAACATGCCAGGCACATTTGTGAACATGCCCAAAACCCCGAAAGGAGAGTGGAGGAGAAAGGATTATGGTGTGGCCACCCCCTGCCCCAGAGGGGTGCTTTTTAACTTTCTCTTTCTCTGTCTTACTCCTCCCAATCTCTCTCCACAGGTCTAGCTGGACCTGTTTTATTTTTTAAAATTTGCCAGAGGGCAGGTGCACTTGCCAGAGAGACACAAAGAGAGAGAGAGAGAGGGTAAGTAAGAAATCACTCCCGTAGGTCCAGAATTTGGAGTATACACTCCTCTGGGCCCATTGGCAAAACAAACTTGGGTTCTCATACTGAGTGGTGTTTGTTTTCTCAGCGGTCTGTTTCTGCAACATTTCTGGTTCCCTGACCAGGAAGCCAACCAGTGTGGCCCCTTCAGTCACCCAGTCAGCAGAGGAGACCTGCTGGGATGGAAGGGACCTGTAGCAAATTTTAAAAATAAATAAATAAAAAGAAGAGTTGTGTAATCCATCTGTATTCACATGACAATACGTCAGTAAGGGCCAGCCAGTGATGTGGCGGTTAAGGTGGCTGGATCCCATGCGGCCAGCTGCATGCTTTGAGTTCTGGATCCAGTGATTTGTCAAGCATGCTGGATGCACGTGCACATATGCACAAAAATCTCCAAAGGAAGGAGAGATAGAGAAGGGATTGGGGCATGGCCATCCCCCATGAGGGAGGCTTTCTCACTTTCTCCCCCCCAAGCCCACCCATGATACATGCACCCTCTGGCAATTTTTTTTTTTAAAGCAAAGAAAATATGTCAGTAAGTAAAGTATGTATGATCCCACTTCTGGTTTCTTTGTCTTGTTTTGATTTTTGCCATAAGGCACATGCACGTTCCAAAAAGAGAGAGAGTGAGAGAAATCACTCAGAGGGCATGGCCATGACACTATCCCTTCTCTATTTTCCTCCTGGAGTGGAAAATCACGCCCAGTGTGATTTTCAACCCACCACGTCCGGAACTCAAACCATGATTGGCTATGTGGGAGTCTAGCCCCTTCACAACCTGTTGCTCCTCCCCCCCCCATTTACGTTTTTTAGCTTTTTGTAGTTATATACACTTGGATATTAATATTGTGTAGAAAAAACACTGAGAAGAGTGAGATCAATAGAGGAGAGATGGATCCTGTTTCTATATTATCTTTTGCAGCATAATAAAGCACCTTCATACTAAGTGATTTAACTCAATAACCCGGGCTAGCCCAATAGCCTAATGATTGACAGAGTTGGATCCCACATGACCGACTTGAAAAGCATGCTGGGTACATGGATGTGAGCACACACACCCAAAATCCCGACAGGATGGGAGAGAGAAGAGATTGTGGTGTGACCACACCCCATTCCCCTACAGTCTGTCTCTGGTAGTGCAAGCACCCTTAGGCAAATTTTAAAACAGTTACCTATTAGTTGTGATTCTATGGGTTGACTACACAGCTTCTCTGCTAGATTCCCCTGAAACCACTGATGCAGTTGTATTCGTTTGGTGCCAGCTGTCACGGGGCTGCCTCAGTCATGCAATGGCCTCTCGTCATCCCATAGGCTAAACTGACCTTTAAAAAAAATTATTTATTTATTTTTATTTATTCTGGGGCCACAGGTGGCATCATGGTTAAGGACACTGGACTCCCACATGGCCAACTCCCACATGGCCGACCCCGGCTCCCGGCCCAGAACACGCCATGGCCGACCACGGCTCGAGTCCCAGACCTGGTGGCTTGCTTTTTCACTTTCCCTTTCTTTCTCTGGTCAAACTAAAATAAATAAATAAATTAATTAATTAATTAAGTAAGTAAGTAAGTAAAATTAATTTTATTTTATTTACTCTTATTTTTTAAGGAATTATTTAGTTTTATTTATTATTATCATTATTCTTCAGTTTGCTACAGGGCACACATCCTCACCAGAGAGAGAGAGGGAAAGTAAGAAAGCAGGTCCAAGACTTGAAATGTGGTCGGCCATGTGGGAGTCCAGTGCCTTAACCACCATGCCACCTGCTGGCCCCTGACTGACATCTATGGTGTCCCAGAGCAGCATTCCAAGACAAGGAGAGCAGCAGGCTCCAGATTCCTAAAGGTCGAGGCTCCAGAACTCAGCCACATCATGTCTGTCACATTCTACTGATAGAGCAAGTCCAAAGTCAGTCAAGTGTCAAGGGATAAGGAAGCAGGTTATACCTCCGGGTGATATGAATGCACAGTTACATCACAAATTGAGACGAATCTGTAGCCATTAAACAATCAATCATGAACACCTTTCTCTTTTTACTCTACATAATTCTGTACTTCGTGTTTTTGTATTGATGTAAACTTAAAAATAAAAAAATGAAAAGGTGAATCTAAGAGACATTAAAAAAAAAGAGATGAGATATTTGTTAACACATAATTGAAACAGAAAAGTCAAAGATGACCTTAAGATTACCAGTCTGAAGTACAAAATCATAAAGAACTTTTTTTTTTCCCCCTTAATCAACCATGAGGAAACAGAGACTGGAATATCCCAGAGATGTGACCTCATTGACTGGTGATTTAGTGAGCAAGAAGCATGAATCTTAAAGACCACTAAATCCCCATTCTATAAGAAATTAATACCAAGGCCAGCAGGTGGCATGGTGGTTAGGTGTGCTGGACTCCCACTTGGCCAACCATGGTTCAAGTCCCAGACCTGGCGGCTTGTTTTCTCACTTTCTCTCTCTCACTCACTCTGTCCCTCTCTGGTCAAATTTAAATAAGTAAATAAAGTTAAATGAAATAATTCTTTTTAAAAAAAGAAAGAAATATCATCAACCTCTGAAATATTGGGTCATTGAGAAAGTCATGACGCACTCTTGCATAGGAAAACAGAAAAGTATGTCATGACTTTGCCAACGACGTAACAGCTGTACATATAAGATAGATGAATATGTTAACGCTGAGCTATCAAAATCGGCAACAGGGTTTTTCATTCTCTGCTGGCTCTCTGCCACTGCTTGCTGGACATTAAATAAGTTCTAGAACCAGGCAGCCCTACTGGTGCAGGAGTTAGCATACCGATCTGCAGTATTAGAAGCCACATGGCCAGAGGTGGCTTCCCCATTCTGCCTGAAACTGAGTCAGCCTGAAACACACTGGGCTTGCGCACCTAAGATCCCGACTAGCTAGAGGGCTGAAGGATGGCTCTCCAGGCATGACGAGACCCTGTTGAGGGTGCCTTTCTCCCCCCACCAAATAAATTAAATAAAATTAATAATTAAATTGCAGAACCACATTCCCACCCATAAAATAGAATGATCCTCCCTGATAAGGTCTTGATTTAAAAAAAAAAAAGAAGAAGAAGAAAAAGAAAAGCAACAATTTTTTTTTTTGAGAGGTTTTCACTATAAGGCACGTGCGCATGCCAGACAGACAGAGAGAGACATAGAGACAGAAAGCGAGAAATCACCCCCTAGGCGGGATGGTCACGCCGCAATCCCTTCTCCTCCATTCTCCTCTCGGGATCCTGGGCACGCACGCACACGCACCCGGCGTGAGTTCTAAGCCACTGGGTCCAGGACACAAACCGCGGTCGACTACGTGGGAGTCCAGCAACATAGCCATTACACTAACTGCTGGTTCCCGAAAAGCGATGATTTTACATTTGGACCCTGTGGCTCGAAATCACACTGGGCGTGCATGTGTACATGCCCAACATCCCAAGACTAGAAAGAAGAGAAAAGATTGTGGCATGACTATTACCCCTGGGAAGTGATTTCTCACTTTCTGTCTATCTCCAGTGAGCACACATGCCCTATGGAAAAAATACCTTAAAAAAAAAAAAAAGAAGAAGAAGTAAACAATATCATCAAAGGCTTAGAAAAAGAGGACCGACAAGGAAACTATAAAATACTCTCTCTCTCTCTCTCTTTTTTTCTAGTTGCCAGAAGGTATATGCACTCCCTCGTCTGGCCACGCCTCTCCTATGGGTTCAAGGAAGTGCCTATCCAGAGTCCTGGAGCCCCATGAAGACTGTGCGACTGTGCTCTGGGGCCAGCAGGTGGCGTGGCGGGTAAGGGTGCTCCCACATGGCCGACCATGGTTCAAGTCCTGGACCTGGTGGCTTGCTTTCTCTGTCTGTCTGTCTGTCTGTCTGTCTCTCTGTCTTCTGTGTCTCTCTCTGTGCACACACACTACAGCAAAAAAATCTTTAATAAAATAATAATAAAATAAATACTGTGCACTGAACACCCAGCAACTGACATTCTCTCCCCAAATGGCCCCAAGCCTGTGTCCTGGGCCCAGGCCAGTGCAGGCCTCATCCTCAGGTTCATCTTACCATCCACTGATGCACACACCCCAGGCCCACAGCAGCTCTTTGTGAGAGTGGACAAAGCTTGGCTGTGCAGGCTAGGACTTGGATGTTCACACATATGGTGTGGGACAGAGGCAGGGACAGGAAGAAGAGGCCTAGCTGGAAAGAAAGGATGCACAGAAGTTGATGTTTTCACAGCCCACCTGGGGCATCCATTTCTGCCCACCCTTGCTTCCTTTATAAGGAAGCAAGTCTGCGTCAGCCTGCCAGGAGGGACTGATGTGAGTTGGGATGGGCTTCTCCCCTTGTACTCCTGACACCCAGGACCAGTTGCCCCTCAATAGGCAGGTGTGGTGCCACTTCTGAGCCCAGGCCTCCCTCTAGTGACTAGTTGGGGAACGGCAGCCAGAGGCTCCGTCCTGCTCTCCTGAACCTATTCTTCCAGAACCTACTTTTTCTTAAAAAATTATTTTATTTTAACTTTATTTATTATTATTATTTTCCGATCTGACCAGAGAGAGAGAATCTGCTTTTCAAAATACACATCTGACCCTGTTGTTCTTCAGTTGGAAACCCCAAAGCAAAGAGCGAAACCTCCCAAGACCCCCATCCACTATGCATCTTCAAGGAGAAGGTAAACACCAGTCCCTTAGCCTGTTCATAACTTACCCATTGTCACGCAGAGCACTTAATACACCAGATGTCATGCAAAAAGCCATTCTCAATTTTAAGCCAGCCTACATTTCCAGAGCCACTCAGAGCCAGTTTCTCACACACGCCTCCCTCCACCACCTCTGTAACACACATGCATGCAAACGCACATACACACTGCTATGCACAACAGACACCTCCGTCCACACCTCTGCTTGCCACATAGCACACAGCTCTGCTGAAGAGCCTGCTCTTCAGTGAGCACACCATAGATTTCCCTGCCTCTCTTCTTTTGCTGGCAGTCAGCTCCCCACCTTTGTCCATCAAACAATTATTTATCCCTTCATAGCGTTCCATGTCACAGCTTCTTTGTGGCTTCCTCTGGCCCCCATGGGAGCATTAACAACCACTCACTGGGTTCCCCTAAAAACTTGTATACAGAATAATCACTGGCATTTAATGATAGCATAATCGCTGAGAATTCAATACCAGCCCCTGTGCTGAAGGCCCAATAGACATTATTTCATTTCAACCCCACAGTATTCCTAACATTCAGCTGCTATTGCCATCCCTACTTTACAGACGAGGAAACCGAGGGAAGAGACTGATCATGTGCCAGGATGACGTGGATAGCAAGTGCAAGAGCAGCATGGCGCCAAGTGCCCTCAAGTGACCTCCAAGTCACCTGCTCCACCGGGTCTCTGCACAGGCATCCTTGTTTCCTGCCGTCCTGAGAGCTCCTCCAGGGAGAGGCCTGCTCTTTGGCCTCTCAGTCCCCAGCAAGAAACACGGCAATGCTGTGCCTGTTGTTCGGTAGGCCCTGAATATTATTTCCTGAATTGAATGGCTGACGGGAAAGGGTAACTTTGTTTTGTTCAATTTTTCCCAGGTCCTTTAGGTCTGAACCCCGATTCTCTCTTTCTCTCTCTCTCTCTCTCTCTCCCCCCCTCCCTTTTCTTAAGAGATTTTTGCTATAGGACATGTACACTCGCTGGAGAGACAGAGAGACAGAAAGCAAAAAATCACCACCCCAGGGAGGATGGCCATGCCGCAATCCCCTCTCCTCCAGTCTCTCCGTGGGATTTTGGGCATACACGCACACACGCCTGGCATGAGTTTCAAGTTGCCAGGTCTAGATTCAAACCACAGTTGACCATGTGGGAGTCTAGGACCTTTACTACTATGCCATTTGCTGGTCCCCTGAACCCTGACTCTAAATCTCCCATGTGTGGTTAAATACCTTTTCCTCCTCCTCCACAAAGCCGGTCAGATAACAAGTGAGGACATAGTTTGCAATATAAAGAACACCAGATTAGCTGGGAATAACAAGTAGAGTGCTTGTCTAGCAGGTGACACAGAGGTTAAGGCACTAAATCCCACATGTCCAACTGAGTAGTTCGAGTCCTGTACCCAGCAGCTTAAAAAGCATACCAGTTTTGTGTGCGTGCGTGCATGAAATCCCAAGACAAGAATGGAAGAGAAGGGAATGTGGCCTGGCCATCTTCCCTGGGAAATGATTTCTCACTTTCCCTCTTTGTATCTCTCTCTCACTGTCTCTCGCTAATGAGCACACGTGCCCCACAGTAACCAAAAAAAAAAGAAAGAAAGAAAGAAAGAGAGAGAGAGAGAGAGAAAGGAGGGAAGGAAGAAAGAAATAGGCTGCTGGCATGAGCACCCAAGATCCTGTCTAGCTGGAGAGCTAGGGTAGGGAATTGTGGTTTACAAGACCCTGTGGGGGGCGCTCTCTGTGGAACCCTGTGTAGGGTCCTCGTTCTCTCTTGTTTTCTTTCATAAAAAAAGAAGAAATAGGATGTAAGTTTGGCCTAGTTGTCAAAACACCTGATCCTCAATTTCTTTTTAATTTTTTAATGGCTGAAGGGTGTGTGTGCTTGCCAGAAAGAGAAAGTGAGCAGAGGGAGAAGCAGAAAGCACCTCCTGATGGGGTGTGGTCCTGCTATGTTCCCTCCTCCTCCATCTCGCTGTTCTGTCGACTCTTTGAGCACACATGGCTGGTATGTTTTTCAAGCCATGCGGGTCATCATTTGCACTATGATGGGTCATGTGGGATCCAATTCCCTTAACCACTACACTACAGAGCTGGCCCTTAATTTCATCATCTCTAAGTTAATTCACCCCAAACTGGTCAAACAGAGTTGGTACTGACAACCTACTACTTCCAAGGACCCCAGTGTGTCCCAGAGGGCTGTCCAAGCCCACGCCCATACCCACGGTGCCACTGTCCTCCCTCTCCCCACCCACGTCCTTTCCCGCCGGCTTCCCCCTGCCTCCCTGCCTTTCCCCTAATTTCGGCCGTGTACATCGAAGTACCGCTTTGTGCTTTGTGTCCACCTAGAGTGCTCATGTGGCCAGGCTACAATGTATCTTCCTTTCTTTTTCCCTTTACAATGGAAAACAGGATCTCTTTTTTCCTTCTGATTTTTTTTTTCCTTCTGATTTTGAAAGCAACACAGTCTTGTGAAATAACCAAACTGACATGTTTAAAGTAAGAAGTGAAAGTTCCCAGCCATCCCACTGCAGAAACATAATCACTGATTCCAATCCTACAACATTCCAGATGCGCCTGCATGCATGCTGTGCGTGTTTTCTTTTCCTCTGAATCATGAGTGATTCCTCTCTCTCTGGTCATCTTAGTCCAGCAGCCTAGGTTGAAATGATAATGCTACTGCAAGGTCTTGGTCAAGAGCTACCCAGGTTCATCCCAACGGAATTCTCTAACTTCAGCTAGAGAGGACTAAAAATAGGGGATATTGGAGGCCTACAGATGGCATAGAGGTTAAGACAGCTGGACCCCACATGGCCAATTCCGCAGTTTGAGTCCTGAACTTGGCAGCTTGCAAATCGCTTTGGGTGTGTGCATGTGTGCCCAGAATTCTAAGAGGAGAAGGGATTATGCAGTGGCCATCCCCCTAGGAAATGATTTCTTACTTTCTCTCTTTCC
>NW_006160041.1:2386691-2388255 GCF_000334495.1 Tupaia belangeri chinensis | reverse complement strand
CATACACCATATAGTAAAAACTAAAATAAAAAAAAAAAAAAAAAAAGAATAAGGGATATTGGAACCTTTGGTTCCAAAAGATTCCTGAAGTCCTAATTACAATTGGTCATAAAATGTCTATGTACAAGCCACCAGGTGGCATGGTGGTTAAGGCACTGGATCCCCACATGGTTGACCACGGTTCCAGTCCAGACCAGTGACTTAAAAATCACACTGGGCGTGTGTGTATGCATGCCTAAAATTCTGAGAGGAGATTGGAGGGGAAAGGACTGCAGTGTGGCCATACCCCCGGGAGGCAATTTTTCACCTTCCCTCTCACTCTCTCTCTTTGTGTCTCTCTCCAGTCATGTGCACTCACCCTATGGTGAAAACCTAAATAAAATGTAAAATAAAATTAAATTAAAAAGGTCTATGTATAGAATGGCCTTTCCTATGTCCTAGGAAAGTGCATCTAACATCATTTCCTCAGAACAAGACTCTTAATTACTCATATCTACCAAAACTGAGGGAGCCCACTGGCATCTAGCTCCCCCCACAATAAAGAAGTACTACCATTCTTGGGTAATGTGCAAGTTCCCTTTAGGACAAAGCAGAGGGACTGGAGGATCGGGGCAGTGGTGGATTCCCTTGAGCAGAATTTTGCTCATTCCACAAGCGTTGGGTGAGGAGACAATGGTAATTCCCAGTTCCTGCTCACTGATAATCCCTCTTCTCACCGTGGCCACAGCATCGAGGGTAGAATACCCCACAAAGGGCAAAATGCCAGACACATATGAAGCAATAATCACACAGTCACACTACCCAACTCACAAGAGAGTGATGCATGAACTCAGGAGTGAAATGTAGTCATTTCCTAATGAAAAATAGAACTTTTTAAATTTTATTTTTAAACTTTTATTTATTTATGCCATAAGTATAAGCAACAGAGACAAAGAGAAAGAGGGAGAGAGACAGCACCCCCAGTAGGATTCTGGACATGACAATACACCCCCAGCCACCCTCAGATTATGGCCACTCCTATCAATCAGCACATTCTCTCTGTGAGTTTATGATTACAAGTGATGATAATGACAAAAGTAATGCCAGGAGGGTTCAAAAAGCTTGTGGAAAATGGAATTAAAGTATGGATATATTTCAGTGCAAAAAAAAAATTTAGGTGCATGTGCTCACCAGAGACAGAGAGAGGAAAAGTGAGAAAGGGTCCCCCCACACACACACACACACACGGTGGTCATACTAGAATCACTTTTCTTCCTCCTTTTCTCTCCCTCCTTTTCTTCCTCCACATCTCTCCCTCCTTTTATGATTTTGGGCACACACACACACACACACACAGACACACACACACACGGTGTGATTCTCAAGTTGCTGGGTCTGAAACTCGAACCACACAGTCAGTCATGTGGGATCCAGTCACCTTAACCACCATGTCATTAGCGAGTCCACATAACTTTTTTTTTAAGCAATTTTTTTTTTCTGGAGAGGCTTTTTGCTATAGGGCACGTGCGCTCACCAGAAAGACAGAGAGAGACAGAGAGTCAGAAAGTGAGAAATCACCCCCCAG
>NW_006160041.1:2386041-2386553 GCF_000334495.1 Tupaia belangeri chinensis | reverse complement strand
ATAGTCATTATTCCAACTGCTGGTCCCTAAAAACAATGTTTTTTAAATAATTATTTAATTTTATTTATTCATTAATTTAATTTTAATTTGACCAGAGAGCAACACAGAGAGAGAGAGAGAGGGACTTGAACCAAGGTTAGCCATATGAGACTGTCCAGTCCTTAACCACCATGCCACCTGCTGGTCCCTAAAAGCAATTTTTTAAAGAATTATTTATCTGAGAAGAAGGTTCCACATGGCTCCAGTGAACTAGATTTTTCAGGGAATGAAGATTTTCTACTGATAATTTAGACTTCAGCAAATGAGCTAGCGGCAGATGAAGCCGGGCCTTCAGAAGAAGGTTCCACATGGCTCCAGCGAACTAGATTTTTCAGGGAATGAAGATTTTCTACTGATAATTTAGACTTCAGCAAATGAGCTAGCGGCAGATGAAGCCGGGCCTTCAGAAGAAGGTTCCACATGGCTCCAGCGAACTAGATTTTTCAGGGAATGAAGATTTTCTACTGATAATT
>NW_006160041.1:2379945-2384525 GCF_000334495.1 Tupaia belangeri chinensis | reverse complement strand
AGGAAAAAAA
This sequence comes from Tupaia belangeri chinensis, assembly GCF_000334495.1. Taxonomy (NCBI): domain Eukaryota; kingdom Metazoa; phylum Chordata; class Mammalia; order Scandentia; family Tupaiidae; genus Tupaia; species Tupaia belangeri. Next base: position 2,384,515 of record NW_006160041.1, on the reverse strand, counting down.
AATATATCTATTCAATGACTGCAGTATGATATGTAGCCCCAGCTAGGTGCTACTTTATAGGATGCGTAAAGTTAGATTTGTGTTCATAGAAATGTGTGTGTCACCTGTGTTTACTATTAGGGTATTTGAATTGATTAGGGTCTTTGGTGATTCAATAAAATGTGGGGGGAAAACAGTATAGAAAGCAAACACAGATACCGGAGACAGTGTGGGAGGAGAGTGGGAGATGGCAGAGGGTAAGAGATAGGGAATCAAGGATGGGGGGAGAAAAGCAAAACAAACAGGAAACAAGAAATGGAAGATCATTTGCTGACAATAACAAGTTTGTTGATGTGCTTGACTGAGACAATATACAGTGTACTCTGGATGGAAAATCTCATTTTGTATGTTGTAATGATGTACAGTGAATGAATGCAAATAAATAAATTGAAATTAAAAAAAGAATTATGTATCTCATTGTATTTGCTATCATTATTATTATTATTTTAATTTGACCAGAGAGAGACACAGAAAGAGAGAGAAAGGGAAAGTGAGAAAGCAAGCCACCATGTCCAGGACTCAAACCGCTATTGGTTTTGTGTGAGTCCAGCACCTTAAGCACCTCTCCACCTTCTGGCTCTGACCCACATAATTTTTTTTATATACATTTCTCATTAACTTTTTTTTTTTTTTTTTTTTTTTGTTTTTTACTTTTGGCCTTATGCACATATGCACTTGCCAGAGAGAAACACAGAGACAAAGTGAAAAAATCACTCTCCACTTGAGCGGGGTTGGCCACACCACAATCCCTTCTCCTCCATTCTCCTCTTGGGATTTTGAGCATGCACACACACACAAACACACACACACACCCAGTGTGATTTTCAAGTGACTGGGTCTGGGACTTGAACCGTACTCAGCCATGTGGGAATCCAGCACCTTAACCACCATACCACCTGCGGGTCCCTCCCATTATCTTTACAAGACCTTTGTGTGTGCATGTACTTCACCTTCATTTTATCTTCACTTCCTCATATAAATCTGTATGACAGTATGTGATGAGTACTATTTTTATCCTCACTTTGTAGCTGAGATTCAGAAATGCTTAGAGGAGGGGCCGGCGGGTGGCATGGTGGTTAAAGGCGCTGAATTCCCACATGGCCAACCGTGGTTCAAGTCCTGGACCTGGCGGCTTGCTTTCTCACTTTCTCTCTCTCTCTGTCCCTCTCTGGTCAAATTTAAATAAAACAAATGAATAAATAATAAATAAAGTTAAATAAAATAATTTTTAAGAAAAGAAAAAAAGAAATGCTTAGAGGAAATAAGTGAGTGACCCAGGCCTCAAACCCAGGTTTGCCTGCTGCTGAGACTCAAGCTCTGAATTAGCAGCTCAGCCTGACTCTCTTTTTTTTTTTTTTTGAGAAAGCAAGCCAGCACGTTCGGGACTCAAACCATGATTAACCATGTGGGAATGTCCAGCGCCTTAACCACCATGCCACCTGCTGGTCCCAGCCTGACTCTCTTACTGGGGGAAACAAGATTATAACCTGGATTCAGAATAAAGGTTGTTTTTTTTGGTTTTTTGTTTGTTTGTTTTTGTTTTTGTTTTCAGAATAAAGGTTGTTAAGTGGGAACTCTTACCCCCAGCTGAAATGTAACTGAGCCTCTTTGCAGCCAGTCTCAATCCAAGGAAAAGAAAGCAGAAATCTGACTTCCAAAGTATCAGTGCTGAAAGTCAATTTTCCTGATGTTTTGATGAAAAGAGTCTACAAATCATAAACTTCCAAAACATCTCATTTTATATTTCTTTTCCCCAAAACCCTCTTCCCCTGATAGCTGTCTATAGGCCTTTCCTTCTCCCTCTCTACCTCATTCCACCCATTCCTTTCTTTCTACCTCACTCTCGTCTTCTCCATCCTCCAAGATCTTTACTCTGGTAGTTTATCTCAGAGATTACAGATTGATAACCCAAACATAGACCACGATTTTGTTTGGCATTTCAAAATTTTGAATTAGTTGCTCATATTTAAAACCAGCAGATTTTACACAAAAATTTTATTTAAAACTTTTAAAAAATTAAAATAGGGGCTGGCAGATGGCATGGTGGTTAAGGGTGTTGTACTTGAACCATCATTGACCAAGGTTTGAGTCCTGGACCTGATGGCTTGCTTTCTCACTTTCCCTCTCTCTGTCTCATTCTGTCCTTCTCTGATCAAATTAAAATATTTAAAACCAACAGATTTTACACAAAAATTTTATTTAAAACTTTTAAAAAATTAAAATAGGGGCTGGCAGATGGCATGGTGGTTAAGGGTGTTGTACTTGAACCATCATTGACCAAGGTTTGAGTCCTGGACCTGATGGCTTGCTTTCTCACTTTCCCTCTCTCTGTCTCATTCTGTCCTTCTCTGATCAAATTAAAATAAATAAAGTTAAGTAAAATGATTATTTTAAAAAATAAAAATACTTTTCACATAACAACAAGTGGCTAGAGCTGAACAGCAGACACAAGTGGATTCTACAGTCTGTCAGTCTCCTCCCTTCCCTGTGGCCTACTGACCTTGAGTCTGAGGGTCAACTGCTCTTTATTAGCCTCCTAACTCATGGAAGTTAGCAGCCTGACCCTTCCAGGTATCTGAATTCCCAAACCCTATCTCTTTATTTGGCTACCACACCCTGATAACTAGCTGAGATAGACTTTGAGTCCAGCCTTGGGGTGGATTTTTCCACCTTGTCTAAGAGCATATTTGAACACTTGTAAATGCATAACTGATTAAGAAGATTGTGGCAGGGACCAGCAGTTGGCATAATGGCTATGTCACTGGACTCCCATATAGTTGACCGCTGTTCGAGTCCCGGCCCGGTGGCTTAAACTCACTCCAGGCGCATGTGCGTGCGTGTCCAAGATCCCAAAAGGTGAATGGATGAGAAGGGATTGCGGCATGGCCATCCCCCTGGGGGGTGATTTCTCGCTTTCTGTCTCTCTGTCTCTGTCTTTTGCAAGTGCACGTGCCCTATAGCAAAAACCTCCCCCCCCCAAAAAAAAAAAGAAAAGAAGATTGTGGCTCTGTACTGGTTCTTTTAGAAAACTCTAGGCCTTGGGCCAGCCCTTGCCGTAGTGGCTAAGGTGGCTGAATCCAGAATAGCTGACTAATTGGAGTCCTGTACCCTGTGGCTTGATAGAAGCCAGATGCATGTACATGAGTGCCCAAAAATCCCAAAAGAAGGGGAAAATGCGGGAGAAGGGATTATGGTGTGGCCATTTCCTATTTCCTCACTTTCTTTTTCTGGTGAGTACACGTGTCCTATAGCAAAATTAGAAAAAAAACGAAAAAAAAAGAGGGGCCGGCAGGTGGCATGGTGGTTAAGGGCTTTGGACTCCCACACAGGCAACCATGGTTTGAGTCCTGGATCTGGTGGCTTGCTTTCTCACTTTCTGTCTCTCTCGCTCTCTCTCATTCTGTCCCTCTCTGGTCAAATTAAATAAATAAATAAAATTTTAAAAGACATGTGGTGATTAAATGTAAAATAAGAAATTAATTTTTTTTTAAAAAAAAGAAGAAAAAAAAGAAAAATTCAGTGCTGGACATGTCTGCTCACATGAAATTATCTGAGTGGAGTACACACATCTTGTGCTTAATTAAAAGTTGAGCAAAGGGGACCAGAAGGTGGAGTGCTGGTTAAGGTGCTGGACACTCCCACATGGCTGACCACGGTTCAAGTCCTGGACCTGGTGGCTTGCTTTTCATACTTTTTCTCTCTCTGTCTCTCTCTCTCTCCCTCCCTCCCTATGGTAAAATGAAAACATAAATGAGGGACCAGCAGTTAGCATAATGGCTATGTTGCTGGACTCCCACATAGTCGACTGTGGTTTGCGTCCTAGACCCGGTGGCTTAAACTCACGTCGGGCACGTGTGTGTGCATGTCCAAGACCCTGAGAGGAGAAAGGATTGTGGCGTGGCCATCCCCCCGGGGGGTGATTTCTCGCTTTCTGTCTCTGTCTTTTTCTGTCTGACTGGTGAGTGCACGCACCCTATAGCAAAAACCTCTCAAAAAAAAAAAAATTAAAACATAAATGAATGAATAAATAAAAAATAAAATAACTCTTAAAAAAAAAAAAAAAGCTGAGCAAAGGACAGGTGTATCTTCCAGAGACATGCTCTTATCACAGAGTAAGAATCAGTTTTGCAAAAGAAAAGTGAATACTTAACAGATCACATGATTCAGACAAGAAGCCATTTTAAAGCTGAGGTGTGTCCTGGTGTGTTCAGGGAAGCCATGCTCTAAACCCACCTCCTAGACTCCCAAAATATTCAGACAAGGTAGGACGACCTCTTTCTTTTCTCTGTCTCTGGCTGGCTGTCTCTGTCTGTCTCACGTTCTCTCTCCCTTTAAATTTTTTAACTTTTTTTTTTAATTATTCAATCACCTCTCCTTAGCTTGGGCCTTTTCTTTCACTTGTTAATTTCAGAAGCCATTTTAAAGCCAAGGTGTGTCCTGGCCACATGGTTTTCATTTTTTACTCTTTTTTTTGGTAGTATTTCCCTATTTTTTTTCCTTTTTGCTTATATTTTTTAATCTTACTTTCTTA
>NW_006160041.1:2373935-2378446 GCF_000334495.1 Tupaia belangeri chinensis | reverse complement strand
TGAAAATCTCAAAAAAAAAAAAAAAAAAAAAAAAAATATCAGAAAAAACATAGAATGTTAACCCCCAGGATTTACATGGAAAGATCGGACCACAGCAACACTGCATATTCCACAGAAGAGAGTTTGAACATAAGACTGAACTGGCAAAATAGAATTTGATGACTTCTGAGTAAAACATTACTGATTTTTTTTTACTATGCTTTGTTTTCCCAATTTAAACATTTACTTTCTTTTCAGTTGTTGATAGGTTTAGCAATATGTTAAAATATTTTTCTTGTTTGTTTGTTTTGTAAGCTTTTCTTCCTGATCCCTCTGGAATTGGAAAATATTTGGGAATATTCTTATTTTGTGGGAGAATGGTTATTTGCATGAGTTCAATAATGCTTGTTGCATTGATTCAGAAATCAGAAATATTATTGGACAGGGCTTTGACTGGAATGTCATATCTGAAGATTAATTAGAAAACTATGGAACTAAGGTGGATCTCAAATAAGCTAACAGAAGCTCTTAGAAAGATGGTCTGGTACCATAAATCTGCCTGGCAGAGAGGATTAGAGAAGATATACGAAAGAATTTATAACATAAAATAACCTGGACTTTTCCAGCCCAGCATTATAATCAGTAGAGATTGCAAAAGAGCAACCATACCAGAGAATTATCTTGAGAAAGACTGAAGGAAGAAAAAGAGACTAATCTTTGCTAGCAGATGGTGTATCACAGAATACACTTGGGCAGGGCTGAATTTAGAAGGTTTATGTGTGACTAGTGTGCTGGGTATTTGCTTTTCAACAATTTTAGTAGTTGACTTCTAAATATTTTCTCAAAAATATTTAAAACCATACTGTTTCTGTTGTTATAGAGTCACAAAAAAATTATACAAAATTGTAAGAAATATTTTGAAATTTTGAAAGTTGTTTATTAACTTTCAAAAACTATGGAGTATGAGTTTTAAAAAAATTTTTTTAGAGGTTTTTGCTATAGGGCGTGTGCGCTCGCCAGACAGACAGAGAGAGACAGAGAGACAGAAAGCGAGAAATCACCCCTCAGGGGGGATGGCCACGCCGCAATCCCTTCTCCTCCATTCTCCTCACTAGATCTTGGGCACGCACGCACACATGCCAGGCGTGAGTTTCAAGCCACCGGGTTCGGGACACGAACCATGGTGGACTACGTGGGAGTCCAGCGACATAGCCATTACACTCACTGCTGGTCCCTGAGTTAAAATTTTTTGATACGTAAAGTAAATGTTTGTGGAAAAATGTAAAAATAAATTAAAATTAAAAAACTATTTTAAAAAATCACATGGTGATAATGCAACATGGAGAGTCTTAATGCTTATTTTAAGACTGGTTGCTTCTAGTCTGACTTTCATACTTACAATAAGAAATACACTCAGGACTTCATGAATCAGCTTCGGCTTGGGAGTTCATTTCATTAAAGGCTCTTTGAGATTGCAGGGTAAGTTTTTTTGTTGTTATTGTTTAGGTTAAGAAATCCAGGCCCCACATGGCTGATCGCAGTTCCAATCCAAACCTGGCAGTTTGAAAAACATGCTGGTATGTGTATATGTGTGCTCCAAATCCACAAGATGGAGCTATGGAGGAAAAAGGATTGTGGCATGACCATGTCCCATGGGGTGTGTGGGGGGCCGGTGCTTTCTTGTCCTCTCTCTCTCTCTCTATCTCTGGCAAGTACACCCATCCTCTAGCAATTAAAAACAAAAAAAGTTTTGCTTGTAGAAATCTTGAAAGTCTCAGGATAAAATTATTATCTTTATGGGGTAGTTCACCCTCCTAGGACAAAACTTCAAGGAAACTATTAATGTTTACCTTTTTTAAAAAGAATTACTTATTTCATTTTATTATCATTATTAGTTTTTAATTTGCTATAGGGCATGTCATCAGAGAAAGAAACAGAGAGAGAGAGAGAGAGAAAGTGAGAAAGCAAACCTCCAGGGGAGAGAGAGAGAGAGAAAGTGAGAAACCAAACCTCCAGGTCTGGGACTTGAAAAGCAGTCCACCATATGGAATCCAGCACCTTCACCACCATGCCACCTGCTGGCTCCAATATTTCCCTTTCTTGTATTTCATTTTCCAAGCTTCCTTTGCTGACTAACCTCTTTCCAATGGTATGTTCTTTCTCGAGGTAGATCCATAACATTGATCTGACTACTGCCAACCTGGAAGCTTTCTGCCTCTATAAGGAGGTTGTGTAAGTCCCTTCTCAAATCTATTATAAGTGACACATTGTTTAGTTACTGCAATAATACAAATTACACAGCCGAAACCAATGCACACCAGGATATAATTTGATAAGTACAATCTCTCTCTCCTTCAAACCCCACTACCACTCCTTGGAGGTGATCATGTAGGCATTTTCAGCCACACAGTGGAAGGATCCTAGATTCCTGAGTTACCTCTTGGAGGGGAGCTACTTGGGAGTACCCGACCCATGTTAAACTATGAAGCGCTTTTTTTTTTCTGCTTGAAGGCATGTACACTAGCAGGAGAAAGAGACAGTGAAGAGGGAAAGTGAAGAAAATAGGTGATCAGTAGGCATTTCTCTTTTTTTTTTTAAGAATTATTTAATTTTTTAAAATCTGACTAGGGAGAGATAGTAAGAGAGAGAGATAGGGCAAGTGAGAAAGCAAGCCACCAGGTCCAGATCTTGAACCACAGTCAGCCAGCCATGTGGGAGTCCAACCCCCCAGCCACCATGTACCTGCTGACCCATGTTAGGCCTTTCTCAGGGCTGGCTTCGTGGGTGTACTATATATACAGTCACACAGGTCCCTGAGTTCAGATGGACCTTGCACTTGGGTTAATCTTTTTGGAATCTTGGGCATGCCTTTGCCTTTTTGACATTCTTTGCAGCAAAACTACATTTTCCAGTGTCTCTTGCAATTCAGTTGGAGCTATGTGACTAGACTCTGGCCCATGGAAGGTGGACCGAAGCGGTGTACATCGCTTCCAGATGAAGCCCCTAAAATTACCTGCTTAATCTTCTGCACACTGTCCTGTAGGCTGGGAGTGAAGGGCTCTGCGGTGGCATAGCCACGTAGTGGGAGGATCCGAGATTTCTGAGTCATCACTTAGAGGGGAACCACTTGGGAGTACCGCTACCCATGTTAAACCATGATGTGAAAAAAAATCGTTTTTTTGTTTTGTTTTGTTTTGCTATAAGGTATGTACACTAGCAGGAAAAAGACAGAGAAGAAGAGGGAAAGTGAGAAAACACCTCCCCCCATGGGGGATGGCCATGCTGCAATCCCTTCTCCTCCATCTCCTTATCTTTTTGGAATCTTGGGCATACCTACACACCCAGAGCCTATTTCCTTAATATTTTTTTAAAGTTATTTTTGCCATACGGCACATGCACTCACTAGAGACGGTGAGAGGGAAAGTGAGAAATCACTCCCTCGAGATGATCACTCTTGCAACCCTTCCTCCATTCTTCCCCTGGGCACGCACACATGCCCAGCACGATTTTCAAGCTGCCAGGTCCAGGACTCAAACCACGGTCAGCCATGTGGGAGTCCAGTATGTTAACCACCACACCACCTGCTGACTCCCAACAGCCACTGGGTCAGGACTCAAACAGTGCAATCAGCCATGTGGGACCCAGTCGCCTTAACCACCTCCACTGAATGGCCCAATAATCTGCTATCTTGTCAGCCTATGGAGCCTTTGGAGTTGTTTATTATAACATTTAATATTAATTACTCTAAAATATACATCATTGGAGTCATACTGCATATGACTTCAAGTACCTTAAAAAAAAAAGTGACGCATTTTAGAAACGTTTTCATCTAATTCTGTATGTTGAATTTATAGTTGACTAATGTTTATAAATGATTTATTGCTTTCTTTATTCCATGAATAAAATAAATACACAGAGAGACAACATCTTTAACTGGGTCCTGGCACTACCATCCACCTACCCCCAGCCTCAGTGGGCTGGGATCATGGGCACACAGTTTGCTTGATGTACTCAAGAAGGTTCCCGGACTTGAACCAGGAACCTTCCCATATGGGATTTCCTCTCAGAGGCAAAAGGTGACTTTCCTCCTTGAGCCCCTTCTCAGACCGCAGGTGCGTGGGTTTGTGTCTCCCTTCCTTTCTTCTTGTTACAAGTCCATTCACTTAGTGGCAGGAAAGTTTGTTGAGTGCCTCCTAAGCGGGCCCCTGGGCTGGTTGCTCTGCGGTGAACAACAGCCCTGACTCCGACCCTGACCTCAACCCTGACCCCGACCCCGACCGCGACCCGACCCCATGGAAAGGGTGCTTATGTCACTTCATGCGCTGCGACAGGATCTACGTACAAAGGCCGAGAAAGAGGGAGGGAGCCCGACTGACCCCAGCTTCTGGGTTCCCAGAATTGTCCTGCTGTTGCTCCGAAGCCCCTGCTATCTCGCTTTCCTGGTTTCCTTCCGGTGCTTTCTCCAAACACATCCTTGTTTCCAGGGCTAGCGGGTCGCCCGCGCATCCTTTCCGCCCAGACCCTTCCCTACA
>NW_006160041.1:2370927-2373916 GCF_000334495.1 Tupaia belangeri chinensis | reverse complement strand
TGGAAACCCCGCCCTCACCCGCTGCCTGACCCCGGCTTGGCGGCGCTTCTCGGAAGGCTCCCTGCCCACCCCCGCTGCCACTTGGGAACCCGGCGACCCTGGGGCAGGTTCTGGCCTCCGGTCTAGTTTTCTGACCCCCATGGTGAACCACGTCGAGGCTGATCCCAATCTATTTCTGTGAACTTTTCTGGAGAGGAGGCTGTTGCCAGCGACTGCCAGGGAACACGCACGCCCGATCACGTTCTCTTTGGGACTTCAGCCTAAAATAACCAGGCGACCTGATTTTCACTCTTCTGGCCCAGGAAGCGCAGGATGGGGATGATCTAATTCTGCCCTGTTTCTTCTCCCGAGCCATTCCTTGTCTTCTTCCTTATTTCTCTTCTTGCCGCCTCTTCACTCCTCATTCAAGAGAAAGTCCTTAAAGGATTAAATTTTGACATCTTAATTGAGGCATTTCTCAGCTACCCCCTGAGGCCCGATTCCTACCTCTCTGGCCTTTCCCACCTGCTGCTGGGATCTTCATCTTTTCAGGCTGCACAAGTCCTTTCCCACGCCTGCCCTGAGACGGCCCACCTGACTCTGAACTTCCTCGCTGCCTCCCCATGTATTGATAGTAAACGCTCTACAGGGGCCTTTAGCTCTGCCTGCCCTTCCTCTCAGAATTCCCCACACTATCACGCACATCCCTTTCCTGGGTAGCCCTCGAAGCTACATTGGACCACATGACCTTGTCCTCCTGGCGCTAACTGGGCAGGGATACAAGACTTGCGACAGGGCCAGGCATATTCGCTCACCCGGACTTTGGAACTGGGCTTGAGATGCTAGTTGCAACCAGAGCCATTCTCTTGGATACAGGGAGTGCAGATAAAGAGGGCTTTGCCATGTGGATGTTGTCAGTGAAAACTGGTCTGGAGAGAAAGTGAAGGATGCAGATTCTCAGAGAGAAGCCGCAGCGACAAGGCTGGAGAGAGACCCGCCCAGGAGTGTGGCAGCATCCCAGGTCCTGCTTCCTGACTGACTGACAGCAGCAGCTGCTCTTGGGTCTCTTGAGACACCACAAATGTGTTTGAGTCTGTAGGAATTAGGATGAATTGGACTGCAAGGAAGAAATAGCCTATGGGCCAGCAGGTGATGTGGTGGTTAAGGCTCTGGACTCCCATATGGCTGACCATGGTTTGAGTCCCAGACCTGGCAACTTGCTTTCTCACTTTCTCCCTCTCTCTCTCTTTCTCTGATGAGTGCATATGCCATATAGAAAATGAAAATAAGAACAATAATAATAAATTAAATTAATTCTATTTTTTAAAAAAAGAGATAATCTAAGTGGTAGAGACTTGAACCACTAGGACATATTTCCTAAAGAAGTTTGGAGGCAGGCAGAGCAAGGTTTGCTCAGCCCCTCCCTGCCAAAGTTAAATAAAGAATAAAGACAAATTGGGAAATAGCATTTGTCATAATGGCTGTATCTCTGGACTCTCATGTAGTTGACCACAGTTCGTGTCCTGGACCCAGTAGCTTAAACTCACGCCAGGCATGTGTGCATGCGTGCCCAAGATTCCGAGAGGAGGATGGAGGAGAAAGGATTGTGATGTGGCCATTCCCCCTGGGAGGGTGATTTCTCACTTTCTGTCTCTCTATCTCTCTCTGTCTTTCTGGCAAGCACATGCATCCTATAGCAAAAACATCTCTCAAAAAAAAAAAAAAGAATAAAGGCAAATTTAAAATATGAAAGGTTGTATTTGTGAGTAAAAGTTAGGATTGCGGGACCAGCAGATGGTATAATGGTTATGTCTCTGGACTCCCACAGAGTCAATCATGGTTCAAGTTCCGGACCCAGTGGCTTAAAACTTATGCTGAGTGTATGTCCATGCATGACCAAAATCCTGAGAGGAGCCCGGAGGAGAAGGGATTGCAGAATGACCATTTTCCCTGGGGGGCAATGTCTCACTTTCTGTCTCTGTCTCTCTGGCAAGCGCACACACCCTATAGCAAAAATCTCTCCAAAAAATATTAGGGTTGCAATCTATGTACCCAAAGTTCAGGGTGATCCAGTATGTCCAAAGAACAAAGGCAGGTTAGGGAATTTATCGGGAAAGGGAAAACTACCTAAGCTTTTGTGAAAAGGAGCACACTGGCACGTGTGGCACTTGGCAGCAGCAGGCAGATTTGTTCCAGGGCAGTAGTGGCTACCTAGTCTAAGCTAATCCTAATGCATGGCAGGCAGTTTCATCATCATTTGCTGGATAAAACTAGTGTTTAAATCACAGCAGGTTGATTAGTTGAACTGGCCTGTGGAGTGTCCTTGGAACACCCAAGGACAGGTTGTATTTGCATCCTGCTCATTTTTTCCCATGATCTCTGGACTCAGACTCTGTTTTAGTTGCATATGACAAGAAAACTCTCAATTACATACTCAGTTTTCATAGTCATGTGATCAAGTACCCAGGCTCTTTCCATCCTTGGTCATTCAGTATATCAACTTTTCAGTCTTTTGCTTGTTGCCTCATGGTCTCAAAATGGCTGCCATGGCTCCAGACATCACAGTCGTTCATAATTGCATCAAGTGAGAACAGGCCTTCTGCAAGAGACAGCTCCATGGCTCCTGTGATCTAGCCATTTTGGGGGAAACGGAGAAATGAAGAGGTCCCACTGATAATTCGGCCTCCAGCATACAAAACTTGTATGATTGAACTTCCAAGTTTGGGAAGAAACCGACCATCCACCAGATGACTAGAAATCGCTGCAGGACCAAAAGAAATATGGGGAAGCAGGAAAATACCTCTCCTCCAAGGGAAAAGGATAACTCCTCTTCATCCACACACAGTTCAATGGAAATCATGGAAATGTCTGATAAAGAATTCAGAACATTCATAATGGCAAAGCTAATAGAGATGGAAAAGAAGAGAGACAAGGAACTGCTGAAGAGGAAGGAGCAAGAAGTTGTTGAGTTCCAGGAGGTGAGGAAATTCATGCAAGATCTAAAAGAGGA
>NW_006160041.1:2356881-2370497 GCF_000334495.1 Tupaia belangeri chinensis | reverse complement strand
GGCATTGATAATCTATTCCATGAAATCCTGCAAGAAAACTTTCCAAACCTGGAGAGGCACTCAAAGATTCAGTCCCAAGAAGTACAGAGGACCCCAAATAGAATCAACCCTAGAAGATCTTCTCCAAGACACATTATAGCCAGATTGACCAAAACCACAGACAAAGACAAGATACTAAAACTGGCGAGAGAAAAACAGCAAGTTACCTACAAAGGGTATCCCATCAGACTAACGGCAGACCTCTCATCGGAAACAATGCGAGCAAGGAAAGAATGGGAAAATATATTCAAAGTATTAAGGGAAAAGCAATTTCAACTGAGAATTCTGTACCCAGCAAGATCATCATACATTTGGCTAGAAAAGACATGAACATTCCTAGATAAACAAACCAACACGCCACCTGCCAGTCCCCCTAAGCTAATTTTTTTTGCCTTATGGTTCATGTACTTGGCAAAGAGAAAACATGCCACAATCCCTTTTCTTCCATTCTCCACGTGGGATTTTGGACATACATGCACAAGTGTCCTGTCAGTATGTTTTTATTTTCTTTCTTTCTTTCTTTCTTTCTTTCTTTCTTTCTTTCTTTCTTTCTTTCTTTCTTTCTTTCTTTCTTTCTTTCTTTCTTTTTTTTGCTACAGGGCACATACACTTGCTGGACAGGGACAGAGACAGAAACAGAGAAGGAAAGTGAGAAAGCATCCCCCAGAGGGGATTGTTATGCTGCAATCAGTTCTCTTTCATTCTTCTCTAGGGATTTTGGGCACACATGTACATATGTCCAGCATGTTTTTCAAGCGTGTGGGTCCAGGACTAGAACTACATGGTCAGCCATGTGGGATTCAGCTGCCTTAACTACTATACCATCTCCCTGGATTCCATTTAAGCCAATTTAATTATGTTTGTTTCTTGTAACCCAAAGAATCCTTCTTCTTTTTTTATTTATTTTTTTTGAGGGGGGGAGGTTTTTGCTATAGGCCGTGTGCGCTCGCCAGAAAGACAGAGAGTTAGAAAGCAAGAAATCACCCCCTAGGGGGAATGGCCACGCCACAATCCCTCTCCTCCATTCTCCTCCTGGAATCTTGGGCAGGCACGCACACACGCCTGGCGTGAGTTTAAGCCACTGGGTCCAGGACTCAAACCACGGTTGGCTTCATGGGAGTCCAGCGACATAGCCATCACGCTAACTGCTGGTCCCATAACCCAAAGAATCTTGACTAAGACTTCTGTTAAAGGGAAAAGCCCCGGATGGTAGGACGCTCTGAAATGCCGACCCCCATGGGAAGGTTCTGGGTTTGCATCCAGGGACCTTCCTGAGTGCTCTAAGCATCACATACCTGTAAACGGGACTGACTGGGCATGGATAGTGGTGTCCAGACCCTATCAGGGGTGCTCTCCTTTCTGTCTCCCTCATTCATAGAAGAAATAAGTAAACTTCTTTTAAGGGGATGGTGGGGGAATGCCTTTCTCCGTGTCTCAGGTTTACCTAATCATCCTGTCCTTCTGCCTCACGTTTTCCTTCTCCCCAGAGAGGTGGAGAGGTGGCTGGTTGGTGGAGTACATGGATCTTGACGGAGGGAGGTGATGTATCACTGTCTGCTGAGGAGGGTCTGGGCCGCCTCTTCCTGCCTCTCCACCAGGGCCTGTGGGAGAGCAGCGCACACGTTTTAGACACAAACGCTCCTCTTGTAGGCTGTCCTGGGGTCTGGACAGGAAGGCAGCAGTTTTTTTTTGTTTGTTTTTTTAAGAATTATTTATTTAAAAATATATATATATATATATATATTTATTTGCTTTCTCCCTCTCTAGTCAAATAAAAATAAAAATAAATAAATATATTTTTAAAAAGAATTATTTATCTTAAATTTATTTAACATTATTATTATTATTTTAATTTTCTATAGGAAACATGAACTTATTAGAGAGAGAGGGAATGAGAAAGCAAGCCTCTAGGTTCAAGACTCAAACCTCAGTGATGTGGGAAGTCCAGTGCTTTGCCACTACGTTACCTACTGGCCCCAAGAAGTTGTTTCTAACATGCAAGTTGCATTCTCCTAGATCACTTATTATAGTGTTGAAAGCGATATTTTGTCAAGTGACAGTCTTGTCAACTGCATAATATATGGACCCCATGCGAAATTAAAATTACTAAGAATTTCTTTTTTTTTTTTTTTTTTGAGAGAGAGAGAGAGAGATTTTTGCTATGGGGCACATGCGCTTACTGGAGAGGCAGAGAGACAGAAAAAGAGAAATCACCCCCCAGGGGGATGGCCACGCCACAATCCCTTCTCCATTTTCCTCTCGGGATTTTGTTTATGCATACACATGTGTCTGGCGTGTGTTTTAAGCCATGGGGTTCGGGACTTGAACCGTAGTTGACTAGGTGGGAGTCCAGCAATGTGCCAAAGTTACTGGTCCCCAAATTCCTAAGAATTTCAAGATGCTGACAGCAGAGCATTAAACTAAGTGAAGAGCTCTGTGCAACTCACAGCTTGAGCCCATGAGTTCACTTTAGTTCTGTACCTGCGGACCCTTTTGTCTTATTTCTCAATTGGTTCAGAATTTTAGTAAGGAAGGGGATGTTATTCACTGGACTCTTTTTTTTTTTTTTTTGGAGAGTTTTTTTTTGTTTGTTTTTGTTTTTTGCGATAGGGCACGTGTGCTCGCCAGACAGAGAGAGACAGAAAGCGAGAAATCACCCCCCAGGGGGGATGGCCACACTCCAATCCCTTCTCCTCCATTCTCCTCTTGGGATCTTGGGCACGCACGCACTTGTGCCTGGCGTAAGTTTAAGCCACCAGGCCCGGGACTCAAACCGCTATCGACTACATGGGAGTCCAGCGACATAGCCATTACACTAACTGTTGGTCCCTTCACTAGACTCTTTGAACCCAAAGAAAAACTAACATAAATTTTTTTTCTTTTCTTTTCTTTTTTTTCTGAGAGTTTTGTTTTTTGCTTTTAAGAGAAAATTTTGCTATAGGGTATATGCACTTGCTGGACAGAGAGAGAGAGACAGAAAGCAAGAAATCACTTCCTAGGGGGTATCACCACACCACAATCCCTTCTCCTTCATTCTCCTCTTGGAATTTTGGGCACACACACACACAAACACACACCCAGCATAAGTTTTAAGCCACTAGGTCCAGGACTCAAGCCACAGAAAACCAAGTGGGAGTCCAGTGATATAACCATTATGCCATCTGCTGGTCCCAGTATGTTCCTTTCTTCCCTCCACTGCCCCCCCCCAAACTTTCATGCACATACATATACAGCTTTTACTCAAATCATGATAGCTTAGATTCACCTATATCTTGAAATCTGTCTTTAAGCTTCATCAAAATAATAGAAATGAGGGGCCACCAGACTGCGTAGTGGTTACGTTGCTGGACTCCCACATGGCTGAGCATGGTTTCAGTCCTAGACCCGGTGGCTTTGAATTCACAGCAGGCACATGTGCATGCATGCCCAAAATCCTGGGAGGAGAATGGAGGAGAAGGGATTGTGGCATGGCCATCCTCCTGGGGTGTGATTTTTCACTTTCCCTCTCACTGTCTCTGTCTTTCTTTCTCTCTCTGGTGAGCACATGTGCCCTAAGGTAAAAACCTCTTTAAAAAATTATAGAAATGAGCATACAGAATGTGGGCTCCAGAACATACAGACTTGGCTTCTAATTTTTTCTTCACTTTTCACTACACTAGTGTGTAGACTTAGGTCAGTTACTAATCCTCTAGGAGACAGTTTCCTACTTTTCTGTGTAGTGCACCATAGAAAGTAAATTAAGGTCCAGCTTTGACTGGACGGCAGTAGGGCACTGCTCTGCATTGCTGGAAGCCACACAGAAGACCTGGGTTCAGTTCCTGGATCAGCCTGAGCCCTCACGCACATTCACCCATGATCCTGACTGCCTGAAAGGCTGGAGGAGGGATCACCACATAATGACACTCTGTCAAAGGAGCTTCTCGTTCTCTCTCTCTCTCAATCAAATAGACTTAGAAGAAAAGTGAATGAACTTTTTTTTTAAAAAAAAGTTCATTCACTTTTCTTCTAAGTCTATTTGATTGAGAGAGAGAGAGAAACAAAGAAAGAAAGCCACTAGATCCAGGACTTGAACCATGGTTGGCCATGTGGGAGTGTCCAGTGCCTTAACCACCATGCCACCTGCTGGTTCCCTGAATGAACAATTTTTAAAGGAGTGTCATAATCATGTCACTATATCATTTCCTTTCTTTTTCTCCCTCCCTCCCATTCTCTTTCCCCCTCTTACTTTCCTTCCTCTCCCTCTTCAGCAGATAAAAAGAATACAGATACAAGCAACAACGTGGTTACAACTCAAAATATGATGCTGAATGAAAGGCATCAGACAGAGAGAACACACTACATTGTCCCATTTATACAAAATTCTAGAGGCTGTTAGCTAGTCTATCCAACAGTATAAAGATAGGGGAGGACAATGAAGATGGAAGGGATTCCAGGAGAGCATCAAGACTCTTTTGAGAATGATGGATATGTTCCTTAAGTTTATTACGAAGATGATTCACAAGTATGAGCATATGCTGTAGTTTGAATGTCTCTACCAAAAATTTATATGTTAAGATTTGATTCCTACTGGGACAATATTAAAATGGTAGAGACTAAATCTAACTATGGGATTATGAGGCAAAGTTTGGAGGAGGTGATTAGTATTGGGTGGGGTCCCCAGGGTGATGGGTTTATAAGGAGAGAGAGTGAGACCAGAGCAGAGAGATGGCTCCTGCCCTCTCTCCCTGTGATACCCCGTGCTGCCTTGGGACCCTGCAGAGGGTTTCCACAAACGAGAAGACCCTCGCCGAAGGTGGTCCCTTGACCTTGGACATTTAAAACTGTGAGCTACATAACCTCTCTTCTTTTAAGATCACCCAGACTTGTGGTATTCAGTTATTAGCAACAGAGAACAGACGAAAACAACATATGTCAAAACTCACCAGATTACGCACTAGCACATACGCAGTCCGCTTGGTGTCAATTATACTTCAATAATGCTATTAAAAATAGATTCTACTAGGGCCAGCCCATGGTTATGGATTTCCCATGGCTGACTACATGGTTTGAGTCTTGGATCCAACAACTTGAAAAAAATGCCAGGTGGGGCCAGCAGGTGGCATAGTAAAAATGCTAGACTCCCACATGGCCGGCAATGGTTGGAGTCCCAGACATGAAAGCTTGAAACTCAAGCTGAGCTAAAGTACCAGGAGAATGAAGGATAAGGGGTTGTGGCATGGCCATATCCCCAGGGGGTGATTTCTCACTTTCTCTACCTCTATCTGGGGAATGCATGTGACTTACAATAAAAATCTCTCTAAAAATAAAAAGAAAAAAAGAAAGAAAGAAAAAGGAAGAAAGAGAAGAAGGAAGGAAGGAAAAGAAAGAAAGAAAAAAGAAGAAAAACATGCCAGGAATGTGCGTATGCACACACAAAATCCCAAAAGGACTCAAACCATGGTCAGCTATGTAGAAATCTGGCACCTTAACCACCAAGCCACCTGCTGGCCCCTCAGCTGAGTTTTTAAAACTAGTCAAATAGAGACCAGTAGCTAGCGTAATGGCTATGTTGCTGGACGCCCATGTAGTTGACTGTGGTTCAAGTCCCAGACCCGGTGGCTTAAAACTCACGCCGGGCGCGTGCGCGTGCATGCCCAAGATCCCGAGAGGAGAATGGAGGAGAAGGGATTGCGGCGTGGCCATCCTCCCTGGGGGTTGGTTTCTTGCTTTTTGTCTCTCTGTCTCTCTCTGTCTGGTGAGCACATGCGCCCTATAGCAAAAACCTCTCCAAAATAAATAAAAATAAACTGGTCAAATATAGGACTAGAAGGTGACTGGGTGGTTTTGTTGCTAGATTCTCATATGGCTAACTCTGCAATTTGAGTCCTGAACTTGGTGGCTTGAAAATCATGCCAAGAGCACATGCACACATGGCCCAAATCCTAGGAGGAGACTAGAGAAGGAATTGCAGGATGGCCAACTTTCTCACTTTCTCTCTCTCTCTGTCTCTCTCTGGCAAATACACTCACCGTATGGCAGAAACCTTAGAAACAAGCAAACATACATCTGGTCAAATGCAAGTTTGCCTGTCATGAGCCATCTTTGCCATCACATAGTGACAGCCTATTTGGGAATAAGGTCAACTCAGAGGGACACTGAGCCAAAGATGGAGACACATTCCTGATGATACTGTTTGAGCACCTGGATCCAGTCAGATCTACTCCTGGTCTTTTGGGGAGGTAGCTATGCTCACCACTATCTCCAACCACAGCTACCTGATCTTTTTGTTATGTAAGCCAGTAAGTTTACTCTATATTTAATCCAATTTGAATTCAGTTTCAAAATTTGCAACTGAGAGTCTTGACTACAGCCACCACCATTATCGTAATCATTATCTGCACCAACACCCCTTTTCCTCTTTCCTGAAGCCAGAAGCAAAAGTCCACTTCCTGGAGCAGAACCTCAGAGGATTGCAACATTCAGCTGGGTCAGTGCCCTCAGGAAGTCCAGGGTGGCAGTGCAGGGCGTGGCGGTTGAGTAGGAAGCTGTGAAGTGCTTCCAAAGCAGAGGAAGCACAGGGCAGAGACTACCATTGAGAGTAGGCTTTAGCTCCTGTCCCTGAAGCACTCCTCTATCTTATCTCAGAGCTCCTGTTGCAAAAGTCTTATTAGGCAGGGAACCAGCAGTTGGCGTAATGGCTATGTAGCTGGACTCCCACGTAGTCGACCACAGTTCGCGTCCCGGACCCGGTGGCTTAAGACTCACGCTGTGCGAGTGTGCGTGTGTGCGTGCGTGCCCAAGATCCCGAGAGGAGAATGGAGGAGAAGGGATTGCAGCGTGACCGTCCCCCCTGGGGGGTGATTTCTCGCTTTCTGTCTGTCTCTCTGTCTGTGCGAGCACACGCGCCGCACATGTGCTGCACACGCACCCTATAGCAAAAACCTCTCCCCCCAAAAAAATCTTATTAGGCACAGGTTAAAATCACTCTCTGGGGACCTGCAGATGCCGTAATGGTTACGTCACTGGACTCCCACATAGTAGACTGTGGTTCGAGTCCTGGACCCAGTGGCTTAAAACTCACACCAGACTGGCACCAGCAGATGGTGTAATGGTTATGTTGCTGGACTCCCACGTACTCAACCACAGTTTGAGTCCTGCACCTGGCAGCTTACAACTCACGCCAGTGCATGTGCATGCCCAAGATGATGAGAGGAGAATGGAGGAGGAGGAACTGCGACATGGCCACCGCCCCCACCCAGGGATTGATTTCTCACTTTCTGTCTCTTTGTTTCTCTCTGTCTCTCTGGCAAGCACACACAAACACCCTATATTAAAAATGTTTCTAGGGGCCAGCAGGTGGTATGGTGCATGGTGGTTAAAGGCTCAGGACTCTCACATGAACCTGGTAGCTTGCTTGCTCTCTCTCTCTCTCACTCTATGGGTACTAAGCAGGCATCCTGGAGGTGTGCAGTCAGGAGCCAACCTGGCTCTTAAACCTTCCTGTTTGTATCAATTATTTCTTGAAATAGTGAAACTCTTATGTTCTTGTCCCAGGGCTTCCCAAGTTTTATAGATGCAAATAACTGCCACTGAAATGGTCCAAAAAGATTATTCATGATTTTCCAGCAAAAGTAGGATCAGGTACTAAGCAGGCATCCTGGAGGTGTGCAGTCAGGAGCCAACCTGGCTCTTAAACCTTCCTGTTTGTATCAATTATTTCTTGAAATAGTGAAACTCTTATGTTCTTGTCCCAGGGCTTCCCAAGTTTTATAGATGCAAATAACTGCCACTGAAATGGTCCAAAAAGATTATTCATGATTTTCCAGCAAAAGTAGGATCAGAAACTCAGGAAGAGAAGTCATCTCTGTCCCTCATTGTATTAGATTAATAATAATGAAAGGGAAACCACAGACCCATTTCTTGTAAATCAGGCCAAAAGCTCTAGGAGAACAGAGCCCAAGTTTCTTTCTACTGTATTTGTGGTAACTAACATGATGCCCAGCAAAAAATATCTGTTGAATGATTGGCCAAGTAGAGAAATGAATGAACGAAGCATGGAAAGTTTGGAAAGGGAAGACAAATAGATACTATCAGAGTCCAGATCAGACGATAACTCTGAGTTGTCTAGTTCTGACTTTGGTACAGAACCAGATTCCTTGTGAAGGACCCTTTCTACCTTGTCATTTTTCTGCAGTCTTTATTTATTTATTTATTTTAAAATTTTGCAAGAGGGCATGTGTGCTTGTCAGAGAGAGACACAGCTGGGTTTTGGGAGGGAAATACCTCTACCCATGGGGGATGGCTATACTGCAATCTTTTCTCCTCCCTTTTCTTCTTGAGATTTCAGGCATGCATGCATAGGCCCCTGGCATGTTTATTTATTTTATTTATTATTAGCATTTTTTTTTAAAGTTTGCGGGACCAGCAGTTGGTGTAATGGCTACGTGGCTGGATTCCCATGTAGTTGACTATGGTTTGAGTCCCGGACCCGGTGGCTTAAACTCACACCAGGCACATGTGCGTGCGTGCCCAAGATCCCAAGAGGAGAATGGAGGAGAAGGGATTGCAGCGTGGCCATCCCCACTGGGGAGTGATTTCTCGCTTTCTGTCTCTCTGTCTCTGTCTTTCTGGTGAGCGCACGCGACCTATAGCAAAAACCTCTCCAAAAAAATTAATAATAAATTAAAAAATAAGAAAAGTTTGCTATAGGTCACGTGTACTCACCAGAGAGAGAGAGAAGGAAAGTGAGAAAGCAAGTCACTAGGTCTGGGACTTGAACCATGGTCAGCCATATGGGAATCCAGTGCCTTAACCACCGTGCCACCTGTTGGCTCCTAGCATGTGTTTCAAGCCACTGGTCCACACTCAAACTCTGACGTAGGCCATGTGGAATCCACATGCCTTGACCACCACACCACAGGTTGAGCTTTTCCCCCCTTTTATAGACAGGGTCCTAGTGTTCCAATTCTCCTGCCTTAGTCTCCCAGCTGAGACTACAACCACATCACTTCTCATTAGGTAGGGTATTACTGTGTTGTCCAGGGCAGCCTTGAGCTGGCACCCTTCCCGCCTCAGCCTCTCTCCCTAGCCACTGTGATTACACGTGGTGCCACAACAGCTGCTCTCTTCTGCAGTGTGTGTGTGTGTGAGAGAGAGAGAGAGGAGAGAGAGAAAGTACCTCCTCCCCTCAATAAGGCACATTCACACTGCGATTGCCTTTCCTCCATTTCTCCTTGCCACCAAGGCTGGGATTCAAACTGTGGTGGGCCATGTGGGATCTGGCTCCCAATGCACAGCACTTACTCACTCTGCTCTGGGGCCAGCCCTCTTCTGCAGTCTTAACTGACACAGTGAATATTCGTCATTTTTGCCTACTCAGTTTCCATTTCCTTTTTCTACTAGGTTCTCAATATCCTCTGGGGAAATCACCTCTCATTGAGTTCTTCCTGGGAAGGTGAATCACGGTAAGCACCTCCCACCGTGAAAGGTGAAGGAACCACTTTCTCCTTCTGTCTGTGCCTCTGTGGACCTGTGTGACCTAAACTCAGCCAGTAGAATGCTGTCTCCAGGACTTTGACTCTCGACCAACAAGGATGGAGGGACTGGTTGGAGGATGTCTGTTTTGTCACCAGCGTGCTCACTAGACAGTTTCTAACCCAGCCTTTGCTGTGGTCCTTGCAGTCTGGCTCTCTGGTCGCTTGCTGCCTGGTGCTCCTCTGCTTCCTGACTTTTTCTGTCTTTTTGTTGTTGTTGTTGTTGTTGTTGTTTTTTTTTTAGAGATTTTTGCTATAGGGCGCATGTGCTCGCCAGAGAGACAGAGAGACAGAAAGCAAGAACTCACCCCCCAGGGGGGATGGCAATGCCGCAATCCCTTCTCCTCCATTCTCCTCTCAGGATCTTGGACAGGCATGCACACACACCCGACGTACATATAAGCCACCGGGTCCAGGACTCGAACCGTTGTCAACTACATGAGAGTTCAGCAACATAGCCATTATGCTAACTGCTGGTCCCATGCTTCCTGATTTTTTCTGAGCCCGTTCCTCCAGCCTTCAGTCAGGTCTCTGAGCTGCTAATAACCTTGCAACGAGTTGCCATCCATGTAAACCAGCCAGCTTTGACTACCACGGCACACAACCAAAACCCCTATCGCAAAATGCAGGCCAGCTGCTCTTCCAGCTACTAGTTTGGTTGCTTTAATTTCATTTCTCTTCCCAAGTAGCAATCCCCTTTAAAAAAATTTTTTTTATCTAAAACAAGTTGACAATTTTATTTTCATTTCACAATAGAAATGAAAGCTGCACTTTTTTTTGGTCTCACTTCTCTCCTCCAAAACTACTCTTATTTTTAATTTTTTTTTTTCATAGGAAGAGGGAGACAGTCTTCCTTGACATGCTGTTAGAAAACACCCAGAGTCATAGCACCATGATCTCCTGGTGAAGTAAAACAAGTTAATATAAAACTGACAGAAAGAGGCCTCCCTCCATCCTTCTGTGTCTGGCCGAGTCATCCCTGGCCAAGTGGGCACCATCATGGGCCGGGCAGGAGGTCTCATCATCAGGGGCCCAGGCATCATGGGCATGCGGCCTCCCATGGTGGCCTGATTCCAGGAGGAGGAGGGCCCATCATTGGCATCATGGGAGGGCCCCCCTTATGGGGTGCTGGCATCATGCCAGGGCGAGGAGGACCCGGGAGACTGGGGGGAGGTGAGATCATACCCTGCAGGAGGAGGAGCAGAGAATGGGGTAGGATGCATGTTCCCTTGTTGAAAGGCAGCGGTTGTTTCGTCAGTCAGGCTTTGAGCCTGCTCTCCCATCCATCTCTGATAGTAGTCTATCACTTTCTCTTTGAGTTTTCTGCCACTGCCGTGTGTCTTTCTCACGGATGGAGAACCGTGGGTGAGTACGTACCACAGCAGTCACAGTACAACTGAGGCTTGTCACTCTGCAGGCCTCGGCCACTCCTGGCCACTCCATTCCACGCCACCCGGAAATGACCTAAAATTCTACACTGAAGCCAACCCCTGGCCTGGTGGCTAAGATGTCTGGATCCCACATGGTCAGCTGCCAGTTGAGTCCCAGTCCCATGACCAGGCCCCACAGGGGAGGGGGGCGTGGTGGTGGTGGTAAGGGGGGTGGTAGGGTATACGCTCTCTCTCTTTCTCTCTGATAAGTGCATGTGCCCTCTGGCAAAATTTAAAAACCAAAATGCCAAACTGGAAGCCTCCTCTTTAATATTCATTACCAGGTATTATTATTTGTCCTTTGCATTCTCTGGTTCTGTCTCCAGGCAGTGGCACTGAGAGGGCTGTTCCTCCCTTCTCTGCAAGGATTCTTCCTTCCAGTAACTTATTCCTTGCCTCCAGCAGCTTAGTTTGTAATTTGGTTATCAGTGATTGGTCAAAGTTGGCATTTCACACTAAGCCGGGCCAGTCAGATTTCTCATTCCTGAAGGTTTCAAGTTTCGCCTAGGGAACGTGAAAGTTGTAGCTTCTGAAAGTTAAGCAGCAGAAGTGGTTTGGTGCTCAAAGAAAGTTCTATAATTTTCTGTTGCTAGAGCTTGGGATTTCTCCTAAGTCCTAACATTTTCTTATCTTCAAGAGAGATCTAAAACATTTACCATTTTTGATTAAGTTTTCTAATATTGGCTTATGTGTCTGTAACCAGAAGAACCTTAACACAGTCTCCATGTATAAGAAAGCTCTGTGGAAACAGGGCCAGATTTTTAGGCACTTACCTAACGTTTATTGAGAGGTTGCTTTGTGCAGGCACATGCTAGGTGCTGGGTACTCAAAACAAACTGAACTACTCAAGGAGTACACTCTCTGTTGAGAGTATAGATTTATACCTCTGTTGAAGGTATAAATGTATTCAATCAAACATTCATTTAACAAATAATTCATCTATTCAATGAATCATGCCAACACTCATGGAATATTATGTAACAGGCCCTGGTGCTAAGTGCATTTCTTATTTAATTTTCACAACAAGCCTGTGAGGCATGTCCCCTTTTACATATGGAGGAACTGAGTCACAGAAAGGCAGGCAGTGTTATCTGCGTTGCAAGGTTTCTAAGTCCCAGCGGGAGCTGGGTCTTCAACCCTGGCATTTCTGTCCGACTGCAGCACTTTTATTCCTCAACACTGTGTAACTTCTCTCTCAGAATATAGAATCCTGGGGACGCTTATTCTGTTTTTTTGGAACAACATGTTGCCTGATTCTAGAATCACAAATGAAGTCAATTAGGACCAAGAAAAAAAGGCCAACTCCAACCCCAAGACCTGGCGGTTAAGGGAGCAGATCCCACATGGTTTACTGTGTGATATGAATCTGGCTCTGGCAGCTTGAGAAACGTGCCATGTGCATGTTGTGTATGCCCCAAATCCTGACAAGTTGGAGAAATGAAGAAAGGATTGTGGCAAGATCATGCCCCATTGTGGGTGGGGGCAGTCCTTTCTCCTCCCTTTCTTTCTGGCAAGCAAGCACTCTCTTTGGCAAATTAAAAAAAAAATAATCCTGAAGCATATTGGCACATGCTTACACATACGTGTAAAAGTTCACAGAGTAGAAAGCAACTACTTTCGTGGGGAGGTTGGAGTTCAAGAGAGGCTTCGTGGTGGAAGTGCTCCGAGCAGTCCTGGCACAGAGCAGAGTTCTCTTTCTGCTGCCTGGTATAGAACTTTGCATATGAACTCTCTAAAATGATGAGGAGCTTATGCATCTGGAAGGCGTTGCTTTCCTATTTACAGGAGCCTGGGTGTTTCCTCTTGCCTACTGAGGCATCCTTCTCGTGATTTAGCAATGGCAAGTGAAGCAACCGGATCATTTGTGTATTATATCACTGATGCTCACAAAAAACCTTGTGTGGTAAGTAATACACGTACTACCTTCAAAAGATGATTGAGGAAACCAGAACTGAGTCTGCCTGAGTCCAAGACCACGCATGGTGAGTAAGTGGCAGAACAAGACAAGGAGCTGGTGTCCTACCCTCAGGAGGGAGGGACTGGCTAACAGGATTTCTCAAATCCAGCCAGGCTCCTTTGCTTTCTTAGGCTCCAGCTGAGGCGTCCCTCTTCAGCCTCTACCCCTGAGCTTCTGAAGTTTCCCTCTCCCCAGGATATGCTCCCCTTCTTTCTGAGTTCCAGACCTCCCAGTCCCATCCTTCAACATCCAGCTCATTCCACATCTTCCAGATTCATTTAGCTTACCATCTAAGCTTTAATTAAATTCTTTAGCCCTGCTTCCAGCCAGATTCCTGCCCTGAAAGATTCCTATATGGAAAGTCAGCTGTCACTGCCATCCAGCCTCCCTCATCAGAACTCCTGCTGCCTAATCTCTCCAGCCTTTGGTTGGCCTTTTAGTGTTGTTTTCTGTATATCTGTACATCTTGCCTTTCACTGGAGTGTAAGCTTCATGAGACACAAGCCATATGCTGCTTTTTCAGCTAATATAGACTTATGTTCACTTTAGGACCATAGTGTTTGTCAACTCAGAGAAGGATATGTACCCTATTCTTCAACTGTTAGATTGTTCAGCTCTCAAATCATACAAAACTGGTGCCTTGCCCACCTCTTTTCTAAAGCTTCTGTGGAGTAGGGA
>NW_006160041.1:2355409-2356566 GCF_000334495.1 Tupaia belangeri chinensis | reverse complement strand
AAGAATCTGGGGATTCTCATAGATACATTCAGGAATTAATAGTAACCAACACCTAATGAATGGTTACTAACCACCAGGTCCTTGCGAAATACACTACATATAGTAGACAATTAAATCCTCATGACAACTATTATTATACTCACTAAGCAGATGAAAACACACATAGGTCACTCAGCTAGTGAGTGGTACAGCCAGGATTCAAACCCAGACCAGCTCCCAAATCCATACTCTTAACTATGACACTGAATTCTTTAGGGATAACCAGAAATCTCTTGCTGTAATGTAGATCAATTTCCTTTTTTTCCCTAAACCTTCTGGGAAGATAAGACTAAAAGGGTGAGAAAATGATATTTATTATTCTCCTATAATAGTATGGTCCACGTATGATGATAGGTGTACAATGCTTTCTTAATTCTTGCAATGAGTCTGTGAAGCAGGAAGTATTAACTCCATTTTAAGGATTTTGGCTCCTAGAGTAGCTAAATAAGCAACTTTTAGCTTCCAGTTACTGTCATAATTAGAACTAGATTAGGTTTCCTGACTTTCAAGGAAAGTCTTTAGAGGAGATTGTACAGAAAATCTTGACAGGGAAAACGTTGAAGGGCACGTGAAGAGATTGGTGTGCTGCACACTGAAGCTGAGAGACTGTCAAAAAGGCTATTCTATGAACATCTATAGAAGAATCAGCTAATTAAAGGAGTTGCCTTTCGGGCTGGAATTCAAACCCGAGAACTTCCTGGGAGCAAGGACAAGGAGGGCGCCACCTGTCTAAGAGAACCCGGGAACCCGCTCACGGGGCTTGGGCTCAGCCCCCTTTCTTTCCTCAGACTCTAATTGGCTACTTCTGCCTGGACTCCGCCTACCCCTCAGTCTGGACCATTAAGCAGCCAAGCCCTACGCACGACCTGGCTTGGGTCTCCAATCGGATGCCGGGTCCACGAGCCCCCTCCACTCCGGCGAACGGCTCGGCTCCGACCTGTGATTGGCCAGGCAGGAGCATGGGGTCCGCCTCTTCCTCCTCCAGATTGGCCAGCGGTCCTTAGGCCCACGTCCCTCTCGGCCCGGCCCCGCCCAGCCTTCCCCTTTGCTGCGGGGCCTCGGGCGTGCCGCGTTCTCTAGAGGGAAGGCACAGCCGGCGAGGGGCTGCCAGGCCAGGG
>NW_006160041.1:2302170-2341777 GCF_000334495.1 Tupaia belangeri chinensis | reverse complement strand
TGGGGTAGGTCGTAGTGAGTGTGCGGGGCCGGGCGCGGCTCAGGTGTGCTGGCGGCGGCGGCCGGGTGCTCGCGGGCCTCCCCGGGCCAGGAGGCTCAAGGGCGCCGCAGGGGCTCGCTCTCTGCCTGCTTCCCTCCCGGAGATGTAGGCTCTGCCCCAAGCCCCGGGTACCGTCCTCCGCCTCATCGGGCTCGCAGGAAGGGCGCCCCCCACGGGAGACAGGCAGGGACACCTCCGCCCCGGCGGGATCCGTTCAAGGGCTCCCGAGGTTCCCTCCCCACGCCCTCGAGGTAGTTGTTTCCCCTTCAGGAGTCCTGCAGCTGTCCAGGGAAAACCACCCTTGGGGTCGATAAGCAGCAAAGTGAGGAGGTGGTGCCAGGCTGGGAACACACCTGCGGTATTTGACTCCCTTCACAGCAGGACGTTGGAGGAAACCCACCCAGTGCCTCGAAAGCGTTATCCTCTTCTGCCAGTGGTAAGACCCTGTCCCCAGGGTCCAGGTTGAGTTAGGTGGTCCCTTGGACCCGTTGAGTTATCACACGAAGGGACTATTTATAATTAACCTGATAGTGACCTTGTGATGAGTTCATACCAGTTAATCAGGACTGAATCATCAGCCTCGTTGAAGCAGTTCTAAAATATTTTGAAAAGTTCTGAATTCAAGACAGTTATTGTTATCAACCTTCCAATTCTCTGCACTGACATTCTGTTGAAATGTGTTTTTAAAGAGGAGCTGGCTTTTGAAAATGGATGATCAATGTTGCTGGAAGAAAGCATTGTGATAATTTGCAGCTGACTTTTTTGTTCTTTTGCAGTTGACTTTAATACTTATATATCTTCTTAAGGTATTAAGGAAAGCATTTTTTAAGAAGCTCTGTTCCATTTAACAGGAGTGTGACTATTGCTATTTGGATGGGATGGTTGTCCTCATTTGCCTTTAACATAAATATTTGCCAGTATCCTCCTCAAATCAGTAGCTATGATGGAAAGGCCTGTTACTATTGTATGAAACAGAAAATAAGGCATTCTCCAGGCCAGGTTGAGACTGAGATTATGAGAGTTGAGTATGTGTGTGTGTGTTGGGGGGGGAAGGTGGGGGTTACATAAGAGACTTGACAACCCCTGAAGCTATAAGATGTCAAAGTAAAGTAATACACAGAGCCAAAGGATTTGTCTTTATCTGTTAAGAAATAATTGTGGGACCAGCCAGATGTTGTGGCTGTTAAGGCCTCTAGATACCACATGGCTGACTGCGCAGTTCAGGGCTTATGTGCGTGCATGCCCAAAATCTCGAGAAGAGAATGGAGAAGGAATTGCGGCATGGTCATCCTGCCTGGGAGGAAGCTTTCTCTCTCTCTCTCTCTCTCTCTCTCTTCCTGGTCTACAAACATACACCCTATAGCAAAAATTAAAATTAAAAAAAAAATAAAACCTGTCCTATTTTTTAAGACCTCCAGAAGTTTTGCATGGAATTTTCTCTTCAGTGAGTGGCATTATTTTTATTTATTATTATTATTTTTGGAGAAGTTTTTTGCTATAGGGCACGTGTGCTCGCCAGAAAGACAGAGACAGACAGGCAGGAAAGCAAGAAATCACCCCTCACGGGGGATGGCCATGCCACAATCCCTTCTCCTCCATTCTTCTTTTGGGATCTTGGGCATGCACACACACATGCCCGGTGTGAGTTTAAGCCAGCAGGTCCAGGACTCGAACCACGGTAGACTACATGGGAGTCCAGCGACATAGCCATTACACCATCCACTGGTCCCACCGGGCAAGTGGCGTTATTAATACGGTAATCTTAATTACCACTACTTTAATTCTGTGGATTTAACCTTTGATTAAATAAATGCTATATTTTGGTTGCACCTGAAATACAGTTATTTGCAAGACTCCTGTCTTTTTTAAAAAGAATTATTCATTTAATTTTATTCATCATTATTATTTTTAATTTGACCAGAGAGAGACAGAGAGAATGAGAGAAGTGAGATACCAAGCTACCAGGTCCGGGACTTGAACCACCATCAGTCATGTGGGAATCCATCACCTTAACCACCATGTCATCTGCCATCCCCGCAAGACTCCATCTTAACCACACTTTTAAAAACCTCCAGTTTTTTTATAGAATTTGAGATTTGAGCACATTTTACTTTCCTTACTCAACAAGTATCAAAAAAAAAAAAAAAAGTCCTTTGAGACAGTTTAGAGCCTAACTTCCTTCCCCTTGGGAGTACTTTGAATGAAATATTGGAAAGATGAGAGCCATCTAGTTGCCAGGACAAATTAAGATTCTATCCGCAGTAGTTGGGGCATAAGTTTTGTTCTTAGTTAAAAGACCAGCAAAGTAGAAAAACACAAACGATGGGGCCTACTATATACTTAGAAGGAGGCAAATAAATAACTAATGAAGGGTAGTTTACTAAGTAGCTACTATCAATACTTTTGTTTCCACTGAAGGGAAACAGTAACTGGGGATTTAAGGAGATAGTACTGGAGGATAAATTCATGTGAGACAGGAACAGGAAGAATAGCTAGAATGGCCAGTGTATCTGTTCAGGCTTAGCAGGGCCTGATGAGGCACCTGAAAGGCTTTGCAGAAATAATGTTGTAACTACAACTTGTGGGACAAGATCTTTGCTTCAAATGCTTTTTGCTTCCAGGGGAAGAATGTTTTGATTTCTCACTAGTTGGAGCTGAAAGATCCTAGTCATGTGAGGTACTCAGGAATTCTCTTCCATAAGAATTCTTGGGGACTATACAAACAATTTTATTCTTATGATAGCGTTTTAGAGCTACTTCGCTCAGGAAAGCCGACTCGCTCACTTTTTAGGGCTGATCCAGGTGCCCTAGAAGCTTGTAGTGCTCCGAGCAAGATAGTTAACTGGCTGCTTCAATTAGATTCAATATTTGAAAGAAAGGAGCAGTGTTTATTGGTAGAATAGGCAATTGAGAGGGATGGGTAGAGGCTGTGTTTGCATTCTGAGTGGGTGTGCCTTACTTGATTAAATACAAGGTTTGTGGCCTCCAAAGTCAGTTGCTTTATAAATAGTTTCTAAGAAGGCTTTTATATAATTCCCACTGTGTGACCAATGAAGAAAGTCATTCCTTTGCTCTTGATCTATTTGATTTCAGAAAATTTATCTTAGGTTTGTTATCTTTAGGACTATAGTACTTTCCATTTAGAAGCTCGAGGTGGCTATTTTTTCTTTAAGTTTTTAAATACTTTCTTTTTGGAGAAGTTTTTGCTATAGGGTGTGTGTGCTCGCCAAAAAGACAGAGAGAGACCAAAGACAGAAAGCAAGAAATCACCCCCCAGGGGGGATGGTCACGCCACAATCCCTTCTCCTCTCAGAATCTTGGACACACACGCACATGCACCTGGTGTGTGTTTAAACCTAGTCCGGGACTCGAACCGTGGTCGACTACATGGGAGTCCAGAGACATAGCCATTATGCCAACTGCTGGTCCCTGTTTTTAAATACTTTTTACTTACCGTAAACATAATATAGACTTTACTGTAGGACCTTAAAGCATTGGGAACTGTCCCTGTATGGAGGTTCAGTTTTTAATGTGGTCTGTTATAAATCAGTATGCTGCTTTCTGATAACTTACAAATATAGTGAAATATGCAGCTTTATTGAGACTATGAGTGTGACCCAGCCTTTCTGCAAATAATACATATTGAGGTTGGGGAAAGTATGCAGTTTTTGTAATCTGGACGAATTTAGAAATTATTGTATAAAGTACAGATCCGTTAAATGTGATGATCTTGAATTATTCTAAATAAGTCTCTTGCTGCCTAATTAGTAAGCCCCTCAAACAAATATCTGGGCTTTTTACTATGTGTTGTGTCTGGTATATAATAGGAACTCCTGCAGTGCTGAAGGAATCAATGGGCATTGGTTGAAACCACGGCAGTTGGTAAAGGAGATGGAGGGCAAGGCCAGCTGGATCCCATGCGGCTGACTGTGTGGATTGAATCCTGGACCCAGTGGTTTGAAAAACACACTCAGCTGGTGTGTGTGGTTATGGAGCCTAGGCTTTTTTTGGAATTTTACTGAAATAGGCTAGCCTCTCGTGAGTTCATACCACGCACTAGAGAACAGTTTGGAGCTTTGCACAAATCACACAGGTTATGTTGCACCCTGTATGTGTATTTCCAGAAGTGTTCTCAGTTTTTGCCAGGGAAACTTTGAAAAGTTAGGAGTCCACATTTTTTTTTCGCAGTTAGGATAAGTTCCCCAATTTTTGTCAGTAAGTGTCTCACAAGGAGTGGACTGAAAAGTGCTTCCAAAGCTATAAAGCACATTTCTCTGTTGCATTACCATTTCCTACCGAAATCTCCAAACAGAGACCTTCATGTCTCATGGATTAGAACTCAGCAGTTCCGTGGCATCCTGTGCACACCGGGGACTGATGTTCTGCCAGGGAGTTGGCACTCTTAACGTGCCACCCGAGCCACCTCCGTAGCACATTTCCAGCTCTAGATAAGCATCAGGTGTAACAGACTGAAGCAGGAGTCGGGTCGGGAGTGCAGCTCCGCCTTGGTGCCTTCACCTGCGTGCTCCTCCACCTCTCCACGCACCTCAGTCTACTTTACAGTGCACACTGCTGAGGGGACAGCTCGGTTCGCATCAATTACCCTCCTCTGGGGACACTTCTACGTAGGCAGGGGTGGGCTCCTGGTGGTCATGTTTTGCTTTGTGACTGTTTCCTGGGCTGTAACTGATTGACACAGGATAGACCATCACACCAAAAGGAACCTATCAACTTTCTCTCCTGGGGATTTAAAAATTCAGTGGACGGAGAAAGTCTGGTGGCAGTAGACCTCTAATATCCAGGAGAAAATGTTTGGAAACTCCTGCCATCGAGGTCCTCAGACCCATGCTAGTTCCTTTCCCAGACTAGCTGCTCCTCATTCCCCCACCACCATTTTCCCCCATATCTATCGTCTTTCTTTTTTTCTTCCTTTTTAAAAAAAAAAAAAAAAAAGATTTTCACTATAGGGCACATGTGCACACCAGAGAGATAGAAAGCGAGGAATCAGCTGGGGGCCGGGGGTGGCCATGGTGCAATCCCTCTCCTCCAGTCTCCTCTTGGGATTTTGAGATGTACGCACATGTGCTCGGCGTGAGTTTTAAGTCGCCAGGTCTGGGATGCAAACTGCAGTCTACTACATGCAAATCCAGCAGTGTAACCATTATGTCATCTCCTGGTCCCCATAAATGTCATAGGTCTAATAAAACACCTTTTTGCATAGGTTACCTGTAATCTATTTCTGTTATTCTCAGCTGAAAAAGTTAACAAATATAGATTCTGTATTAAAATCTTTTAGAACCTATTTTCTATACTTTTACTGGTTGCTTATCCTGTTAGGATATCTGCAAACTTTTTATTTTTCATTGCCAGAGGATTGGTGCACTTGTCAGAAAGAGAAAGGCCTGGTCACACTGCGGTTTCCCTTCATTTCTTCATCCTGTCAGGATTTGGGGTATGCACGAACATTCGCGAGGCCCATCTCACATGCAGCTAGGACCAGGACCAGGACTCAGACCACAGTCAGCCATGTGGAATCTGGCTCCCTTAACCACTGGGCTGCCTGGGCAGTGCTGCCTGCAAACTCTTAGGGCTGCCTGAAACTTTAAAAACTGGGTCCTGGGGCTGGCATGCGGCATGGTGGTTAAGGGCGCTCAACTCCCACATGGCTGACCACGGTTCAAGTCTCAGACCTGGTGGCTCGTTCTCTTTCTCTCTCTCTCTCTCTCAGTCCCTCTGGTCAAATTAAAATAAATAAGTTAAAATAATTCTTTTAAAACAATGGACCCCCGCTTAATCAATTTCGTTCATGTGGAATGCTATTTACTATTAGGTTGTTAGGAAAGTCATGCACTTTTGCGTAGAGAAACATGGCGTCCCTTTCCCAGCAGCCTTCTGTCTTCCTAGGGTAAAAGGATGTTTGGTTCAAAGGTTCAAGTAGGGACTCTGTTATGTGAAGGGACATCGGCTTCTACTTGCCAGCCACAACTTCTTCCTGCTTGTCGTTAATACATATTAAGATGGATCCTTCCCTCCCAAATCCCAGATCAGAATTCAGAATTTGTCTGCTCAGTTTGTCAAACTACAGAGAAGAGTTCATACCATTAAACAAGACACTTCTTTTTTTTTTTTTTTAAGACACTTCTATGAGAAGAATCTCAAGCCAAAGGAGAAGGTAATAGATTATTTTAAATAGTTGTAAGAAAATGGACTATTCAGGAAAAAAAAAAAAAAAGATCTAATTCAAGCTTCTCTTCATAACCATGTGGTCCTGTGCAGGAAATATTATTTGGGATTCTTCTAGAACTCAGTCTGTCATGCCACCTGTTCTGCTCTCATAAGCTCTGCTGGCCTGTTGTCTTGATACAGTATGCCTTCTGGTATGCGTTGATCCCCTCTCCTCGTCTGTAGTAGACCCTCCGAGTTGTAGGGGCACGCAGCCACCTAGCCAGAGTCCATAGTTCCCCATCTCTCCTGCAGCTAGGACAAGGCATGTGCTGAAGTTGTGAACAGAAGTGACGTGTACCGCTGTGCACTGCATACTTTACAGCAGAGATAGCCTCCCCTCCACATTTTCCAAGGCTTTGCCATAGGGTGCGTGCACTTGCAGAGCAGAGGACACGAGAGAGGGAAAGTGAGAAATCACCCTCCCCGGCAGGGGGAAGGGACATGCCACCATCTCTTCCTCCAGTCTCCTCTCAGGCTTTCAGGCATGTAAACATACATGCCCGGTGTGATTTTTCTTTCTTTCTTTCTTTCTTTTTCTTTTTTTTTTTTTTTGAGAGAGATTTTCGCTATAGGGCGCGTGTGCTCGCCAGACAGACAGAGAGAGATATAGAGACAGAAAGCGAGAAATCACCCCCCGGGGGGATGGTCACACCGCAATCCCTTCTCCTCCATTCTCCTCTCGGGATCTTGGGCACGCACGCACACGCGCCCGGCGTGAGTTCTAAGCCACCGGGTCCTTGACACAAACCACGGTCGACTACGTGGGAATCCAGCGACATAGCCATTATGCTAAGCGCTGGTTCTGCCCAGTGTGATTTTCAAGCTGCTGGGTCCAGGACTCTAGCTGTGGTCAGCCACATGGGAGTCCAGTGCCTTAAATAGTGCACCACTTGCTGGCCCCACCCCTCCACTTCTTTATTCCCCTTCTTGTGCCCTTGAATGTCCATGCAGTTGAAGATGTCAGCGCTGATGAAGACGACATCTTTAAGACAGAACAAGGAAGGCACCTGATAACTGCCCATCTGGTACTATCTGTCCAGCTCTTACATCAAAGAGATCATTTCTGTCTTGCCTAAACAACTTTATTTTAAAATCATATTTGTAACAAGACAAAATAAAAAATGGTAAGACTTTGCTTCAAACTTGAATTTAATAGGAATAGACAAGCCATAGCTTCCACATTAACAACCAGAGAAATCTGTATAGGTTATCCAAAAAATAGTCTTAGAGACATCAACAAGCTGTCTTCAAAGCAAAGAAAACTAGACAGACTAAAATTCTGGGGAGGACAGCGCCCTTTCTAGGTGAGCCAAACTTTCTCTCTTTGCAGTACTAATAGCAGAACTCGAACATGAACTGATAATAATTGTGGTTCCATAGGCAGAAGAACAGGGTCAAGACAAAGACCAGCAGAGCTTATTGAGAGCTGAACACATTGGTGCGACAGACCAAGTTCTAGAAGAATCCCAAGTAATATGACCTGTTTCCAGCACAGGACATTGACAGGTGCTGAAAGTCTGTCTGGGCTAGAAATAGGACTCGAACTCAACCATAGTCTCCAATGCTTAGTAGGTAAACCCCATTCTGGAGGGAGAACACACACAGTAGGTCCACCTTTGAGACACTGTGGCCATTATAGTAGACTGAATCTACCCAAAATTCGGCTGAGCCAGACCCTATGGTTTGAACAGAAGTACTCAGCCCTTCACCATATATGAATTTCACTTCAGACTCTTTTATGCTCATTTTTGCTGTTCATATAATTAGCTATTTTTGCTATTCATAAAATTAGCTACACTTAGATTGAGGTAAATGGTTATATGAATTTCCGCTACTAAGAAAATATCTTCTACTAAGAAAACGTCTGTTTTTAGGAAACGAGGTCTAGCACTAATTTAGCTGTCCTGGAAATAACCTACTTCCTTTGCCTCTATAAAAGCCAAGCTGATACAGGAGGCAACCCAGATATTACCCTTTAGCACCTCCTGTGGAGGTCTCCAGGAGGTGGGTCTAACCTGTGATCACAGGCCCAGATTCTCAGCCCATCTTGGCAGTTCAAATCCAAGTGAGAAAAGAGAAACATGGCAGCCAGTCAGTGCCCACAGGCCAGGTATCACTTCCCTCTCCTTGTAGCACAGGCCAGCGTCTCACAGCTTCATCTCACGGCAAGACAGTAGGGGCAGGGTGCCGCAGACTCCTCCGCTGGCCCTGCTGCCCCACAGGAAGGCTGAGGGAAAGGCAATGAGGAAGACTAGTTTATGTGTGAACCCATCCTGACTTCAGAACCACACTAGCTTCCTTGTCCTCACCGCTGTCACCCCCACTAGTAAGAACATTCAGTAAGCCCCTATTGTTTTCAACCACCTGTAGATCTGAAACACTAGAATTTTTTGTTTTTTGAGAGGATTTTGCTATAGGGCACATGCGCTTGCCAACAAGACAGAGACAGAGAGACAGACAGCAAGAAATCACCCCCCAGGGGGAATGGCCACACCACAATCCCTTCTCCTCCATTCTCCTCTCAGGATCTTGGACACGCATGCACATGTGCCTGGCATGAGTTTAAGCCACTGGATCCGGGACTCGAACTGCGGTCGGCTACATGGGAATTTAGTGACATAGTCATTATGCTAACTGCTGGTCCCCTGAAACACTAGAAATTAAGCTATGGGTTTCTTTAATAGGATATATACAACCACAGTCCATTTCTTATGTCTGTCAGAGCTAGTTTTTGGCCAGCCTGCAAGTACACGTGAAATATCTACTATAATTAATACAGAAAGAGATCCACCTACGCACTCAACATCTAGTTTTAATTGTATCACACCTTGGTTCAGCCGGTGGCATGGCGGCAAAGGGGACTCGATCCCATGTGGCCAACCGCAGTTTGAGTCCCTGGCTATTTGAAAAACATACCTGATTTGTGTCCATATGTGTCCAAAATCATGAAAGAAGAGTGAAATGGAGACAAGATTACAGCATGGCCATCTTTCACACTTTCTTTCTCTCTGTTTCTGGCCAGCATGCACGCCCTGAGGCAAGTTTTAAAAAGCAGTGAATTTATCAGAACTTGGCATTTAGCTGATGTGTTTTAAATCTTTCTCTCCCATTAAAGAAAGCATTAATGTTATTCATCCTTTCATTTACTCCATTAATTTTTGAGCCCCTTCTAAGAGCGAGGCATGATCTGAGCACTAGAAATGATGCCACAGCTTACACTGTGATGAGTTAAGCAGACAGTCAGTAAACACAGAGCCTCATGTTAGACCATTGTTAGTCACAAAAAAAAAAAAAAAAAAAGAGAGAATGTTTTAGAGTAGCTTGGGTCAGCCTCTGAAGGAGGTAAGGTGTGAACAGAGATCTCCATCAGTAGAGAAGAGAAGGAAGGACAGAGGTTTGTAGGCTGAGGTAGCTATAAGGACAAGAGCCCCAAGGCGGGCATGCTTGATGTTGCTGTGTCCAGGGAGATTGAGGAAGGCCAGCTGGGCTGGAGTGCAAGGACCTGTCAGAGTATGTCAGAGTCGGGGAGAGCCAGATTATATAGAGCCTTCCTTGTAAGTTCTATAGAACCTTTGCATTTTGTTATCTTTTTTTTTCTTTTTTTGGATAGGTTTTTGCTATAGGGTGCGCGTGCTCACCAGAAAGACAGAGACAGAGAGACAGAAAGTGAGAAATCACCGGGCAGGGGGGATGGCCACACCACAATCCCTTCTCCTCCATTCTAATAGGAGGCATGAGGATGGTGCCAGTGGCCTGGTTTATGTTTGAAAAGTAGTCTGAGCCAGCCTGTGTCCTGGTGGTTAAGGCAGCTGGATCTCACATGGTCACCTACATGTTCAAGGCCCAAACCCAGCAGCTTGAAAAACATACCAGATGTAGGTGCACACACAGGCCTGTGTGCATACCCCCAAGACCAGAAGGAAGTGGGGGAGAAGGGTTTGTGGCTTGACCATTTCCCATGGGGTTGCTTTCACACTTTCTCTCTACTGAGCACACATGCCTTCTACCACATTAAAAAAAAATTCTCAAGTCCTTCTAAGAAGTTTGCCCTGTAGAAATGCTATTTTCCTTCCTCTGCAGAGGAGATATTTATCATTCCTACTGATTTCGCAACACTTAGGCTTTATAATTACTAGGGTAGAAACAATGTAGCATTGTGCTGCTTGATTAGTATTTTCTTCCTTTTTTTTTTTTTAATCTATTTAACTTTATTTATTTATTTATTTATTTTAATTTGACCAGAGAGGGACAGAGTGAGAAAGAGAGAGAGAAAGTGAGAGAGGGAACCAGCAGTTAGCGTAATGGCTATGTCACTGAACTCCCATGTAGTCAACCGCGGTTCGACTCCCGGACCCGGTGGCTTAAACTCACGCCGGGCATGTGTGCGTGCGTGCCCAAGATCCCAAGAGGAGAATGGAGGAGAAGGGATTGCGGCATGACCATCCCCCCTGGGGGGTGATTTCTCGCTTTCTATCCTATCTCTTCTCTCTGTCTGTCTGGCGAGCGCACGCGCCCTATAGGGAAAAACCTCTCAAAAAAAAAAAAAAAAAGGGAAAGCCTAAATGTTATGAATAAGATTCATTAAATACATTCTGTATGTCCATATTACAGAATTTATGTATTTGAAAGAATAATATTTGTCTATATTGACTGGTGGTACAATATGTTAATGTTATTAAGTGAAAGAAAGATTGCGAAGTGTCTAATAATTATTCAAAATTGTATGTTTCTCTCTACTTTGTGTATGTGTATGTTGTTGGGAATGTTGTGGTGTGTTTTTCTACACAAAAATGAATCGTGATGGGCCCAGCAGATGATGTAATGGTTATGTTGCTGGACTCCCATGTAGTTGACCATGGTTCAAGTCCTGGACCTGGTGGCTTGAACTCATGCCAGGCATGTGTGCGTGTGTGTCTAAGATCCTGAGAGAAGAATGGAAGAGAAGGGACTGCAGCATGACCATCTGCCCTGGGGTGGTTATTTCTTCCTTTCTGTCTTTTTGTCTCTGTCTGTCTTTCTGGTAAGTGCACATGCCCTATAGCAAAAACCTTAAAAAAAAAAAAAGCCTCATGATTACCCAAAAACCCAATATATACATATGGATACTTCAGAAAATTCATGGAAAAATAAAGTATAAGTTTATTTTGGTGCAAAAAAAGTTTGACATCTACACATAGTTTTTTCATGATATGTGTATTTCTGGGTTGTAGAATTTCAGGAGATATTTACACTTTAATGTATTGGTTTACTTTTTATCCAAGTATTCTATTTGTCTGATGCCTATCTTTCAGATAAAATAGTTTCGAAGTGTATTTGTTTTATAGGAGAAACACTACTTATGTCCATTAGAAATTTTATTTTATTTATTTATTTATTGAGAGGTTTTTGCTATAGGGCGCGTGCGCTCGCCAGATAGACAGAGACAGACAGAGAGACAGCGAGAAATCACCCCCCAGGGGGGATGGCAATGCTGCAGTCCCTTCTCCTCCATTCTCCTCTCAGGATCTTAGGCACGCACACATATGCACCTAGTCCGGGTCCGGGACGTGAACCACAGTCAACTATATGGGAGTCCAGCGACATAGCCGCTACGCTCACTGCTGGTCCCTCCATTGGAAATTTTATTGAAAATACACAAATGTTCAATAAATACTTTTACATCTAAAAGCATATACAACTTTTAAGATATATAAACTGAAAAGGAATCTAACAATACAGGCTGACTTCTACTTAGAACCAAACTCTGCATATTGAAATGAAATCTTCAGGAGAGAAAGTTGTTCCTTTTGGCCATGGTCAGTCAGTTATGGTCAGGAGCCACTCCTGCCTATCAGGGAATGTTCCCAGAGAAGGGTAATTGACAAGCCATGTTGCCCCTGCAGCAGTGTGTACTGGAAAGCACACTGGGGACCAGCAGAGGGCATAATGGTTACATTGCAGCATTCCCATTTAGTTCACCATAGTTCGAGTCCCAGACGTGGTGGCTTAAAACTCACATCAGGCGCGCGCGCGTGTGTGTGTGTGCGCGCGCGTATGCGCGCACGCATGCCCAAGGTCCTGAGAGGAGAATGGAGAAGGGATTGCAGCATGGCCATCCCTCTGGGGTGTGATTTCTTGTTTTCTCTTTCTCTGTCTTTCTGGCAAGTGCATGCACCCTATAGTAAAAATGTCTCTCCAAAAAAAAAAAAAAAATTGTGTGTGTTCACCTGAGAGAGAGAGAGAGAGAGAGAACTCTCCAATGGGTGTGGTCTTGCTGCAATGATTTTTCCTCCTTTCTGTCAAGGTTTTAGGTACAGACCAGGCAGTGGAGCTTTCAGAGCAGGGAAATATCTTGATCATATTTATTTTGGGAGGATAATTCATTTGGAGAAAGTCATGATGGCAGAGAGACCAGACAGGGAGAATGATGTTTCAGTAGTCCACCAAGGAAGGGGCATTGAGCTTTTTTGTTTTAACTGAGGAGTAAAACACAGTCTTAGATATACAGCTTCAGGATTTATTTTTTTTACCTGTGCATGTACTGCGTACCTC
Source organism: Tupaia belangeri chinensis (assembly GCF_000334495.1). Classification (NCBI taxonomy): domain Eukaryota; kingdom Metazoa; phylum Chordata; class Mammalia; order Scandentia; family Tupaiidae; genus Tupaia; species Tupaia belangeri. The sequence goes on along the minus strand of NW_006160041.1, from coordinate 2,328,982 downwards.
TCTAAGATGCAGACTATTTCCAGTCTCCTTAGGATTCCCTGGTGACCCACTAGAAGCTCCTGTATTAAGGCGCACAGTAGAGCACAGGAATTCACTAGCCAATCTAGGTGGGAGGCAGGAAAGTCAGGTAGCGCTGAAGATGACTCCAGACTTGGGAGACTGGGTAGACTGGTGGTGATGCTTTCAACCAAAATAGTAACATAATAGAATAAGGTTTTAATTGAGATGGTGAAACAAGAGGTCAGCTTTAGACTTGCTGAGTTTGAAGTGCCCGTAGAATGTTGAGTGGAGTTACATAGGTGGCAGGTGGAAATATGAAATTGAAGGTCTGGAAGGAAATTTGGGATGCAGCATATATATTTGTGTACTCATCTCATAGAGAAGTCTTTGGAGAAGCTTGCGATACCAAGATGACCTCAGGTTATGCTGGTAGGCATACGCTGCTTTCCTAATGTTGTAGTCACGCACCCGGTGTGAGTTTTAAGCCACTGGGTCCAGGACGCGAACCACGGTCGACTACGTGGGAGTCCAGCGACATAGCCATTATGCTAACTGCTGGTCCCGATTCATTTATTTTCATTTGACCAGAGAGAGAGGGAGAGAAAGTGGGCAAGTAAGCCACCAGGTCCAGGACTTGAACCATGGTCGGCCATGTGGGAGTGCCCAGCGCCTTAACCACCACACCACCTGCTGGTCCCGATTTACTATATGACTTTAACACTCAGAGTTTATATATATGCTCACGTGTTGTTTAGAGTGAAGATCTCATTGGCAGTCCACCTGAGACTAAAAGGTGTGTCAGATCTGCATTCTAAGAATGCCCTTGGGCCAGCAGGGGTCACGGTGGTTAAGATGCTTGACCACAGTTCGAGTCCTGGATCTGGTGGCTTGTTTTTTCTCTTTCTCTGTCTCTCTCTGTCAAGTGCACATGCCCTGTAGCAAATTTAAAAATAATAAATAAATAAATATTTCTTTAAAAATAAAAATGCCCTGACAATTATATAATCATTGTAATTTATTTAACTCTTCTTTGCCATAGAACTTATTTTTTTAAAAGTAAAAAAAAAAAATTTAATTCAACAAATATTTATTTGACTCCTATGAAGCGCTTCCGTTTGTAATATTATCAGTAATAAAAGGAAATGTTATAGTAAGTGCTAACTACTTGTTTACAATAAATAGTGTCCCGGGAGCTAGATAGACAATAATGGATAAAATAGGCCTGGTACTTTCCCTCATGGAATATTATACATGGATATGATGATAATAGCTTTATTACTGTTTGAATCATATGAAATATAAATTTTTTGAGTCCTGAGACTTTTTCCACACAGAAGAGGTTTACGTATCTGCTGACCTGTTCATCTTCTCCTGCATGACCACTCTCTTGTGTTTTGACTGAAACCTTATCCCCAAAGTCACTTTATGGTTGAACCTCAATTCTCCCAGATACATTTAATTTTAAATAAGAGTTTGATAAAATCACACTGTATTTAAAAAACAAGCCAGTGGTTTAACTTCCTCCTTCCTTGCTAGTCCAACTGCGGTATAAATTTACTTGGTCCCAATGGTTTGGGTGTGTTTGAAATCAAGGCAGATATCTTTAAAAACTGATCCGCCTACTGCATTCCTGACATACTACTCAGTGGCACACTAGTTAGAGACTGGTAGGGCCCTAAGAAAGTCCTGATTCTCAGTGATAATGTACAGTTGAGTAAATAGCTTACACAGTTTTAGAGTTAAGGAGAATTTGATGCTGGCTTTAAACACAGCATTCTAAGGCAAAATATTCTCAGCTATGGTTTTTTTTTGTGTTTTTTTTTTTTTTTTGGAGAGATTTTCACTGTAGGGCGCATGCGCTCGCCAGACAGAGAGAGACATAGAGACAGAAAGTGAGAAATCACCCCCCAGGGGGGATGGTCACGCCGCAATCCCTTCTCCTCCATTCTCCTCTCGGGATCTTGGGCACGCACGCACACGCGCCCGGCGTGAGTTTTAAGCCACCGGGTCTGGTACACGAACCGCGGTCGACTATGTGGGAGTCCAGCGACATAGCCATTACGCTAACTGCTGGTTCCCTCAGCTGTAGTTTTTTAAAGACATGAGCAAAATGTAATTTTTCTTGTAGTTTAAGCTGCTTTTGACTTTGCTTTGACTGTCTTAACAGCTGCTCTTTATTTTTCTAAACACTTTTTTGTTCAGATATTGGCTCATTTCTTGTTCTCTTGTCCTAAACACAACCTTACTCCCATCTAAAAGTTTAAGTATTAAATATTGATACAAACTAACCCCCTCCTCCCCTTTGGAGAAGAAATGAAGACCTGAATAAGTTTTATAAATAGTTCTCAGAAGTTCTTGTTTATGCCATCAAATAGAATCCATACCAACAAATTCCATGTGTCATGCCTATGCACATGCCTTTCCTTTGTCAAATACAGCTGTCTTTCCAAACTGTTACAACGCGAGGCATTCAAACAGCTTTCCAAAACTAACACTATCAGGAGAGATATTCTAAAATATCTTTATTCCTGGGATATGTGTATTAACTAATTTGTATAGTTACATACAATTTTATTAATTTGTTTGCATTGAATCTCTGGTTAGGTTACTTGGAAGGGCAAGAGAGGATGTTTTACTTCTTCAGGACTTTTCATAACTCTAGTATAATGCTTAATTGACAGCATACTCCTAATACATGTTTATTGACCATCCTTGAAACAAATGTAGTCATTCGTTTCAAAGTTAAGGTTAAAGTTAACAGCAATTTCTCTAGTAGATTTCTTTTGTAAAACAAAGTTTCCATTAAAATTGACCAAAAAGTAAGGAGTTACAATTAATCTATGAGATCAAAGGTAAACTAGCTTGTTACTTGTTTATTAAAATCCAAGTGTCTCAAAAGATGAAAACAAGGGATAATCCTACCATTTTTGGAAGTAGATACTTAAGATGAAAGGGGGCAGAATGAATTTGTCACAGTCGCTGATCATTTTAAGTTTCCCCTCTTGTGATAGGGTTTCCTTTCTTTCTAGTATTATACAGTGCTGGACCACAGTTACATATACATTGCACTTTTGTGCATAATTTATTTTGTTATCACCGACAACAAAGGTTAACATGAGCCATGTGTTTTCACAGGGGCTGAGGGCTGATAATTATTTGGAATACTATGGCTGGGTGGCTTTAAGAATGTGCAGTAGTAAAACATTTACAAATACCTGTTGTATGTTCTAAAACTGAATTTACTTTTGAACTTTTTAAAGGTTATTTATTTTTCTTCTACAAGAAAGCGTATCTCCAACAGGATCTTTATGCTGTGATCCAACCTCCGCCATCCGTGGGTCTTGGGGCCTGCGTGTGCCTAGTGTACTCAGGGAGGTCTCTGGGTACACACCAGGAATCTTCCCTTTTGGGATTGCCTCTCACACTAACAAGATGTCACCGTGCCACTGGCCCCTGCTTCTGAACTTTCAGTCATTTTTATCTGTACGCTAATACAGTATTTATCAAGATAGGCTTTCCCTTTGTTGTTTTATATTTTTGTTTTCTTTATTAGTAAAAAGGAAATTATGCTTTCTTTAGTCATAGCATTTTAAGATCTACTGCAGAAAATCAATCGCTGATAAAAATCTTTGTTAGGTGTTGTTCTAAGGCCACCTTCTCTCCCCCCGCCCCCGCTCCTTTTTCAAACTGTCTGAAATATATATAATGTATAAAATTTTTTTTGAAAGCAAGTATGTCCTGCTTAGATCTCAGTGTTTGATTTGACTGTTAGATACAAAATTCTGAAAGCATAATTGTATGAATCTCTGAGGACTTTTATATTCAAGTGAAACATCTTTCTTACCGTGACTGAAGTAAACGATTTTGACGTCTCTTTTAGGTCCATCATGTTACACAGAATGGAGGCCTGTATAAAAGGCCATTTAATGAAGCGTTCGAAGAGACCCCAATGCTGGTTGCTGTGCTTACGTACGTGGGGTATGGTGTGCTCACCCTCTTTGGATATCTTCGAGATTTCTTGAGGCACTGGAGAATTGAAAAGTGCCACCACGCAACAGAAAGAGAGGAACAAAAGGTAATTGTTAGAGAGTCTTTGATTCTGTAAATGGAGCCCTTTTTTAGAAATCTTAATGTTTTTCTTAAAAAATCTTAAAAAAGTTTTTCTTTAGAAATTTGGGTATATATTACAATGAAAGTGTTCTAGATGCTAGAAGAAAGCACATTTCTGGAATGTTCTCTTTTCTAAGCACAGGTTGAAAACATGGAGACATGCAAAAGCATTTAATGTATTTTAAACTTAGTATAGAAATCTAGTGAGGCAGGCAGTGCTGTTTCTGCCTGAGGGGGAAAAAAACTAAAATTCACAAGTGAGTAATGCTTCTTGACATGCCCAGTGTCAGAACTGGTATCTAGACACAGAACGATGAAGTGCTCGAAGCTGCGTTCATTCTGTTCACACTGCCATGCGGTGTCCCAGCTTGTGTTTATGATTTCCTGAAATTGCGTCCTCTAGAAGTCACGATGTTTTTGCTTAGAGTCACATTATGCATAGTCGTCTCGCTCAAAGATAACTCCTCTCCTCTCACCAAACAAACAAGCCCTAAAGCAACGTGGGGGAGCGCCCTGTTCACAGTGGAAAGCGGGAGAGCTTCCGTTCACAGTGGAAAGCGGTCTTGGGTTAGCCGTGGTAAACAGAGAGGATGCTGTTGTCTGCAGGGAGGAGGACCTCCTTCACTTGGCTTCACCGCACCTCTCTGTGTCCTCCTGTGTGTCATTAGAGTTTTATACAGTACACATGCATTACCTCTTCTCAGATAAAACTAGGGTCAGAAATGTCAGTTTCTCTTGGCATGTGAAGTAGGGAGCGGTTATCCTGCAGCCCAGGGAATGTACCAGATGAGAGAAAGGGTTTGGTGTTGTATTTCCGTCATTGAGCGTATGTCTCACTTGGTGGGGCGTTGGGGGAGAGAGGCAGGTGTGGGGGCAGCAAGGTCACCACTGAGAGCAGGGCCAGTAAACACTGGTTACATGAGAACCTTCCTGGAATGGCAGGAAGGGAAGAGTGCACCAAGAAGACAGGAAAGACAAAGCCGGTCAGTAAATGTATGGATTAAGGGTTCCGGCCCTTGGGAGAACTCAGGGTCAGTACCTTTCTCTCATCTCAACCATTTCACACCCACTTCCAGCCCCAGCACCACGAATCAGCCATCCTACTCATTGTCCTCAAAGGCCTGCAAATTAATATCGTTGAAGAGTTATTTCTGAATACCTAATACAAGCAAGGCCTTACATTCAGAACTCAGTCTAGTAGGCCAGACAAATTTTCATCATTGAAAACTCACTAAAGTTCTAATTCTTTATTGCTAGAGAGCACATGCACTTGCCACAGAGAAAGAGGACTCCCACCCCACCCCGGCACCATGGAGTATGGTGACACTGAAATCCTTTTTCCTCCATTTCTCAGCTGCTGGGGCTGGGATTTGAACTGTACTTGGCCACGTAGGATCTGACTTCCTTTATTCTGTTCTTCCCTCTTTTCCTATTTTAGTATTTTCACACACATTTTTTCTTCTTTTAATTTTTTTTTTTTTTTTTTTTGGCAGAGGGTGTGTGCACCAGAGGTAGAGAGAGAGAGAGGAGAGAGAGAAGAGAGAAAGAGTAGGAGAGGAAAAGTAAGAAAACATCCCCCATGGGGGCATGGTTATGCTACAATCTCATCTCCATTTCTCCTTCTTTTTAGGGTTTTGGGCACACACATATGTATGTCAGGAGTGTTTTTCAAGCTTCTGGGTCCAAGACTCAAACCACAGCCTCAGCTGTACGGGATCCAGCCACCTTAGGCACCAGGCTGGGCTGGCACTTGGCTGGCTGACTGACTGGCTTCCTTTTCCTTTTTTTTTTTTTTTAAAGTTTTTTGCCATAGTGTGTGTGAACTAGCCAGCAAGAGACATAGGAAGAAATCACTCCCCGAGGGAGATGGCTATACCATAGTCCCTTCTCTTCCATTCTCCGGGGGTTTGGGGCACACATGCACATGTACCCGGTGTGATTTTCAAGCCACTGGATCTGGGACTCAGATCACAGTTGACCATGTGGGAGTCCAGCACCTCAACCACCATGCCACCTGTTGGCCCTTCCTTTCCTTTTCTTCTTCCCTTCTCCGCCCCCTGCCCCCCAGTGGGCAAGTCCACTGACCAGAGAGAGACAGAGAAGGAGAAACCACCCCCCAGTGATGGATAGTTACTCTGAAATACTTTCTTGTCCATTTCTTTATCTCATTAGGATTGGAGCACACACATACATGTGGCTAACATGTTTTTTAAGCTGATGGGGCTGGGATTCAAATTGCAGTTGACCATATGGGATCTGGCTCCTTAACCACTAGGCAGTGAGACCAGCCTATGGAATTTGGCTTTCAGCGCATAGCACTTAACCACTGCTGACCCCAAATAAATACAAAAACTTCTTTAGTTTTCCTCTTCTACCCCGAGTGCATCCGCAGATGTTAATTTTGTACATCCGTCATCTACGTATCACACTGCACACTGACAGTGTCGTACAGGATGGCAGTTACTTCACAGACCTGTGTCCCCCAGACTGAGTTGATGACGGATGGTTGTGACTGATGGTAGCTGAAGTTTCATTTATGTATCCAAACTTAAAAATCTTTGTCTAGGGGCCAACAGGTAGCATGGTGGTTAAGGCACTGGACTCCCATATGGCCAACCATGGTTCAAGTCCTGGACTAGCGGCTTGCTTTCTCACTTCCCTCTCTTTCTTTCTATGTGTGTATCTATCTGGTCAAATTAGGATAAATGAAGAGGGGCCAGCAGGTGGTGTGGTAGTTAAGGACGCTGCACTTCACACAGCTGACCGTGGTTTGAGTCCTGGACCTGATGACTTGGTTTCTCACTTTCTCTCTCTCTCTGTCCCTCTCTGATCAAATTAAAAATAAATAAATAAAGTTAAATAAAATAATTATTTTAAAAATAAATGAATAAATAAAATCTTTTAAAAAAATCCCTGTCTACAGTGATCTTTCATAGTGTAGACGCAGTGTAGACTTGTAAAGGTGTGGTGAGGGAAGTGCTGGTTACAGTGTAGACAGATCATTCCTGACAGAGGAGATGGTGCAGGCAAAGGCATGAGGACTGTTTGGGAGAACTTATAGAGAGGATATGCGAGAAATTGTGTTTTGAGGAGGAAAGTGTTAGCTTAGGATCATAAAAAGCAAATAAAATGTTTCCACTTCCTCACTTCACTGAGTAGTATTCATGACTGCATCCTGATTTTCTTCCTCATTCCAAAATAGAAGAGACCCAGTTTAACCATCTGTGCTACTTCTTTTTTTCTTGTTTTAGTTTTGATATAGGGCGCTTGCATTTGCCAGAGAGAAACAGAATTCTTTTTTTTTTTTTTGAAATAGGGAAATACTGGGTAGATCTGAATCACACGGTCATTGAAAAAGATGAGTTACCATAGTTTCTGTTTTATATAAGTTACATGAAATTCATGGAATTCCTTACCCCTTTATCTGCTGTTATTAGTGGTGTTTTGGATTAGTGGTTGTTTCTCTTAGTCTCTGGGTTGGTTTTTTGTTTGTTTGTTTGTTTGTTTTGTTTTTTTATGTGAAGTGAAGCTAGTAGTCCAGAAACATGGATGTGATAGGTACAGTAAAAGCTTGAATTAACCAAAACATCCCAATATCCAATAGGAGATACCTGAAACTCATTATAATGAGTAAATTAGAGTAGGTAGTTATTTACTAAGCTTTGTTCATGATCAGATATTTAACTTTTTTGCTTTGGAGAGGTTTTTGCTATAGGGCGTGTGTGCTCACTAGAAAGAGAGAGACAGAGAGACAGAAAGTGAGAAATCAGCCCCCAGGGGAGATGACCATGCTGTAATCCCTTCTCTTCCATTCTCCTCTTGGGATCTTGGGCACGCACACACACGCACCCGGCATGAGTTTCAAGCCACCAGGTCTGGGACATGAACTGTGGTCGACTACATAGGAGTCCAGCGACATAGCTGTTACGCTAACTGCTGATCCCTAATCTCTTAGTTTAAGTTTTGAAACAATTTTTGTCATGCTTCAGTTATTTCTAGATCTTAGAGATAGTTCTTCCTCTAGTAGCAAAGACATTGCCCAAATAAAAATTCAAAGTGCTATGGACTTTTTTGCTAGCCTGTCTTTGGTATACAGTATTATATTTATTGCTATCAAGAATTTTGAAATCTGGCACCAGCAGTTGGCATAATGGCTATGCCACTGGACTCCCATGTAGTCGACTGTGGTTGGAGTCCCAGACCCAGTGGCTTAAACTCATGCCGGGCACGTGTGCGTGCTTACCCAAGATCCAGAGAGGAGAATGGAAGAGAAGGGATTGCAGCGTGGTCATCCTGCCGGGGGGGTAATTTCTTGCTTTCTGTCTCTGTCTTTCAGGCGGACACACGTGCCCTATAGCAAAAGCCTCTCAAAAAAAAAAAAAAATCTTGAAATCTTACAATAGTACATAATACAAAACAGCATTCGTGTGTTTTCAAAGATAAAGTTTACAGATGTGAAGCTTTCAGTGTCAGTGACTCAGAGTTCTGAAACACTTTGATCTTTTCTAGATAGATAAGTGTCTTAGTACCATCAGACAAAGGTCTCCTTGTGATTGGATGTGAACCTAAATAAATTTAGATGCACATATTTCCAGAGTGAGGCTGTTCAACAAACTCTTTCATATAAAACTTTCTGAGTAAATGATATAAAGGGAAAATATTCTTTCCTCTGTATCTGAAATTTGGGATTTACTTAATTGGAATACATTCTTTCCATTATTTCTTTTTCTTTTTTTGAGGGGGGGAGGAGAGGTTTTCGCTATAGGGCGCGTGCGCTCGCCAGACAGACAGAGAGAGACAGAGAGACAGAAAGCGAGAAATCACCCACCAGGGGGGATGGCCACGCCACAGTCCCTTCTCCTCCATTCTCCTCTCGGGCTCTTGGGCACACACGCACACGTGCCCGGTGTGAGTTTTAAGCTACCGGGTCCAGGACGCAAACTGCGGTCAACTACGTGGGAGTCCAGTGACAGCCATTACGCTAATTGCTGGTCCCTCTTTCCATTATTTCTAAGGCTTTTCTTTGATGGTATGTCACCAGTTTACACACACATGCAACATATATTTAGAAACATTAATTCTGAGTAGATGTGGAATATGATGCTAAGGCAGCTGATGTCACAGTCAACCGCGTGGCTCAGATCCCATACCCAATGGCTTAAGAAACACAGTGGGCCTATGTATACACTCACAATCCTGAAAGGAGAGAGAAATGGAGAAGGGATTGCAGTATGACCATTTCTCATGGGGAGAAGGTGCTTTCCCTGTTTCCTCTCTCTGATGTGTGTACACGCCCTCCAAGGAAGGGCGTGTACACATATGAAGTACATGAATACTTTTTTTTAAAGTAAGTGCAGTATGATGAATGCTTGTATAAGTAAGCAGCCAAGAAACCACCACCTCAGAAGCAGCACATTCTGGGACCAGCAGTTAGCATAATGACTGGGTCACTGAACTCCCATGTAGCCAATCGCGGTTTGAGTCCCGTACCCGGTGGCTTAAACTCATGCCGGGCACATGTGTGTGCGTGCCCAAGATCCCAAGAGGAGAATGGAGAAGGGATTACAGCGTTACCATCCCCCCTGGGGGGTGATTTCTCACTTTATATCTCTCTGTCTTTCTGGCAAGCACATGCGTGCCCTATAGCAAAAACCTTTCAGACAAAAAAATAAATAAAAAGAAGTAGCATGTTCGGAGAGATCACCACAAAAACCACCTCCCCGTGTGCCACTTCTTCACCTCATCATCTTCCTTTCTCCAGAGGGAACCATTGTCCTCTTGAGTTTTTCGTATAGTTTTATTACTTTGTGTGCATCTATAAACAATAAATTTTAGCTAAGCCTGCTTTTGAACTTCACATACATGCAACTTGCATTATCATGTATTCTGTCTTGCTTTGCTTAGGTTTCAACTGTTTGTTGTGGATCTTCACTTCATTTTTTTTTTTTTTTAATTTGTCAGTGGGCACAGGCTCTCACCAGAGGCAGAGGGAAAGGGTGAGAGAGAGAGAGAGAGAGAGAGAGAGAGAGAGCAAGCACCCTCCAGTTGGGCATTGTCACTGGAAGTTCCCTCTTCTATAGTTCTCCACTTTGTCGGGATTTTGGCCATACACAGACATACATACACACAGTGTGAGTGTTTTTGTTTTTTGTTTTTTTGGTTTTTTTTTTTCTGTAGAGTATGTACCCTTGCCAGAGGGAAACAGAGGTGGTGGAGGGGGAGTGAGAAATCACACCCTAGGCGATATGGCCATGCCACAATCCCTTCTTCTCTATGCTTCTCTCAGGATCTTGGGCATACATGTACATGTATCCAGCATGTTTTTCAGACAGCCAGGTCTGAGACTCAAACTGATCCTGCTATCTTAATTTCCATGCCACCTGTTGCCCCCAAAGTGTGCTTTTCCCTTTTTTTTTTTTTTTAATTAGTTTTTTCCCAAGGCACGTGCACTCACCAGAAAGATGGAGACAGAGAGACAGAAAGTGAGAAATCACTCCCCAGCGGGGATGGCCATGCCACAATCTCTTCTCCTCTCAGGCTCTTGGGCACACATGCACACGAGCCTGGCGTGAGTTTAAGCTACTGGGTCCGGAACTCAAACTGTAGTTGACTACATGGTAGTCCAGTGACATAGCTATTATGTCAACTGCTGGTCCACTGCTATAAATATTCTAATATATGCCTTTCTTGGGCATGTATATTTTAATTTCTTAAGGCTAGGAATTACCAGGTTATAGAATATGCATGTCTTCAATTTCACTAGATAGTACCTAAGTGTTTTACAAAATGATGTTACTGGTTTATGTGTTTGAGAATTCCACATGTTTACAAACGTTGGTATTGTCAGAATTTAAGATTTTTGCCAATTGAGTTGGTATATATGCACTAATATTTCATGGTAGTTTTCTTTTATTTTTGAGAGTTTTTTGTTTTGTTTTGTTTTGTTTTGTTTGTATAGGGTATGTACGCTTACTGGAGAGACAGAAAGTGAGAAATCACCCCCAGAGGGGATGACCACGCCGCAATCCCTTCTCCTCTATTCTCCTCTTAGGATCTTAGGCACACACGCACGTGCACCTGGCATGAATTTTAAGCCCTTGGGACTCGAACTAGGGTCAACTCTGTAGGGAGTCTAGCATTGTAATCTATAATGGTTTTAATTTGCATTTCTCTATCGCTCAGTGATACTGAACTCCACTTTAAATATATATATTTTTTTTTGGAGAGGTTTTTGCTATAGGGCGCGTGCACTCGCCAGACACAGAGAGAGACAGAGAGAGAGAAAGTGAGAAATCAGCCCCCAGGGGGGATGGCCACGCCACAGTCCCTTCTCCTCCATTCTCCTTTCGGGATCTTGGGCATGCACACACACGTGCCCGGCGTGAGTTTAAGCCACCAGGTCCAGGACTCGAACCGTGGTCGACTACGTGGGAGTCCAGTGATATAGCCATTACGCTAACTGCTGGTCCCCACTTTATATGTTTAATGATCATTAGAAGTGCTAATTTGGGGACATGTATGTAAATTTTTTTTTCTATTTGGTTTCTATTAGTGGCTTATATGTATTCTAGAAGATATTTCGCAATTATCTTAACCCATTTATGACTTGTGTTTTCACTCTATGGTATTTTTTTTTTTTTTTGCTAAGGACAGTGAATTTGCCAGAGAGAGGAAAAACGAGAAGTCAGCTCCGAGAGGGATGGCCATGTAGCAGTCCCTTCTCTTCCATTATCCTTTTGGGATTTTGGGTGTATATGCATACAAGCCCCATGTGAGTTTCAGTCTTCCCGGTCCAGTCCTTGAACTGTAGTCAACCATGTGGGAATCCAGCACCTTAACCACAACACTACCTGTTGGCCCCTCACTCTGTGGTATCTTTTGATAAACAGAAGTTCTTTTCAAGTAACTAAATTTATCAATCTTTCTTTACAAAAGTGCTTTTTGTACCATGTTTAAATCATTTTTCTGGGACCAGTAGGTGGCATAGTGGCTGCATTGCTAGAGTCTCACATGGTCGACTGTGGTTCGAGTCCCGGGCCTGGTGGCTTTAAACTCACACTAAGTGCATGTGCGTGCATTTCCAAAATCCTTAGAGGAGAGTGGAGGAAAAGAGAATGTGGCATGGCCATCCTTCCTGGGGGTGGTAGTTTCTCATTTTCTGTCTCTTTGGCAAGCGTACATGCCCTATAGCAAAAAACCGCCCTCTTCTCTATAAAAAAAAAAAAAAAAGTTTTTTAAAATCCCAAGCTTTTAAATATAATTTCCTATTTTCATTGTGTTTTAATTCATAAATATTACATTGAATTATGTGAAAGTACCATATTTTGCTATTTTTAAACTACTAAAATGATCATTTCAAATTATTCAACCTGATAAAATAAAAAAGTAAAAAGAAAGGCATATTCTATATGTGGTGTAGACTTTTTTGCTTGTTCTTTACACTACAAGTTAGCTACATGTTTAGATTTTAGTCCTCTACGCTTACCGTAGAGCTTTTTCAGTTTCCACTAAACATTTTTTTTTAGAGGTTTTTGCTATAGGGCGCATGTGCTTGCCAGACAGAGAGAGACAGAGAGACAGAAAGCGAGAAATCACCCCTCCAGGGGGGCCGGCCACACTGTAATCCCTTCTCCATTCTCCTCTCGGGATCTTGGGCACGCATGCACATGCGCCCGGTGTGAGTTTTAAGCCACCAGGTCCAGGACATGAACTGCGGTCGACTATGTAGGAGTCCAGCGACATAGCCATTACGCTAACTGCTGGTCCCTCCACTAAACTTTTGCCTTCTTTAATAGGCAGAGTTTTTTTGTCTTGTATTTTGTTTTTGTGTGTTTAAGCTGTGCATACTCAAAATCCTGATAGGATGGAGGAACAGAGAGAAAAGGATTGTAAGGTGGCCATACCCCACTGTGTGTGTGTTGAGGGGAACTTGTGCTCAAGGGCGCAGTTTCTGTCTCGCACTGGTGACCACGTGTACCCTCTGGCAATTAAAAATAAATAAGAATGGCATTTAAAAGGAGATTGGGAGGGTCTAAATACTTCATACGCTTCTACCCTATTTTCCTTCCAAGTTTTGCATAGAAGATGTGAAGCTACTTCATGTTCTGATAAAAACTTCTCCCTTAAAGATGGTGTACTGACTACTAGGGTTTGTTTACTTGTGCCGGTTTTTTGCCTTCTACTAGGTACAGAAGTTCAAGGGTGGAACTTTAAATCATCAGAAGGCTTTGGAACATTTCGGAGCATGTTTTCCAAGCTTTTTATCTCAACATCAAAGCAGTGATTGTTTGCCTCACATACTTATGTTTGAGAGAAATCTTATCCTTTGATATGTTGAGATTTGTGCCCTCAACACTGAAATAAATGAAAGTTATTAAATTAGTACTGACATTGAGAATCATTACCAGAGTTAGTGGTAGTACTACCTCAGTAGTGCTAGTTTGAAATAGCCCTACAGTCTCAGTTTCAGCTGTGTCACTTGGACAAATAATTTTTTTTTAAAGAATTATTTATTTCATTCCATTTGTTATTGTTATTGTTATTTTATTATTTTTTTATTTGACCACCAGAGAGAGAGAGAGAAAGGGAAAGCAAGAAAGCAAGCCACCAGGTCTGGGACTTGAACCATGGTCAGTCATGTGGGAATCCAGTGCTCTTATCCACCACACCGTCTGCTGGCCCCATGGACAAATAATTTTTTAAAAATTTGCCATAGGGCTCATGTGCTCACCCGAGGGGACAGAGGGACAGAAGGATGGAGGTAGGGAGGGAAAGTGAGAAGGCACCTCCCCTCCTCCTCCAGGGAGATGACCACACCACAGTCCCTTCTTCTCCATTCTCTTTTTGGAATTTGGAGGCACACACCCACACATGCCTGGCATGTTTTCTAAGCTGTGGGAGGCTGCAGTTCACATGGCATGATTGATCACGTGGGATCTGACTCCCTTAACCACTAGGCCAGCGCTGTAGAATATTTAAAATGTATAAGATATTTTTGGAAACAGACACCATAGCCTAGAACTGGAACTTCAAAGAGTCATCCCCCTGTTCCTTTTCTTCATTGGTGATCTGCCCTCCGGATATCTCTACTGAACCTTCTAACTGCAGTCAGAGCTGCCGCCCTAGAACTTAGCCGCCAGGAAAAGGGGGCCAGGACTTCGGGTGTGATTCCCATTCCTCTGCTGTTCAGTCTGCCTACTGTGGTCTCTGACATTGCTTACCAGGGCAGCTTTACTCTGTACTGCTGTGTTTTCTGTCTGAGAGACTTAATTGCTCTCTTACTGTAAAGGTAGAGAGAGAGAGATCTCTGACTGGTAGTTACAGTTCTCTGCTTAGGAGATGAAGCTGTTTTTCCCCTTCCTAACAAGGACAGCTAAGGTCACTGTTATCTTGGTTAGTCTCAGGCCCAGGGGTGAAGCTTGGCCTCATTCGAGCTTGTTGCCCTTTTTGTTCCTTGGTATTTGGTGACCTGTCTAGTATTTGGAGCAGAGGCTAAGCTTTTTCTGCTTAAATAATAGAGGAAAAATTATACCCCCCCTCCCCCCCACACACATTTTGGCTCTTTGTTGCTAATAAAAGCAGTTGTTTTTGTTTTTGTTTTAGAGAGATATTTTTGCTATAGGGCAGAAAGACAGCAAGAAATCACCCCCTTGGGATGACCACCCCGCAATCCCTTCTCCTCTATTCTCACATGGGCCAACATGCACACACACCCAGCATGAGTTTTAAGCCACTGGGTCCAGGACTCATAAACTGGGGTCGCCCATGGGAGTCCAGTGATGTAGCTATTACACCATCTTCTTGTCCCCAAAACAGTTTTTTGAGGAATATTTCTCTCAAGTATTTGAGTAATTCATTGAATATTGAAGTGCACTGTTTAAAAAGTTAGAAAGACATGAGATCATCAGACCGACCATAACCTAGAGCTCTAGGGAGCCAGATCCCACATGGCTGACCATGGTTTGAGTCCTGGTGCCAGTGGCTTGACAAGCACATCAGGTGTGTGTGTGTGTGCTTGCGTGATAGTGTTTGTTTGCCCCAGATCCCAAGGTGATGGAGAAAGGGAAGAGAAGGAATTTTGACAGGACCACACTTCATGGGAGGGGGTGATTTCTCCCTCTCTCTCTCTGGCAAATGGACATACTCTCTGGCAATTAAAAAAAAGACATGAGTACTATTACCCTATTGATGTGAATTGAAAAGGGTCGAGGACTACATTTTTTTTTCCCTTGGGGAATAGTACATGATGAGTAATGGAAAAAGAAAAATTTTAATTAGAATTTGGATATCTCTGTTCCTATTTTCATTAAGCCAGTATCTCATTTTCTTTCTTTGTTCACTAATTCAGTGAGCAAAAGAAACAGAGATGGAGGAGGTAGGAGGACAGAGAGACAGGTCCCTCCCATGGTCCTGACCCCGTGATCTCCTCCTAGCCTCAGGCAGCTCCCTGTGAGTGCCTAGCATGCTTACGGAGATTCTGGACGCTAGCCCATAGCCCTCCTGCATGGGTCTGCCTCTCTGAGCTTGTATTTTACCACTGCATCACCATCTGACCCCACAGCCAGTATTCTAGCTGGAAAAGGAGACTAACAAAAGGCCGTATTATTTGTTCATTTAGAGGATTTGCCTTAGAGCACATAGGGGAGAAAGTGAGAGGGAAAGTGAGAAATCACCTCAGGGGGAGAAAGAGACACAGACAGTGAAAGGAAAAGTGAGAAATCACCCCCCAGGGGGATGGTGACACCATAGTCCCTTCTGTATTCTCCTCCTGGGATCTCAGGCATACATCCACAGGCGCCCGGCTTAATTTTCAAGCCACTGGGTCCAAGACTCACACCATGGTTGACCATGGGAGAGTCCATTGACGTAACTGTTCTTTGTCCTCAAGGCACATACTGTTTAAATGATGAATTTCCAGTTTTGATAGACACATTGTTTATGGATATCTTCTAAGGAAATGTAAATATTAGAACCAGCATTGTTGTCCCAGAGATGTTATCAGGTACTACAAGTTTTTAGAGTACGCTGCTTCTGCTCAGCTTTATTTAAGATTGTATCTACTCTGAGCCTTATTTAGTAGGCACTTTAGAGTTCAGTGTCTTAGAGGATTGTTAATTTCAGAGTTTTATTTGTGGTGTTTTTCCTTTTTTCTTTTTTTTAATAGAGGCTGAGGGTTGACAGGAGGGAGGGAGGAAGGGAGGGAAAGATAAATGTTTATCTGGCATAGTCTCACCGCATTGTCACTCCCTGTCTTGGCCTCCCTGTTAGCTAGGCCCACAGGTGTGGGTTACAGTACCCATCCTGTTTAGGTTGGGCTGGGAACCAAATCCGGGCCTCCCAAGTGGCCTCAGCCATCAGGCAGAGCTTCCCTTACTTGCACCACCATAGCAGGGCCTGGAGTCTTCAGAAATGCACAAGCTAGTGAGAAACAGATAGGGTTTATTAACTGTTGATGATGACATGTATAGAATTCTCAACTGGATTGGTCTGAGAAGTGTTTCATGACGGGCAATGTATTTTTACAAGCAAAACGAGAAAGAGCAATTGACTGTTTTATAAAAATAATTAGAATAATAAAGATAATGATTGGGGAAAACAGAAAAGATATGGAATGTTGAAGTGGGGAGATTAATGTCTCTGTACTGACTGACGTGCATGGCATTCCCTTTTGAAGAAACAATGTAATACACTGTAAAGAGAAAATAAACGAACCATACAGAAAATAAAAAAAAAATAAAATAAAAAAAATAAATAAAAGAAATGCACAAGTAAGGCTTAAGTTTTTTAAACAGTTTTTGATTAGCTTATTTAACAGGTTAATTTAGATCCGGCACCAAGCCCAGATCTGAGGGCTGAGAAGCTCAGTCATTTGCTGACTATATGGAAACTAGTTCTATTGTTGCCTTGTTTGCTTTGCGGGTTACCTTAAAGAACTGAGGTAGAACTCACGTGGTCCAGTCACGTGTGTTCTGAGCAGTGGTCATGCCACACTGCCTAGCATCAGGCATAAGTTTCAGCTCTACCATGACTTGATTTTTACAGACTGACTTTTTAGAATAACTTAATCTGAGGTAGGGGAGGGAAGGACTAAGTTCCCTGCCCATGGTAATTCATTTTGAGAATGTGTTTCTTTTCTAATTCTTTTTTGTTTTTGCTAGAGGGCTTGTATACTCTCCAGAGAGAGAGGAGAAGAGAAAGCAACACCACCGCCCCCATGGGTCGTGCTGCAATCCCTTCTCCATTTCTCTATCCTGTCTGGATTTCCGACACACATCATATGTGCCTGATGTGTTTCTCAAGCCACTGAGTCTGGGACTCCAACCACACTTTTGGCTGTGTGGGATACAGCTGTAACGAGACAAAAAGGGGACAAAACCCAAGATGGGTGACTTCCTGTAACTTTCCTTTTAGTGTTTTTTTGCTTCTCCTTTTTTCTTTGGATCCTTGAAAATACCCAGGGGATAGAATGTTAATTTTGAAATTATTTTTGTTTGAAACTGGAATCACAGCAGTTTTTATGACATTTTCTTTTATATTACTTGGAGGAGAGGAAGGCAATCTTTTTGAGATTCTTAGAGAAAGCAAATGACAGAATTTCACAACTAAATTTTATTTTTACGAGGCCTGCTTTATTAAATTAGTGTTGGTTCCACATCCATGCAGTCAGTTATGTGAAACGATGTATTACAGCTCAGCCATCACAGTGCAATGACTTCTCTGATTAATAAGTTAATTAAAATAGAGAATTGATGCCTTCAAATGTTTTCCTGTATATCAGTTATTTGAACATAATTGCCCTCTTATTTTCAGATACTCTTGAAATAAAAAGGAAAGTTGTGAGATTTGTATTTGAAGTAACTCAGTTACACTTACATTCTCTCACCATCTGTTGGCAGGACTTTGTGTCCTTGTATCAGGATTTTGAAAACTTCTATACGAGGAACCTCTACATGAGAATACGAGACAACTGGAATCGTCCCATCTGCAGCGTGCCTGGGGCCAAAGTGGACATCATGGAGAGGCAGTCTCATGACTATAACTGGTCGTTCAAGTGAGTCTCAGTTGGGAAATTACTTCTTGACCACCACAAAGGAATTTATTCATTTGCGTAAATATTTATGGTAAATGGAGTATTGTCTCAGAACAGAAGCAGCGAAGGATATGATGCAGGATGATTCCTTTCCTTTCATGTTGTTCATTATTATTGAGGTTTTTTGGTTTTTTTTGGGGGGGGTAAAGAAGTAATATATTTAACTTTATTTATGTAAATTTGACCAGAGAGGAACAGAGCGAGAGAGAAAGAGAGAGAAGACAAGAAAGCAAGCCATGAGGTCTTATTTAAAAAAAAGAATTTGGAAATAAAGGTGGCATGGCAGTTAAGGCACTGGACTTCCACATGGCCAGCCATGGTTCAAGTTCCAGATCATGTTGCTTGCTTTCTCACTTTCGCTGTCCCTCTAATGAGCATGTGTACCCTGTAGCAAATTTTAAAAATAATGATAATAAATAAAATTAAGTAAGTCTTAAAAATTTTTTTTGAAAAGAAAGAAAAACTATGCTTTGTATTATGCCATTTACCAGAATCAGGTACTATATATCTGAATTTATTTCTTGATATTTTGGTTTCTCAGATGATTTAAAGATACATGGGATAGTTTTACTTGAGTGGATTAAATGGTTAAGACTATTATCTATCCTGGACCCAGTCCCTTGAAAATCATGCTGGGCGTGTGTGTGTGTGTGTGTGTGTGTGTGTGTGCCCCAAAATCCCAGGAGGAGAATGGAGAAGGGATTGTGGCATGGCCATCCTCCTTGGGGGTGATTTCTCACTTGTCCTCTTACTGTCTCTCTCTAGCAAGCACATGCACCCTATGGCAAAAAACTTTAAAAAAAAACAAATGACAGTAAGTGAAGTTGTATTGTTTTAACTTCCACTTCCCTAATTGTTAATGAGTTCAAACTTTACATATAGACCATATTCTTTCTAGCTCCTGTGTATGGTGCTTTTTTTTTGTATCACGTGTGCATTTACGATATTATATTTATTTGAATTCCTTATGAGCTTTATTATTTTTATGCTATCAAAACGCAGGTATACAGGGAATATAATTAAAGGTGTTATAAACATGGGTTCCTATAACTACCTGGGATTTGCACGGAATGATGGATCATGTCAGGAAGCAGCCGCCAGAGTCCTAGAGAAGTACGGTGTTGGCGTGTGCAGCACTCGGCAGGAAATTGGTGAGTGTGAGCTGGGCTGGGCTACCTGCTGCTTTTGTTGTGTTTTGATTTTAAGAATTATTTTAAACTTTATTGTATTTATTTATTTTAATTTGACTGAAGAGGGACAGAAAAAGAGGGAGAGAAAGCAAGCCATCAGGTCCAGGACTCAAACCACAGTCGGAGTGGGAGTCCAGCACCCTTAACTACCACGCCACCTATAGGCTCCTGCCAGCTGCTGTTTTTTTTTTTTTTTCCCCAACAATAAACTGATATTTATTTTACTTGAGGATGATGGAAATTTCCAAAAAAACGTTGATTATGAGAGGGTCAAATGTCACACACTGATATATTTTGTATGCCAACTAGTAGAGTCCTAAAAAATTAGCATTTACAAAATACTTGGTAAAAATAGCTTTTAAAAGTTGTCCCAAGAGGTATATAAAATCAATCCAAATTTTTCATGACAATTCATTTTCCTCGTTATTTACTGATTCAGTTTTCTGTGCCTCTTCAGCTTTAGTTTCCCCATTTTCAGATGATGCAGTAGCTTTTTTCCAGCTTCCTGCCTTTCCCCCTTCTTCCCTTTAGCACCTCTGTTAATCTTTGTTCCAGATTCTTTCTTAGCAGGTGTTTTTCTTGGTTCAGGTTCAGGTTTGGGTGGCGCAGGTTTCACCGACAATCTGGCAGATCATCTCGTAGGCTCCTGTTTAGTTACTTGGCATCCGCCTTTGCCCTCTGCATTCTCTGGAGACTTTCTCTTCGGCGTAATGACTGTGAGTGCAGCAAAAAGTAAAGCTTCGGGCTGGAACTGGTGGCACTGCCGCTGGGGGCTGCCTCCGCCGCTGCAGCTGCTCACGCGCAGGGCACAGTGTCGCCCGGCCTCTCCGACCTCGCCAGCTGCTGTTTTCAACATTTTTATTCAGAAGCAAATAATACTTACATAGAGCTAGAGTATTAAGTATCCAAATACTTACTTTGCCATGCAGTTTAGATTCGGTAAAAAATGCATCCTTTTTTCTGAAGTGATGGGTGGCTTTAATGCTTTTAATACATTTTGAGATATATTTGTCTTTTCAGTATGTTATACATCTAGAATGTTCCTTGAAAAGTTCTGTATTTGTTTCATTTATTGCTTTAATGTTAATTTTACTGGATTTTGCAAATGATAGTGGTTAATAGTGACACAATCATATGAGCGTATGAGGATTAATCCATTTTTATACGATAAATTGGGGTTAATAATAATTCCTGCCTTGGGGCCAGTAGGTGGCATGGTGGTTAAGGTGCTGGACTCCCACATGGCCGACAGCAGTTCAAGTCTCGGACCTAGCAGCTTGCTTTCTCACTTTCCCCTTCTCTCACTTTCTCTCTCTGTCTCTTTGGTCAAATTAAAAATAATAATAACAACAAATAAAGAAATAATTTTAAAAAATAATAATTCCTGCCTTACAGAACTGTTTCAAGAATTAAATTAGCTGATTTATGTAAAGACTAAGAACACAGTAGACACTCAATACTCTTTTTATTATTGTTACAAATCTATAAAATATAAAGTGTTAACAGTTTTATATAAAAAGATTTAGTTTGGTTTAAAGGAAAAACTCAATTTTTAAAATTTTGTTCCAAAGAACTGATAACTATGGAAGGTATAAGATAACATTTTTACTGTGAATCACTCCAAAATTTAGTGAATTAAAACAATAATTTATTATTATTTCTTACAGGCAGAGTAGGTGGTTCTTTTACAGGGTCTCATCATTTCAGTCAGTGGGGACTGTATGGCTGGAGTTATGAAGACGTCTTCGTCCACATGTTCCTAGCCTGGGATGTCTGAGACTCTGTGTGGCCTTTCCACGTTAGGAACTTGGGCTTCTTTACCACATGATGGTCACAAAGAGTCACTTGTCTTAGATGGAAGAAGGCTTTCCCCATAGCAAGTATTCAAAGATACCTTATTGAAAGCCGGAAGACTTTATACCCTGACCTTGTAGGTCCAAAAAAATCATTGATGCCTCTTTCTACTGCTCATAGCAAGTCACTACAGCCACCCCAGGTTCGAGGGTTATGGAGATTAGACTCCCATCTCTCTCTCAATGAGAAGAATAACAGAGAATTTGCATCCATATTTGAAATACCACAACAGCTTTGTCAACTCACTGTTTAAAACAAAGTGAAAAGGTGAAAACAAAAATGCACAGCTTTTCATATTCTATAGTTTTTAAATTTAAGTTGGACTTTTCAACCCAAATATACAAATTACAGATTTTAAAGACTTTAAGGTTCTATTGTTAATAAAGTTAGCACCCTCCTTTTTATTTTTTTAATTGCCAAAATGCATGTGCACTCTCCAGAGAGAAAGAGAGAAGAAGGGAAGAAAGCATTCCTCAGTGGGATGTGGTCATGTCACAATCCCTTCTGCTTCATTTCTTTCTCATAGCAGAATTTGGGGGTATGCCTGGCATGTTTTTTAAGCTTAGGTGCTAGGAAACAAATCATGATCAACATGTAGGATCCAGCTCTTTTAACCACTGTGCTACTCTGCTGGGCCCAACCATGATTTCTTTTTATAAAGTGATAAGTAATTTTTTTTTTCTCCCTTTGCTAGAGGGGAGGTAGACTTGCTAGGGGCAGGAGTACAAAAGCACCCTACGTGGGGTGGTCACATCACAACCTCTTTTTTTCCACGTCTCCATTCAGGATTTTGGGCACACACACACCCAATATATTTTTCAAGCTGCCATATCTGGGACTCAAACTGCACAGTTGGCCATATGGAATCCAACTACCATAACCACCATGCCACCAGCTGGTCCAATGAGTAATTCTTTTTTTTTTTAATATTTGTTTTAACTTTATTTTATTGATTGATTGATTGTAATTTGACTAGAGAGAGATAGAGTGAGAGATAGAGTGAGAGAGAGAGGAAATTTGGGAAAAGAAGCTGCAAAACCTGGGACTTGAACCAGTAAGCCCTGTAGGGTCCAGCGCCCTTAACCACCACACCACCTGACAGCCCCCAATGAGTAATTCAGGACTTTGTTATACCGACTTTGTTACTTCTTCACACAGGAAACCTGGACAAGCATGAAGAACTAGAGAAGCTTGTAGCGGATTTCTTGGGAGTAGAAGCTGCTATGACATATGGCATGGGATTTGCAACAATTTTTTCGATGAACATTCGTGCTCTTGTTGGCAAAGTAAGGCATTATGTCTTCTATGAAAACTCTCTCATACTTACCCTCTTTCGTTCTGAAGCAAGCCAAAGACTATTGTAAACTTGAGATTAAATGTAGTTTACCCAAAGATTTTCTGTCACAAATTTTTGGATAAGTGCGTCCCATGGAGACTTACATCAGGTGGAGCTTTCTTGCTAGAACCCTTGATCCTTCCATTGGATGTCTCTTGCCTTTTTTATTTCATGCAGAGTTTGAGAAATTCTGATAAAAACTTACAGAAGACTAAAACTGTGAAAAAAAGAAGGTTTGGTTTGAAAAGTTATGTAACAGATGTTTTTTTTAAGTAGAAAACTGGAAATACATAGTCACCCTAATACGTGTTCTTACTCCGTTGCATGTTGCTTAGATATGAAAAAGTAAATTACACACACACATGCACACACACACATACATGCTTCTCGTGGGGGTAGAGCTCACAAGGGATAATTGAAAAGAGGGGCATAAGAGACTTTGTAAATTATATTTTAGCATCTTGGCACTGTCAGTTTCTGTTCCCATTGATATCTAGGAATGGCATATTGAAAAAGTAGTGAGGGGCCAGCAGTCATGTGGTTGTTAAGGCTGTGGGTCCTACATGACCAACTGTGCTGTGTGAGTCTTAGACATGGAGGCTTGAAAAAAATCACTGGACACATGCATGCATGCCCAAATAGAGAAGGAATCTCTCTGGCAAGTGCACACACCCTATAGCAAAAACTAAAAAAAAGAAAGAAAGAAAGAAAGAAAAAGTAGTGAGTTAACTCAAGCAAAAGATTTGAATTTTTGCTTGCTGTGTTGATTGGTTATCTGGTCACATGGTGTGGTCATCCCCCCAGCGAGTAATTTCTCACTTTCTCTCTCTCTCTCTCTCTCTCTCTCTCTCTGGTGAACACATGCACCCTGTAGCAAAAACTACAAATAAATAAATACATAAATAAAATGAAAGGATGGGAAAAGATATAGCATGCAAATAATAATCAAAGCTATTTGAAGCAATTATATTAATAAAAGAAAAGATTTCAGGCCAAGGATAAAGAGAAACACTACATAATGATAAAGGTTTTCAATTATCAAGAGAATATAATTTTATTTTTTAAAGGATTATTTATTTAATTTAATTAATTAATTTATTTTTAATTTGACCAGAGAGAGAGAGAGAAACACAGAGCAGGAAAGTGAGAAAGTAAATCACCAGGTCTGGAATTCAAAACACAGTCAACCATGTGGGAGTCCAACTCCTCAACCGCCATGCCACTTGCCAGCCCCAGAGAATATAATTTTTTTTTTTTTAAGAGAGATTTTTAGTACAGGGCATGTGCACTCAACGGAGAGACAGAGAAACAAAAAGCAAGAAATCACGCCGCAATCTCCTCCTCCATTCTTCTCTCAGAATTTTGTGTATGTATGCACACGTGCCCGGCATGAGTTTGAAGCCACCTGGTCCAGGACTCAAACCATGGTCAACTACATGTGAGTATAGTGATGCGACCATTATGCCATCTGTTAGTCCTCAGAGAACATAATTTTTTTTTTTTTTGGAGAGGTTTTTGCTATAGGGCGCCGGCGCTCACCAGAAAGCAGAGAGATAGAAAGTGAGAAATCACCCCCCAGGGGAGATGGCCACGCCGCAATCCCTTCTCCTCCATTCTCCTCTCAGGATCTTGGGCACGCACGCACACGTACCCGGTGTGAGTTCAAGCCACCAGGTCCAGGACTCAAACCATGGTTGACTACGTTGGAGTCCAGCGACGTAGCCATTATGCTAACTGCTGGTCCCAAGAGAACATAATTTTAATTGTATAGGCTCTGAATAACAAAGCTTCAAAGTACATGAAGCAAAAATTGATAAAACTGAAAGGAGCAGTAGACAAACAGAATTATAATTGGTGTTGATGTCACCCCTTTTCACCTGATAGAACTAAACAGAAAATGAGCAAGAGTATAGAACATTTTAGGAACACTGTCAACCAGTAGACTAATTGACATTATGAAACAACCCAGCAAAACATTTACCAAAATAGACTATATTCTACGATTAAACAAGTTTTTAGAAATGTAAAAGTATTGGGACCAGCAGTTGGTGTAATGGCTATGTTGCTGGACTCCCATGTAGTTGACTGCAGTTTGAGTCCTGGACCTGGTGGCTTAAACTCATGCCAGGTGTGTGTGTATGCATGCCCAAGATACCAAGAAGAGAATGGAGGAGAAGGGATTGCAGCGTGGTCAACCCCCTGCGGGGGGGGGGGCGGTGATTTCTTGCTTTCTGTCTCTTTCTGGCAAGTGCACGCACCCTATAGCAAAAACCTCTCAAAAAAAAAAATAATAATAAAGAAACGTAAAAGTATTAAAGTATGTTCTGTGACCACAGTACAGTTAAATTAGAAATCATTAACACAAAAATCTCTGGAAAATCCTTGAATATTTAAAAATTAAACTACAAACTTCTAAATAACCCAAAGAAGAAGAAACAAGAGAGAAAAGAAAATACTTTGAACTAAATGGAAATGTCATAATCACAATTTGTAGGATAGCGCTAAGCGAGGTTCAGATGGAAGTGGCATCTTGGGCACTCGTGTGCGTGCCAAGCACGAGTTTCAGGCTGACCAAGCAGGGGTTTTATCTGTGGTTGCCATGTGGTCTTGCCCTTCTCTTGAGCAGCGCATTACCCGTGAGCTATGGAGCTGGCCCAGATTATTTTACATCCAAACTAAGTGGAAGGAAGAATATAATAAAGACATGCAGAAATGGGTGAATTACAAAATAGACAGTAGGGGGAGTCAGCGAAACCGAAGCTGATTCTTTGAGAAAATTAATAAAATGGATAAATCCCTAGCCACACAGGTCAGTATAAAAAGAAAGAAGACACAAATGATAAATAGCAGGATTTAGAGAAGGGATATCCCTACATATCCTTACGGACATTAACGGATAATGAGGGAATATTAAGAACAGCTTTCTGCCAGTGAAATCAACAACTTAAAATTGGCAAATTTGGACCAGCAGTTAGCGCAATGGCTATGTTGCTGGACTCCCATATATTCGATCGCGGTTCGAGTCCCAGACCCGGTGGCTTAAACTCACGCCGGGCATGTGTGCGTGAATAGAGGAGAAGGGATTGCGACTTGGCCATCCCCCCCGGGGGGTGATTTCTCACTTTCTGTCTCTGTCTGTCTCTGTCTTTCTGTAGAGTGCACGTGCCCTATAGTAAAAAAACTCTCAAAAAAAAAAAAAAAAACCTGGCAAATTTGAAAGACATAAATGTATGGTTGTTTGATTTTACATTGATTATAATAAGTCATTGTCTTTCCTACATTTTATTAGTATAAAACAGATTTATTTGGAATTTCTTAGCAGTTTTCACGCTAGGTCATTAAATAATCTTATCTTTTTCCTGTATATGCACAAACTTTAAAAAATTATTATCTAGAATTAGACTTCTCCTATATAATTGCAGAAGCAACTATGTTAGACATTTATCTTTCAAATGAAACATTATCATTGAAATGTTATCATTTAATCTGTTAAAAGCCACAGCTAATCCAGTTTACTTAAGTCTTTGAATCTGTTACTAAATTTCTATATGAGGAGGTTGATTGTTAAGCTTAAAGGCAGAGAAAAGTTGATACTGCTGACGAGCATATGTTCTGGAAGCAGAAGCTTTGTATTGAGCCACTCACTTGTGATCGTGCTTAGGACCTTGAGCAAGATTTTCAACTGCTGAACAAGTTTCCTCTATAAAATGAGGATGGTAATAGTAACTACTTTGTAGGATTGTTGTATGGATTTAAAGTAATGTATTAATATTGAAACCTCTTAACGTAATGCCTGAAACACATTAAGCACTTAAATGTCAACTGCTGGTAGTTAGTACTTATTTTAAGAACCAAGGACATAGTAGGGCCTCAGAGTAGATTTAGAAGAAAACACGAGATTGTTATGTAGCAATAGTGAATGAGGCTATCCGAAAGATAAAATAAAAGAAGAGGTGATAAAAGAACAGTGAGAGCCATCAGGTGGCATGGTGATTGAGAGCGCAGGACTCCCACATGACTGACCAAGGTTTGAGTGCCGGACCTGGCAGCTTGCTTTCCCACTTCCCATTCTCTCTCTCACTCCGTCTCTCTCTGGTCAAATTAAAATAAATAAGTAAATACAGTTAAATAAAATGATTCTAGTGAAAAAAAAAGAGAAGAAGAAGAACAAGAACCATGATATTATAGAGTTTGTCTAAAGCAAGTTTGGAAAGAGAAGAAAATAAAATGGTG
>NW_006160041.1:2299839-2302160 GCF_000334495.1 Tupaia belangeri chinensis | reverse complement strand
AAGAGAAGATGCTCCTTTTAAAGTGTAATTGGATTCCAGGAATGGTAACTAAAGTATTTGAAGAACTGCTGAAGGGAAATCCAACTTCTCTTTTTTTTTTTCCTCCCAATTTCTTTTTTTTTATCTGTTCCCTTTTTTTCCAAGTTATATTTAGACATACAGAAGAGTTGCAAAAGAGTACAGAGAGTTCCTGTATGCCATTCACTCACTTCCTTTACTATTAATGATTTGCGTAGCAGTAGAACATTTCTCAAAACTAACAATGAGGGACCAGCAGTTAGCGTAATGGCTATGTCGCTGGACTCTCATGTAGTCGACCGCAGTTCGAGTCCCGGACCCGGTGGCTTAAACTCATGCCGGGCTCGTGTGCATGCATGCCCAAGATCCCGAGAGGAGAATGGAGGAGAAGGGATTGCGGCGTGGCCATCCCTGCTGGGGGGTGATTTCTCGCTTTCTGTCTCTCTGTCTTTCTCTGTCTGCCTGATGAGCGCACACGCCCTATAGCGAAAACCTCTCAAAAAAAAAAAAAAAAAACAACCAACTAACAATGAACTGATGCAGTACTATTAAATAAAGTACAGAACTTAGTTTTTGGTGTTTTTTACAAGTGCTAAACAGGAAGGGAGTGAGGAAACCCCCCTCCCCCCACACACACACATACCCTTGGGGGGAAAGCCATGCTTCAGTCCCTTCTCCTCTGTTTACCTCTCACGATTTTGGACACACATGCACCTGCACCTGGTGTGTTTTTCAAGCAGCCAGGTCTAGGACTTGAACCATTCAGCTGGCTACATAGGATCCAGCCACCCTAACCACCCTGGCACTGGCTGGCCCCAGAACTTTAGTTGATTTCTTACCAGTTTTTCTATTGATGTCTTTTTACTGTTTTAGGATCCAGTTGAGGATCCACATGGCATTTAATTATAGTTCCTCAGTGACAGCCCCTGTCTTTCCTTGTCTTTTACGACCCTGGTACTTTTGAAAAAAGTACTGATCACTTGTTTTGTAGAATGTCCCTCAGTTTGGGCTGGTCTGCTGTGTTGTCATGATTCCGTTGAAGCCTTGCATCATGCATTGAGAAGGATACCGCAGAGGTGATGCCCTTGTTAGTGTGTGTTATCAGAAGATAAAATGGTTTCTGTACATTTTCCTGGTAATGAGAGTCTCTATCACTTGGCTGTGGTTTCACCTAGGATTTAATATTATAAATATACTTTTCCCTTGTAGTTACCAAATACTGTGGCAAAGATGCTTTGGGGCTATGTAAGTGGCATTTCTGATTAAGCTTTCACCTATTAATTTCACACTATTTGTGGATCTTGCCTGTGGCAGTTAATATGTTGGTATTCTGGGGCCAGCAGGTGGCGTAGTGTTCGAGGCATTAGACTCACACACAACTGACTATGGTTTGAGTCCTGGACCTGGCAGGTTGTTTTCTCACTTTCCCTCTCTCTATCAGGTCAAATTAAAAATAATAATAATAAATAAGATGCAATAATTATTTAAAAAATACTTTAGTATTCTAATGATGACTTGTTTTAATGTTCTTCTTTAGTACTTCCCTCTTATCCCCAGGGAATAAGTTCCCGGTTCCTCCCAGTGGATGCCTGAAATGACAGCTAGTACTCAAATTTATATATACTATGTTTTCTCCTATATAAAACTATCTTAGATAAAGTTTAACTTAGGCACAGTTAGAGATTAACAATAATAATGTCTAATATAGTAGTTACAACAATACATTGTAATTAGTTATCGTAGTATTACCCTGGGTGACTCAAACAATAAAAAACAAAACCACAGATAAGAGGGAGCTACTGTATATTTATTTATTGTAATTTTTGTATAGGGAAGAGTTATTTGTTTTCTACCATTTATTTATATCAGTATGAATTAATGAATTTTATTATTAGAGTTGTAATCCATCATGATTACTTTTATTATTATTATTTTTAAGATTTTTGATATAGGATGTGTGATCTTGCCAGAGAGACAGGGACAGAAAGCAAGAAATCACTCCCCAGGGTGGGATGGCCACACTGCAATCTCTTCTCCTCCATCCTCCTCTTAGGATTTTTTTTTTTTTTTTTTTGAGAGGTTTTTGCTATAGGGCATGTGCGCTCGCCAGACAGACAGAAAGACAGAGAGACAGAGCAAGAAATCACCCCCCCACCCCCCCGGAGGGATGGCCAGGCCGCAATCCTTTCTCCTCCATTCTCCTCTCTGGGTCCTGGGCACGCATGCACCTGCACCCGAGGTGAGTTTTAAGCTACCGGGTCCAGGATGCAAACTGCAGTCGACTACATGGGAGTCCAGCGACA
>NW_006160041.1:2299348-2299772 GCF_000334495.1 Tupaia belangeri chinensis | reverse complement strand
GTGTGGAGCCTCGACCCCCGGCCCAGCCACAGACTGGAAGTTCAGCCATGGACTAGAAGTCCAGCCACGTAACCATTATGCCACCTGCTGGTCCCAATGATGACTTTTCTGTTGTTCAAGTTGTGCCGGGGTCCAGCGACGAAGGCAGCGAAGGTGAACAGAAGACAGAGGCCTCGATGCCTTTTATGCATGTCCTATGCCGGACACCCCTCAGAGGTCGCCCTCTGAGGAGTGACGACTGTTAGGAATCATTGTGCGTTTTTATTGAAAACGTGTTACATGCAAGTAAAGGGAGAGGGGCTAGTGTTTTAATTAACAGCTCATAAAGTTTTTAACAATAAAGAACAAAGATTTTATTTAGGGTTGGATTAAAGGTGGGTCTAGTGCAATTCCTATTTAGGGGTGGATTAAGGGTGGGTCTAGT
>NW_006160041.1:2291705-2299082 GCF_000334495.1 Tupaia belangeri chinensis | reverse complement strand
AGCCCACCCTCTATTGTGACCATGGAGGTAAAGCATTGTAATTAATAGTAAGTAATCAGAGCAAAGGGGAGCTGTCGGTTGGGGGACTTCCTGGAAGATTTTATCATATACTCAGGATGTATAGGAGAGCTATGCAATTCTTTCATAGTAGTAAATTGGGGAGTCAGAGGGGGGTCGCTTCCCAGTGAGGCTGCCTCAATTCTCTGGAGCAAATAGCAAGCAGCCTTGCTGACATGCTAACTGACCCAAGCTTTGTTCCAAGGTCGGGGGGGTGCACAACAGTAGCCTTGCCAACGTGTTGATCCGACCGAAAGCGGAGCTCAAAGGTCTGGGGGCTCAGACAGATCCTGGGGCCTCACCGGGTCGGACTCCTCCAAAGTTGCTTTGGTTTCAGCCTTTGGGAGCTCACTCAGGTGTCCTCCTGAGTCTTTTGAGCATGCAACAACTTTTTATATTTTTATTTTTTAAGGTTTTTGCCATAGGGTGTGTGCAATCACCTGAGAGAGTCAGAGAGAGAAAAGTCATGTCCCAGGGAAATGGCCATGTCACAGTCCCTTTTCCATTCTCCTCTCAGAATTTTGAGCACACATATGCACACACCCAATGTGGGGTTTTTGGTTTTTTTTTTTGTTGTTAAGAGGTTTTTTGCCTTAGGGCATGTGCACTCGCTGGGGAGACAAGAGGGAAAGTGAGAAATCAATCCCCAGGGGATGGCTATGCCACAATCCCTTTTCCTCCACTCTCCTCCCAGGGTCTTGAGCACACATGTACATATACATGGCATGATTTTCAAACTGCAGGATCTGGGAGTTGAACTGTTGTTGGCCATGTGGGAGTCTAGCGACATAACCACTACACCATCCTCTATCCCCTCGTGATTTTCAAGCTGCCAGGTTCAAGACTCGAACTGTAGTTGGCCATGTAGGAGTGTCCAGTATATTATCCACCACACCACCTGCTGACTCCACAACTTTTATTTTTTAAAGCCGTGGTCTCCAACCTTTTTGGCTCCAGGGACCAGATTCATGAAAGACAATTTTTCCACTGAGCGGTTGTGGGTTGGTTTCTGGATAATTCAAACACATTATGTTCATTGTGCACTTTATTTCTATTATTATTACATTGCAATATATAAGAAGTTACACAACTCAACAGTATACAATGCAGTATTTGCAGCTGCTCTCTAGCACTCACATCACTGCCTCAGCTCCACTTCAGATCATCATTCAATTCCATAAGGAATGCACAGCTTCAATCCCTCACATGTGCGTGTGCAGTTCACAACAGGGTTCAGGCTCCTATGAGAACCTGATGTCTCTGCTAGGAGCTGGGGCTTAGGCAGTAAGGAGAGCAGTGAGGAGCAACTGTCAGCACAGGTGAAACTTCCCTTGCTCACCTGTAGCTCACCCCCTGCTGTGTAGTGTGTTTCCTAACAGGTGGGTGGGGGAGTGGTTGGGGACCCCTGTTTTAAAGCACCTTTGTATGGCATGTTAAAATGCTCAAGGCTTGGGGCCCGCAAGTGGTGTGGGGTGTGGCAGTTAACATGGTTGACTGCAGTTTGAGTCCCAGACCTGCTGGCTTCCTTCTCTCTCTCTCTTCCCCTCTCCAGCCCCCTGCCCCCCCTCCCCCCTGTCAAATTAAAATAAACAAGCAAATAAAGTTAAATGAAATAATTATTTTAAAAAATTAAAATTTAAAATAAAAGGATGCTCAAGGCTCAAAGGTGATGTTTTATATAACTCTCTGGTCCCAAGAATGGCCAAAGGGATATTAAAGTCACCAAGAATAACTTGGAGGTTGCCAAGGACTTGTTTAAAAGTATTTTCAAGTCCGACCGAGAACTCCGACATTTGAAAAGAGATAAGATGGGAATATTTTAAATTATGTCTTCATAAAGTAGAAAATGTTTATAATCAACAATAGCCAAATAAAAAAAAAAAGCTCAAAGCTCATCTCTTATTTTCATTATCCCTAGCTTTGGAATTACCTAGTATTCAAAAGAGCCCAGGTTCTTTTTTTTTTTATTATTATTTAGAAGCCACTGTCTAGGAACTAGATGTGTTCATTGCTACAGGTGTGTCACTCTTCTCACTCCTCAGTGGATAGAGCTGGGAAATGTATGTGTATACACTAACTCATGCATACACATCTATGTATGTGTATACAAGATTTTAAAACAGGGAGTTCATATTATCTCTGACTCTACTTTGCTTCATTTATAATTTATACATTTTTAACTAGGTATCTTTTTATCTTAAAAATCATTAAAAAATAATGTACACAGTAAGCATTTTAACTAGACACATGCTATTATAAGTTTAAGTATCCTAAGAGTATTCTTTTTTTTTTCCAATTTTATTCATTTATTCATTTATTTTCATTTGACCAGAGAAAGACAGACACATAGAAGGAAAGTGAGAAAGCAAGCTACCCGGTCCAGGACTCGAACTATGGTTAGCCATGTGGGATTGTCCAGTGCCTTAACCACCAAGCCACCTGCTGGCCCAAGAGTATTCTTTAATAAGTAGTCATTTACACGTGTATCTGAAATCTTCTCTCTTTTATTCTTGTGAGAGCATACTCTACTTTTTGCACCTACTTTTTTCATTGAATTGGACATTTGAGGCCATTTTGACAGGGAAAACTGTTGTTGTTTCCAAATTCAGATCTTAAAGGTTAAAGGGCCCCATGGGAGATGGAGAATAAGAACTGGAGAAGAAAGCTTTTACTTTTTTTGTTGCTTTCATAGAAACCCATGTTTGTGTGTTAAAGCTTGCTTTGGGGATTTTTAAGGGAAAAATGGAGGCTTACCGTCCATGTCACATGGGGGAAAGATCAGAAACTAGGGTCCTCCTTCACTCTGGATGTGGTTAGTAGCCAGACAAGAATGCACTGTTTCCGTAGGCATTACTGTCTCAGCTGCCATTTTCCACAGATAAACTATACCTCCTGCCAAAGTGCATATGGAATTCCCTCAAATCAAAGGAACCAAAACCTTTTAAAGACTACCTGGTGTATCAGAATTTAGATATAAGTAAAAAGCCTGTCACTATGTATCTGAGTATTTAAGTCAATCAGAGACTGAAGATGGTAAATTAAAAGACTAGAATTTCACATCTGTTTCTAAGGGGTCTTAGTTTAAAAAAAAAATGATCATGTATACTTTTCTTTTTCCTTCTTCTTTTTTTTTTGAAGAGGTTTTTGCTGCCAGAAAGACAGAGAGACAGAAAGCAAGAAATCACCCCCCAGGGCGGATGGCCATGCCGCAGTCCCTTCTCTTCCATTCTCTTCTTGGGATCTTGGGCATGCACGCACACGCACCCAGTGTGAGTTTAAGCCACTGGGTCCGGGACTTGAACCGCAGTTGACTATATGGGAGTTCAGTGACATAGCCATTACACTAACTGCTGGTCCCTTTTTCCTTCTTAAAGTGGATTGCTGTGCTGTTGTGCAACATTTGCTCAGTAGGATATAATTATTAATGATATAGTATTTTGTAATATGTGTAACTAAACCTTTTCCTTCTAGTTTCTTATCTTCTTGTGCTTGCAATTTTGCAGGGTTGCCTTATTCTGAGCGATGAACTGAACCATGCGTCGCTGGTTCTAGGAGCCAGACTATCAGGAGCAACCATTAGGATCTTCAAACACAACAGTGAGTGTGCAATGTAACTCCTTGCCAACCTTTATGGGGGTAGGGGAGTGGTGGTAACGTTAGTTATAGATAAATAATTCAAAATACAAATGAAGCTCAAGTAGCAACATTTAAAATATTCTTCTGGGCTAATATTTTACTCTCTTCCTCATAAGAAGGAAACCTTTTGTACAAAATGCAATACTCTCCATTTATTTGACTTTCAGGTTTTCTGTCCCTTTTCCTATTGTTCATATACATTTATTAGGTGCCTACTGTATGTCTTACAATGCTAAGGTGTTGAGATGAGTACATCAGAGTACCTGCTCTCAAGGATCTCTGGCTGGTACATAAAGGCACGTGGCAGATAAACCTGTTTGGACAGCACAGTGGACAGATGCTGCAATGCAGATGTGAACAGGTGCTGTAGGAGCACAGAGAATGGCACTAAGCCCAAACCTTTCCTCCCTAAATGGGAATGTCTCTGGGAATTACTAATCATTTATAATAAAAATGCTTATCTCCCATAGCTAAGATACACATAGGGAGAAAAGCTCACAGGACTGTATATTTACTATCATCTTTTGGCAAAATGTGTTCATACATAGACAGAAGTCTAGAATATGTATCAGAATGTTAGGTCTTCTCTGGATGGAGGGATTATGATGGATGCTAATAACTTCTTTTTTTTTTCCCCCTTGGTCTTACCTAAAATGTTTTGTAGTGAGATTAGTACGTATGGTATTTTGTTTTTGTAAATGAGATGGTATTAAACAGTCCTGTGTGACCCGCTTTTTCCTTTTTATAATGCATTGTGAATGTTGTCAGCACATGTGACTACTCATCTTTTAATACCAGCATAGCAGTCAAAGCCATGGCATAATTGATCCCTCAGTTTAGACAGTAAGGTTTCTAAATCTTCAACTGGAAATAGCAGTACACTTACATTTTGCACAGTCCGATTAGTAACTTAGGATAAAGTGCTCAATTCCCACATGGCTGACCACATTTGAGTTTTGGACTTGGCAGCTTGAAAATTACACTGGTTGCGTGTGCGTGCCCAAATTCCTGAGAGGAGAAGAGAATAGAGAAGGGATAGTGAGACATGGCCATTCCCCCTAGGGGGTGATTTTTCACTTTCCCTCTCTCTGTCTCTTTCTCTCTGGCAAAAGCCTGCACCCTATGGCAAAGACCTCAAGGGAAAAAAAAGTGTAAATTTTAAATACTTTTCCAAATTGCCCCCAAGTATCATATGAAGTTTTACTCAACAACGTAATAGTGACTATTTCTACTCATGGGCCAGCTTTGTCTACCATGAATAATTTTAAATCTTTTCAAATTTAATAAGTAAATACGTTAATTTTTATTTCTTAGATGGTAGGTATAGAGCAACTTTTTGTATGCTTACTGTATTTATATTTCTTAATAAATTGGCCATTTTCAAATTGTTTCTATTTGCTACTGGTCATAAGAGCCCTTTATACTAATTGTCCTTTCTTTTATATTGTGCTATTTTTAAATTTATTTTTCACTTTGTTTTTAGTGTCTTGCTTTGCAGACATGTTAAAACATTTACATTGTCTGGGGCTAGCAGGTGTCGTGTTGGTTAAGGGCACTGAACTCCCACATGGCTGACCACAGTTCAAGTCCCGGACTTGGTGGCTTGCTTTCTCTCTCTCTCTCTCTCTCTCTCTCTCTCACTCTCTCTCTCTCTCTCTCTCTCTGTCCCTCTCTGGTCAAATTTAAATAAAGTTAAATAAAATAATTCTTAAGAAAAAAATTTACATTGTCACACTTACTATCTTAAGACTTTTGGGTCTTATGTAATGTCTTCTTCATTCTAAGATCCCAGGGTCATTCTCTTGCATTTTCTTCTGGGAGTTGTGTGGTATGTTTTTAGTTTAAATTTACATGGAATTTGGGGAGGACATAATATAAGAGAATGAGAAAGAGAGATTGAATTTTTTAAAAGAATTATTTACTTAACTTCATTTATTATTATTATCTATTATTACTGTTATTATTTAGTTGCTACAGGGTACATATACTCACTAGAGAGAGAAAGGAAGTGAGAAAGCAAGCCTCCAAGTTCAGGGCTCAAACCATGGTCAGCCATGTGGGAGTCCAGAATCACAACCAGATATGACCAATCATTCTGGACTAGATATTTCATTTTATCTGAAAATTCGAATCGCCATTTTTGTATCCTCCTGTCTGTGCGTGAACATAGGAAACTAAAAACGTTGTACATTTTTGCTGGTCTCCTGTTGGTTGCCAGACATTGCTCTCTGCAGCAGGGCTAGAGGGTTAGGGTAGGCCCCCGCTACTCCTGTCTTGTTAGGTAGCATGAGATTGTTTGGTTACATATAGCCAAAGGGATATGCACAGTCATAACCTTTGGCTATCTCATTCTCTTTTCTATCAAAGTCTTTTTATGCTGTACTGGCAGGTGGTGTAGTGAAGGCACTGGACTCCCACATGGCTGACCACGGTTTGAATCCCGGATCTGGCGGCTTGCTTTCTTACTTTCTCTTTCTCTCTCTGGCCAAATTAAAAATTAATAATAATAACAACAAATAATATTAAATAAATAAATAATTCAAAATAAATATAATTTATTAAAGAGTTTTCCTTTTATTTATTTTTTTTTTTTTTGGAGAGATTTTTCACTGTAGGGCACGTGCGCTCGCCAGACAGACAGAGAGAGACATAGAGACAGAAAGCGAGAAATCACCCCCCAGGGGGGATGGTCACGCCGCAATCCCTTCTCCTCCATTCTCCTCTCGGGATCTTGGGCACGCACGCACACGCGCCCGGCGTGAGTTTTAAGCCACCGGGTCCGGGACACGAACCGCGGTCGACTACGTGGGAGTCCAGCGACATAGCCATTACGCTAACTGCTGGTTCCCAAGAGTAGTCCTTTTATGAAAAGAACACAATTGTGTACTTTTGTAAACCCCCTCTTCTTGTTATGAGCAATACGGAATCAGATTTTATGATAGCCTGTCTCCCAATCCTGTTAAGCACACCCTGGACTTATATTGCTTAGATTTGGGGGAGTTTTTCATTTGTTTGTTTTAAGGGCTTCATTGTAGGGCAAGTATTTTAAGTGTGACATCTGTGGTGGTGGCCACAGTGGCCTTCAGAGCATTTGTCTTTAACAGGGAAGTTACAATCTACATTAGTGGTAATGCCAGCCAAGTTGTTTCCTAGGCCTTTTAACCACTTTCAGGACCCACAGAACTGTAAGAACTGGATGTGTATATAGACAGCTGATGAAGTCAGACATGGGCAGTCTCCACTGAGTGCCAAGCTTCTTTCTTTTTAATTTGCCAGAGGGCAAAGATGCTCACTGGAGAGAGAGAAGGTAAGTGAGAAAGCAACCCCCATGGGGAATGGCCACACCATGCTCATTTCTCCTCCATTTCTCTTTCCTTTAGTGACTTTGGGTATACATGCACATAAGTTCGGTGTGTTTTTTTAAGTTACTGAGTATGGGACTCAAACTATGCAACTGGCCACCAGGGATCCAGCCATTTTAACCATCACCCCACTAGTTGGCCAATCGCCAAGCTTCTTAACACGTAGCATGCATGCCCCAGACGGGTGTATTTTTAACTCAATACCAAAACAGATCTATTTAATAAGAATTTATTAAGTATAGGGGCCAGCAGTTAACATAATAGCTATGTCACTGAACTCCCATGTAGCCGACTGCTGTTCGAGTCCCAGACCTGGTGGCTT
>NW_006160041.1:2282381-2291669 GCF_000334495.1 Tupaia belangeri chinensis | reverse complement strand
AGATCCCCAGAGGAGAGTGGAGGAGAAGGGATTGTGGTGTGGCCATCCCCCCGGGGGGGTGATTTCTCGCTTTCTATCTCTCTGTCTGTCTCTCTCTCTCCCTTTCTGGTGAGTGCACTCGCCCTGTAGCAAAAACCTCTCAAAAAAAAAAAAAAAAAGAATTTATGAAGTACCAAGTATGTGAAAGGAAATGGAGCATCCACCTCGATGTCTTCTCCAAGACTTGTTATTTAGGAGGCATTGTATCCGTGATGGTTTATTTATACTCTCTTGCTTGGCCTTCTTTCTGCCTTCCTTTCCGAATAACTCACTAGGATTAGAGATACAGTTTGATTCTACAAACAAAAAAAAGCTTTCTACATGGCGAGGTATTTAACATCAAACATTGGGAATTTCAAAAGCTTGCTAACAAACGAATCAAATGCCATAGTCACTTAGTCAAGTTTCAGTGGTTTTGAACATTCCTGTTTTAGAATTCAGTATAAAGTGGCAATAATTCATCCACGTTGCCCTACCTTTTTCTGCTCAACTCCGATTATGTTAATGTCCTTTGCTATTTGAGACAGACTTCCTGAATAAAGACTGTTTATTTGCATCTTGGAATAAAGTTAGGAAGGAGGAAGAAGACACTTTATGCCTCACTTCTTTTGTGTGTGCTGTAGATATGCAAAGCCTGGAGAAGCTATTGAAAGATGCTATTGTTTACGGACAGCCTCGGACACGAAGGCCATGGAAGAAAATTCTAATCCTAGTGGAGGGAATATATAGGTAATCCTGTGTTATTTTTCTTCTCTTTGTGACTCGGGCCCATGAAGTCATAGACTCTTTAAACTGCAGAGAACACTAGGCTAGCCCCCTCTGAACACTAGAGACGGTTTTATAACTTGTGGCAATACCTAAAGTAGAGTCGGCACTAGGACAGACGTCTTTCTGTCTAACTTTTTATTCTTTTCATTGTACTACGCAGTCTCCAAATCGCCCGCCTGTGTGGGTCTGTAATTTTTCTATTGTTTATAGAGGGAACTTGTAGTTAGGGGCAGGAATTGAATTATGTATTCCAATATGTCAAGTCAAATTACACACCATTTAATTTTAGGAAGTATTTTATTTTGGTTAACTTTTGAAGTGCTTATTTTCTTACCTCCTAACTTTTTAAAATTCTGTTACGTAACTTTAATTGCATATGCCGTGTGATACAAAGTCTAATGATGTCTATCTGTACAAGCTTTATGAAGTAAGCTCGCTTGTGTTCTGGCGCCAGTTTAAAAACAACCAATCTCCTTTCCCCTAGACTCCTGTCTAGCCATGGCATTATCTGACTTATCATGGGTAGTTATCAGGCCATTTAAAAAGCAGTAAACTAAAAAATGAGTAATAAAATGGCAACTCCTAATTTTGAGAGTTAAAAAGTCTCCACATGTCTTTTTTAAATCTTGTTTTGCCAGCATGGAGGGATCTATTGTTCGCCTTCCTGAAGTGATTGCCCTGAAGAAGAAGTACAAGGCCTACTTGTATCTGGATGAGGCTCACAGCATCGGGGCCCTGGGCCCTTCAGGCCGAGGTGTGGTCGACTACTTTGGCCTGGATCCCAAGGATGTGGATGTTATGATGGGAACATTCACAAAGAGCTTTGGTGCCTCTGGAGGATACATTGGAGGCAAGAAGGTAACTGGGCCTTAAGAACAAGCAGTTGGAGATAGAGATACCGGTACTAGATTCGGTAACTCAAACTTAGTAGTGTGGAGACCCTGCATTCATTTGTGGCTTAGGCTCGTGGTGCCAGCAGGCTTCACATTTCAGCTGCTTGGTGAGTGACTCTGATGTCTCCTCACTGAACTAAAGGCTGGTTCTGTTCATTGTTTGTTGTCTTATTTGAGCTTTTTTTCTAAACAGCATGCTGGTCTGAGATATAGAATACCCTCTTGTATGAAAGAACACACAGTGGTGTTTCCTGTTTGCCCCAGTTTGCTATTGAGTTTAAGTTATGCTCACAATTTCAGAAGTTAGTGAGGTTGTCCTTGAGCCTATGGGAATAAAAGATCAGTTCCCTTGCCTCTGGACTCAGACACATTGAGGGTGAACATAGAGACAGGAAGGAAAAAGATTTTGCTTGCTCTGGAAGGAAAAAGATTTTGCTTGCTCTGGGGCACCACAAAGCCTTATATATTTTTTTCTCTTTTTCTTTCTTTCTCTCTTTCTTTCTTTCTTTCTTTTTTTTTTTTTGTTTGTTTGTTTGTTTCTTTGTTGTAGGGAGC
The DNA here is from genome assembly GCF_000334495.1 of Tupaia belangeri chinensis. Taxonomy (NCBI): domain Eukaryota; kingdom Metazoa; phylum Chordata; class Mammalia; order Scandentia; family Tupaiidae; genus Tupaia; species Tupaia belangeri. Next base: position 2,289,414 of record NW_006160041.1, on the reverse strand, counting down.
ATGCTCAGGTCAGAAAGAGAGAAGGAAAGTGAGAAATCACACCCAGGGGGGATGGCCATATTGCAGTCCCTCCTCTTGCATTCTCCTTTCAGCATTTTCAAGCCACTAGGTCAAGAATTCAAACCATGCAGTTGCCCATGTAGAATCCAGCCACCTTAACCTCTGTGCCACTTGCTGGCCCTCAAGCATTGTATTTTTTTATTTTAAAATGTATAGTGGGGACCAGCAGATGGCGTAATGGCTACGTTGCTGGACTCCCATGTAGCTAACCACGGTTTGAGTCCCGAATCCAGTGGCTTAAACTCATGCTGGGTGCATGTGCGTGCATGCCCAAGATCCCAAGAGGAAAATGGAGGAGAAGGGATTGTGGCATGGCATCCCCCCATGGGGTAATTTCTCACTTTCTCTCTGTCTCTCTGGCAAGCACAAGTGCCTTGTAGCAAAATTACAAAACACACACACACAAATAAATAAAAATTATATATTGAATTCTGAGGCAACTAAGAATCAGTGTGGCATGGTGGAAATGGTGAACCATGAAGATAGAGGCCTGAGTTTGTATATTTCTCTGCTTGGTGAGACTGGAGAAAGCAATCAGCCTTTCAATTTTCTTGTCAGTAAACAGAGATAAATATTAATATGCTTGACTCATAAGGTCATAGTAATCACTTAAAAAATCATTTATAGCATCAGCTGATGGCATAATGGTTATGTCACTGGACTACCATGTAGTTGACTGCAGTTCAAATCCTAGACCTGGTAGCTTAAACTCACGTCAGGCGCATGTGTTTGTGTGCCCAAGATTCCAAGAGAAGTAGGGATTGTGGCATGGACATCCCCACCCTCGCGGGGGCGTTTTTCCACTTTCTGTCTGTCTGGTGAGCACACACGCCCTATAGTAAAAATCTCTCTATTAAAAAAAAATAATAATAATTTATGTTCATACTACAACACAGATTCATCTTAAGCACCGTAATAAATGAAGTCAGTCACAAAAGATCATATAATGTTTTTTCATGTTCCACCAGAATAGGCATAGAAACAAAAGGCAGTTTATTAGTTGCCAGGGGATAAGGGGGTGGGGGAAATGGAAAGTGACTGCTAATAGGTATAAAGGTTCTTTTCAGAGTAATGAAAATGTTCTAAAAGTAGTGATGTAAGGTGCACAACCCTGAATATGCTAAAAGCCACTGAACTGTACACTTTATAAAGGTGAATACTGTGGTACATGGTTTGTATTTTAATAAATGTAGCACATTGTAGATGTTCATGAATGTTTTTAATGTCTTTTTAAGACTTAACAGCGCAAATCCTAAAGAATGGCTATTCTTTTCTTTTCTTTCTTTTTTTTTTTTTTTAATTTGACCAGAGAGAGAAAGAGAAAGTCAGAAAGCAAGCTGCCAAGTCCGAGACTCAAACCATGGTCAGCCATGCGAGAATCCAGTGCCTTTAACCACCATACCACCTGCTGGTCCAAGACCAGATGGTATAATTGTTACATCGCTGGACTCCCACGTAATTGACCACCGTTTGAGTACTTGACCTGTCAACTTAAAACTCACAGCAGGTGCATGTGTGTGCCATGTATGCCCAAAATCCCAAGAGGAGGATGGAGGAGAAGGGATTGTAATGTGGCCATCCCCCCTGAGGGGTGATTTCTTGGGATTGCCTTGGGACCAGCAGGTGGCATGGTGGTTAAGGTGCTAGACTCCCACATGGCCAACTGTGGTTTGAGTCCCATACCCAGTAGCTTAAAAATCATGCCCATGTGTGCCCAAAATCCCAGGAAGAGAGTAGAGGAGAAGGGATGTGGCATGGCCTTCACCCTAGGGGTGATTTCTCACCCTTCTCTCTCTCTCTCACTCTCTCTCTCGCTCTCGCTCTCTCTGACTGTGTACTCGCTCTATAGGGGCGGGGTTTTTTTTTGGTGTCAGAGAGAGCCAGCTTGTGGTGTGGTGCTTAAGATAGCTGGATTCCACATAACTGAGTGTGTAATTTGAATCCTGGACCTGGTTTGCTTGGAAAACAGGCTGACTTTTTCTGCTACATTGGTATCATTTTATAAACCTCTGTGTGTCTGGAGGATATTCTAAAGTCCTTGTCGAGAGGATATCTTAATGCTGGCGTGTGTGTACCCAAAATCACAAAAGAAAGGAGGGATGCAGGAGAAGGGATTATTATGGCCTTACCACCCCCTATTGTGGGTGCTTTTTCACCTCCCACCTTCTCCCTAAAGAGGAATATGGAAGTACTGTCTTACACTTCATTAACAACATTTAGGTCATCAATGGATTGCAAATATGACTGTCCCTTAATATAATGGAACTAAAAAATACCTATTGCCTAGCGACAGCCTAGGCTTTGTAGAGTCCTATTATTCACATGTTTGTGGTGACGCTGGTATAAACGCATCTGCTCAGCCAGTCATATAGAAGTATAGCACATACAATTACCTAAGTATGTGATGCTTATACTACACTTTTCATCCTTATTTAGAGTAGACTTCTATGTGCTTTAAAAACAAAAAATAGGTTTTTTACCATAAGGCACATGTGCTCACCAGAGAGAAACAGAGAGAGGGAAAGTGAAAAATATCTCCCCAGAGAAGATGGCTATGCCGCCATTCCTTCTCCTCCCATCTCCTTTCAACGTTTTGGGAACGCATGCACACACACCCAGTGTGATTTTCAAGCCACCACTTCAGTACTTGAACCATTGTTGGCCATGTGGGAGTCCAGTGCTTTAAACAACATGCCACCATGGCCCCCCAAGAAAGTTTACCATAAGACCATATGCTGTGTTGCACCAGCAGCAGCCTCAAACATCTCTTGCATCTCTTCATTGCATCATTTTCTCTTGTGTTGATTCGGTCTCGTGTTGTTTTTTTCATCATGGCCCGTAAGCCATGGACTATACCATATAGTCTAGGTGTGTAATAAACTACCATCTAGATCTGTGTAAGTGCACACTGTGATGTTCACATCTTGACACAGTTGTACATTTCTTGGAACATAATCTGTGCTAAGTTAACCATCAGTTCTTGTAACTGATGAACAGTATTTTGCTTGATTCAATGAAATGGCATTAGTGTTCTGATAAATATCTAGTGAATTTCTGTTTATTTTCTGCTACATTGATACCATTTTATAAACCTCTGTGTGTCTAGAGGATATTCTAATGCCCTGGAAATGAATGTTAAGAGAACTGTATTTAGGGATATCAGAATGGGCTTTGCTAGCTTAGGGTGAGAGCACGTTTTATTTTCCATAATACTTAGAAGTAAATCGTATCTATTGGGTTGTCAGAAAAGTCGTGATGTATTTTTTCTTTCTTCCTTTTTTTTTTTTTTTTTTTGCTATATGACGTGTGCGTTCACCAGAGAGGCAGAGAGAGACAAAGAGACATAAAATGAGAAATCACCCCACGGGGGATTTGTGGCCACACCACAATCCCTTCTCTCCCATTCTCTTGGGATCTTGGGCATGCATGCACACACGCCCGGCCTGAGTTTAAGCCACGGGGTCCAGGACTCGAACCACGGTCGACTACATGGGACTCCAGCGACATAGCCATTATGCTAACTGCTGATCCCGAGATGTATTTTTTCTGTGTTTTTCTATGCAAAAATGCACTATGACTTTTCCAACTACCCAATAAAAAGCAATTTCAAAAGTTGTTTAATTTGGTTTTGTTTTCTTTTTGTTGTTTTAGTTTTTGTGGTTTTGTTTTGTTTTGTATTTTTCAGTTTTTACTATAGGGTGCTTGTGCTCACTGGAGAGAGAGAAAAGAGAGTGAGAAATCACCCCCAAGGATGGTGTCCATGCCACAATCCCTTCTCCTCTGGGGATTCTATGTGGGCACACACACCTAGGTACCCAGCACTCTTTTCAAGATGCCAGGTCCAGGACTTGAACTGAGAAGTTGACCATGTGGGATCTGACTGCCTTAACCACCATGCCACTAGCTGACCCCTAATTCGACTTTGTACATTTATTTGTAACATTAAGTGATATAGTCCCCAAGTGTAAAGGGATTTTTTATTTCTTCTATTCTGTGGCATATTTAAAACAAAAACAGAAACAGAACAAAGCCTACGGACTTAGCCTTGTACCTCTTGGCTGGTTTCTGGCCCTGTTGTTGCCGGCAGTATACTTTGACCGTGTTGGCTGATCTTATTCTCAGAGTAGTGCCCCAGTTCCAGTGCCGTTGAAGGGTGGAGACCACGAGCTCTGGAAGAAAAGCACAGACGTTGCCAGTGGATTCAGAATTGCCTCTAATAATCTGCCTCTGTGCATTCCCCAGGAGCTGATAGACTATCTGCGGACACATTCCCATAGTGCAGTGTATGCCACGTCGCTGTCCCCACCTGTAGTGGAGCAGATCATCACCTCTATGAAGTGCATCATGGGGCACGATGGCACCAGCATTGGTAAGTCCATCTTTGCTTCAGACAGCTCCTAGGCTTAGTAAACACTTAACTGCCAGATGTGTTCTTTTGGAGTTTTCTTTTTCCCTAAAATAAGGTTTACTGCATGGGCGGAGTTGGCTGATATGTGAATCCCTGGTTTTCATGGACACTTCTCAGTGTATCAGATACCCCTGCCATCAGAACTCTACTTCTTATGGACTTTCCTTGTTTACACACTCTAAGACGTTACTCTTACTGTCCTGTATACCTTCCTAAGCCTTTCTTGAATTAGTATCCTTAACACTTTTTAAAAGTTTTTATTTATTCATTTGTTTTTTAAAATTTAACTAGAGAGAGACAGAGAGAGAGGGAAAGCAAGAAAGCAAGCCACCTGGTCCGGGACTTGAACTGTGGTCAGCCGTGTGGGAGTGTCCAGTGCCTTAACCACCATGCCACCTGCTGGTCTCCTTAACAGATTTTTAGAGAATTTCTAAGTTAGCATATAGATAATAAAGGTCACCCAGAATCTATTTATTGGGTGATTAGAAAAGTCATGACATGGGGCTGGCAGGTGGCATGGGTGGTCAAGGCGCGGCAGTCCCACATGGCCAGCTGTGGTTCAAGTCCCTACCTGGCAGCTTTCTCTCTCTCTCTCTCTCTCTCATCAAATTAAAGTAATAATTAATAAATTTAAATGAATAATTATTTAAAAAAGAAAAGTCATGACGTGTAGTTTTGCATGGAAAAACACATCATGGCCTTTCTGAGGACCCAGTATTTTGTCTTTGGTGGAAAATGGTCAAGTGTGATGCTTACTTTCTTATATTTGACTTTTGTTCTCTATCACCAGAGGGCAGTGTTGACTGCAGAACAGTTAAAATAAAACGGGAGCAATTGGTTTTTTGTTGTTTTTACTTTAACAAGTATTTGCATTCCCACAATGAGACATAGACAAGGTCTTCAAAAAGTTTCATCGAAAATGTATATTATGGAAAAACTATGTGAGAATTTTACACTTTTTCCCACCGTAATAAATATACTTTAATCCCATTTTCCATGAACTTTTGAAGACCTCCCCCTCACCCACATACATTAATTTTACTTGTTGTTTTTCTAATGTCTCTATAGTCAATTTGGCTCTTGTAAAAGACTTCATGGAGGGAACCAGCAGTTAGCGTAATGGCTGTCGCTGGACTCCCATGTAGTCAACCACGGTTTGCATCCCGGACCCAGTGGCTTAAAACTCACACCGAGCACATGTGCATGCGTGCCCAAGATCCCAAGAGGAGAATGGAGGAGAAGGGATTGCGGTGTGACCATCCCCCCTGGGGGGTGATTTCTCGCTTTCTGTCTCTATGTCTCTCTCTCTGTCTGTCTGGCGAGCACACGCGCCCTATAGCAAAAACCTTCCACCCAAAAAAAAAAACCCCCAAAAAAAAAAAAAAAAAAAAAAAAAAAAAGACTTCATGGAGCCAGTAGATAGCATAATGGTTACATGGCTGGATTCCCACATAGTTGACACAGTTCGAGTCCCAGACCTGGTGACTTAAAACTCATGCCTGGTGCGTGCCTAAAATCACAAGAGAAGAGTGGAAAAGAAGAGATTGCAGTGCGACATTCCTCCCTAAGGGTGATTTCTCGCGCTCTGTCTCATTGTCTCTCTGGTGAGCACACGTGCCCTGTAGGTAAAAGTCTCTCTTTAAAAAAAAAAGACTTCATATTATCAGCCTTGACATAGCTACTCTGTGATTATATACTTTTTCTTAAAATTTATTTGGTTTGTTTGGTCAGTCCATGGCATGGTGGTTGGGGCAACTGAATCCCACATGGCCAAATGTGTGGTTCAGAAATCTGGACCCTGCAGCTTGAAAAACATGCTGGGCATGTCTGCATACATGCCCAGAGTATAGAGAGGAGAGTGGAAGAGGGGATTGCAGGGTAGCCAACTCGCCAGGGAAATGATTTCTCATGTTCTCTCTCTCTCCCCCTCAGTGAGCACAAATGCTCTATAGCAAAAAACTGAGGGGAAAAAAAAGTAAAAAAGTAAAAATTGATTTCTTTTTTCATTGAAAAATAAGAATAAAATGGGACCAGCAGCTGGCATAATGGCTATGTCACTGGACTCCCATTTAGTCGACTGCAGTTTGAGTCTTGGACCCAGTGACTTAAACTCACACCAGGCACATGTGCATGTGTGTGTGCCCAAGATCCCGAGAGGAGAGTGGAGGAAAAGGGATTGCGGTGTGGCCATCCCCCCTAGGGGATGATTTCTCACTTTCTGTCTCTATGTCTCTCTCTGTCTGTCTGGAGAGCGCACATGCTCTATAGCAAAAACCTCTCAAAAAAGAAAAAGAAAGTGGTATGTCTGATTTTAATTGATTGAAGAGGTTTTTAAAATCATAATTTTGCCTTAATATTTTTTTCTGGGGCTGGCAGGTGGCATGATGGTTAAAGGTGCTGTACTCCCACATGGCCAACCATGGTCCAAGTCCCAGACCTGGTGGCTTGCTTTATCACATTCTCTCTCTCTCTCTCTCATCCCCTCTGTTCCTTGCTAGTTAAATTAAAAATAAATAAAGTTAAATGAAATAATTCTTTTTTTTTTTTTTTTAGAGATTTTTGCTC
>NW_006160041.1:2263155-2282330 GCF_000334495.1 Tupaia belangeri chinensis | reverse complement strand
CTTCGTGTCCCATTGAAAAAATTTTTTTTTTTTTTTTTTTTTTTTTTTTTTTGAGAGGTTTCTGCTATAGGACGCGTGCGCTCACCAGACAGAAAGAGAGAAACAGAGAGATAGAAAGCGAGAAATCACCCCCCAGAGGGGATGGCCATGCCGCAATCCCTTCTCCTCCATTCTCCTCTTGGGATCTTGGGCACACACGCACATGCGCCCAGCGTGAGTTTTAAGCCACCAGGTCCGGGATGCGAACCATGGTCTACTACATGGGAGTCCAACGACATAGCCATTACACTAACTTCTGGTCCCAATGAAATAATTTTTAAAAAAAATTTTTTTTCCTAATCTGTCATAGAGCCTTGTCATCTCTAGTGACAGATTACGTGTGATCAGTTTTCATGAAATAATTCCTTTAGGAAGAAATTATTTCATCAACATTGTAAACGTGTAGAGTTTAGGAGTAGCTCCTCATTAGCATAGCGACAAGTTTGTGGAAATAATGTGCTTTGATGTCACAGACACGTGCGCATAGTAGCATTTTCCTGGTTACCTCGCAGAGGTTCGTTCACTTTACTGATTCAGTGCCCAAATTTAGATGACCGCACAATGACAAGTCATCAGAGTTAACAGTGCATCCTTTCTGCGCCCTGTCCCAGAACATGGATCTGTAGGATGTGTTGCCTCTGGGTAATGACTTATTTGTACAAAATGCTGAAGTCTGTGCTCTGCCGGTGGCAAGAAAGTGCACTGTGGGAATTAAAGGTAGGCTTTGGGTGAGCAGTAGTGCTTTAGTTTGGGCCTCTCTAACCACCCCCAAAGCTTAGTGGCGTGGCACAACAGCATCTTATTATGTGCACAGACTCCTCGGGTCAGGAATTCGGTCAGGGCACAGCACGGATGGCTTGTCTTTGCTGCTGTCTGGGGCTAGTTTTGAAGACTCAGGCGCCTGGGAAGTCTCGGATGATTGGGGGTTGGGATCATCGGGAGGCTTCTTCACTCACACGTCACCTGGGCAGAGTGACTTGTAGGCCACGCGTATTGGAGACTTGACCAGAACATCTTCATGTCTTGTCCATGTGGCATGGGCTCCTCATAACATGGTGACTGGGTACCCAGAAAGGAGGCTTCAGGGAGCACGCATTCCCTAAGGACCTGGCTGAAACCCCATGGCCTTTCTGGTCTGTTGTTAACAAGCAAGTGTAAGACTCGCTCAGATTGAAGAGACCAGGAGTTAGACTCCATCCCTCTAATGGAGGTGTTTCAAAGAACTTGTGGCCTTTTTAAAAAAAAAAATGTCTCTACCAGGTTTTGTTTTTTTTTTTTAATTTTTAGAGAATTATTTTATTTATCTTTATTTATTTATGTTAATTTGACCAGAGAAGAACAGAGAAAGAGAAAGTGAGAAAGCAAGCTGCCAGCTTGCTGGGGTCTGGGACTCAAACCACAGTCGACCATGTGGGACTCCAGCACCTTTAACTACCATACCACCTGCTGGCCCCCCCTACCAGATTTTAAACATTATGACAATTATTTTCTAAAACTTGTAATTAGTGTAATAAACCTATGTTAGCTATATATATTTTATAATTTTGCTATGGGGCACATGTAGTTGCTGGAGAGAGAGAGAGAAAATGAGAAGGAACCCCCAGGCATAGGGGCTGGGAATCGCCACACTGCAGTCTGTTCTCTCCATTCTCCTCTTGGAATTTTGGGCGCATTTGGCATGTTTTCTAAGCCACCAGGTCTGGATTTGAACTGTGCAGTTGGCCATCTGGGATCTAGCACCGTCACCACCATGCATGGGCCTGCTACATTGCTTCTTACAGAAACAGAGGTTAATGAAAATCAGACCTGAAGTAGAGATAAGTACGATTTCCGGAGAAGCCTATACATGATGATAATTAACTTTGGCCAGACTTCTTTTAGATTTGAGTATGCTAAGGTAATGCTTAGTTTAATGACATTATTGAATGCATCTTTTCATTGTCTGTGTAGCAAAAAAAAAAAAAAAAATAGGTACAAACCAGGACAACAACCTTCACACTGTGCTTTAAGTGACCTTGAAAAGATGTACCTACAGCTAATTACTTGAGTGTGCTTTTATAACAGAATGCCCTGCCTTGAGAGAAAGTTTTATTTCTTATGTTCAGGATATTGAATTTCATTCATTTCACATGGAGTATTTCACTACACATTAGACTCTGAATCAGATTCTAAGGAAAACTGCTATATAAGCATTTGAATAAAGTGTACGTTGGGGATTATTGGGGGATCAGAGAATAACTGGTGATCAAATTAGTTCCAGAGAGTACTGTAGCATAGGAAATTTGAAGCTTCATCAATCATTCACCAGATACTGCCTGCCTGCTGTGTGCTGGGTACCGTGCTGGGCACTCGTGATCCGTCAACGAACAAAATAGTCGCGGATTCCTGCCTTGTGAGGTTTCTAGTCAGGGGAGTGAATTACACAGTGTGCCAGAAAGCGGTAAGGACTAGGGAGAGGGGAAGACAAGCAGGGAAGTTGGCAGTCAGGCGCGCTGGGACCCTGCTGTGTCATTATAAGTAGGGTGGTCATTGAGCTGGGTAGGGCTTTAGCAAGGATTCCAGGAGGGACTTAACCATGAAAGTCCAGGGATAGAAAGAAGGCCTTGAGATGGAGGGGACCTTGTGTTCCCGGACTAGCCAGGCAGCCATGGTGGCCAGAGTATAGCAGTTCAAGTAGTGAAGGGCGAGGTGAGGATCGAGGTTGGTACAAGGAGGATCTCGTCAGGGTACCATATCAGGCTGATGTGAAATGCACATGCACCCTGGTTCTCTTGCTCTGTGTGTGTTGTATCAATTCAAATTCTTGGATAGTTCTATGGGCTGCTTTATATTAAGCTTGTGACCTGTTCCAGATAGGTTAGGAGTTGTGTTGACTCTTCAGATTTCATAAAAGCACAGAAAATAATGTACTCCCTACCCATATCATTTTTTTTAATTATTTTTTATTTAACTTTATTTATTTTACTAGAGAAGGACAGAGTGAAATACAGAGGAAAAGTGAGAAAGCAAGGTGCCAGGTCCGGGACTCGGACCACGGGCAGCCACGTGGGAGTCCAGCACCCTTAACCACCACACCACCTACCCCCACCCCCTACCCATATCTTAATAATGTCAGTGTTTCACCCGGTTTGTTTCACATTTTTTAAAGAATTATTTATTTTGATTTATTAATATTACTTTTTTTTTTAAGAGAGAGATTTTTGCTATAGGGCGTGTACACTTGCCAGAGAGATAGAAAGCAAGAACTGACCCCTCAGGGGTATGGCCACACTGCAATCCCTTCTTCTCCATTCTCCTCTTGGGATTTTGGGTACACATGCACACGCGCCTGGTGTGAGTTTCAAGCCCCTGGGTCCAGGACTCGAACCACAGTCAACCATGGAGTCCAGCAACATAATCATTACACCATCTGCTGGCTCCCCTTATAACTTTTTAAAAGATAATTCTTTAATTTTATTTATCATCATCTTTTTTTTTTTTTAAACATTACCACAGAGCAACAGAGAGAGAGAGAGAGAGCAGGAAAACAAGCCATCAGTTATAGGACTTGAACCGTACTTGGCCATGTGGGAGTCCTACCTTAACCTCCACACCATCTGGTGGCTCCATTATTATTTTTTAAAATTTTTACCAGAGAGAGACAGAATGAGAGTGGAGGGGAGGGAAGTGAGAAAGCAAGCCACCAGGTCTGGGACTCAAACTGTGGTTGGCCATGAAGGAATCCAGTGCCCCTTGTTCCACCTTTTAAGCTTTTTAAGAATTATTTTATTTAACGTTATTTATTTAAGTTTGATCAGAGAGGGACAGGGGTGGGGGTGGGGTGTAAATGAGAAAGTAAGTCCCCAGATCCAGGATTTAAACCGCAATCAGCCACATGGGAGTCCAGTGCTCTTAACGACCACACCACCTGCCAGCCTCCTCTTGTTCCACTTTTAAAAAGAAAGAATACAGAGAACTTTAATTTTTTTCCCTGACCTTGTTTCTCTTGGGCTTACCTAATCACTATTCTGAAATTGTCACCTCCTTCACGTTCATACTTTCACTATGTATCTCTTCAGAAATAGTGCTCGGTGTAAGTATCCTCACTGTCTGAAGACTGTTTGCTACAGTGCAGATCAGAACCTACTATTACCAGGGCCCACAGGTGGTGTGACGGCTAAGGGCGCTGGACTCCCACGTGGTCGACTGCAGTTCGAGTCCTGGATCTGATGGCTTGCTTTCTCATTTTCTTTTTTCTTTTTTTGGGGGGGGGTGGGGTGGGGGGGTGGGGGAGAGTTTTTTGCTAAAGGGCGTGTGTGCTTGCCAGAAAGACACAGAGACAGAAAGCAAGAAATCACCCCCCGAGAGGATGGCCACACCACAATCCTTTCTTCTCCATTCTCCTCTGGGCATGCATGCACATGTGCCAGGCTTAAGTTTAAGCCAGCGGCTCCAGGATTCGAACCTCTGTCAACCACATAGGAGTCCAGCCATGTAGCCATTACGCCAACTGCTGGTCTCGCTTTCTTACTTTTCTCTCCCTTTCTCTCTTTCTCTCACTCTCACTCTCCCACTCTGTTCCTCTCTGGCCAAATTAAAATAAATAAATAAATAAAGTTAAATAAAGTAATTGAAAAAAAAAAGAGAACACTATTACCAACTTGTCATCTACATACCAGCAAAAGCGTTTGTAGTTGGTGCGCAATTCTAGGAAGAGGCTGTAGCTTGCATTTTGCGTTCCAGCTCTTTTTATGACAGTACCGTGTCTCCTGCCTATTTGGATTGTTGAAATGTGTTGTAGGATGTCTCAGTCACCCTCTCGTTACCAATGAAAATGTCCTATGACAAGTAGAAAAGTGCAGAAGGAAGTAGGTGAGGCCCAACTATGGCACCTGCTCAGCAGCTGGGGCCTCCAGGTTCAATTCCCAGCCTTCCCTAAAAGCCAGGCCTGGTGCTGCACACCTGTAGTCCCAGCTACTTGGGAGTCTGAGACAGGAGGTTCATGAGCTTGCAGCCACCATGGACAACATTGGGAAACCTGAAAGAGCTCAGTGTGGTTGGCATAGGCCTGTCATCCCAGCCACTCTAGAGACTGAATCAGGAGGATTGCATCCAAGCAAGACCGCCCAAAACACACACACACACACACACACACACACACACACACACACAAAGAAAAAACAAGGAGAGTATATGAGCCTCAGAGGCCCTCTAAAATCTCTGCCCTTGAAGAAAATGTAGTACTAAAGCTTTTTGACACAAGCGAATGCATAAGTGGGTCTGGGATTTGAACCACAATTGGCCAGGTGGTAGTCTAGCATCTTTACCACCCCACTGCCTGCTAGCCTCAATGTTTTTTAAAAAATGCTATCTTGGTCATATTGTGCAAATCTTACTGCAACTTGCTTTATTTGCTTAATTTTTGTATTTGTTTGAGTTACCCCTGATAAATGTGAGGTTCTCATTCATTCGCCATTATGTAGTATGCCACATATCACCACATTTTCGCTCATTACACTGTCGATGGGCAGTTGAGCTAGTAGCTGTGTGTAGCTGGTACCTAACACTGCAGCAGTGATCTTTGTACACGTCTCCCTTGCACATGTTGGGATCATTGAAGTGACACTTGTAGACGTCTTTCAAGGTTGCTAAATTCCTTCCAGCATGCTTATTCCAGTTTTCTCTTCTGTTACCAGTGTGTTGTCATTCTTATTGGAAAACCAATAGGTACAATAATTACTTAATTGGACTGGCAGGTGGCATGGTGGTTAGGGGCACTGGACTCCCACATGACTGACTGTGGTTCAAGTCCTGGACCTGGCAGTTTGCTTTCTCACTCCCCCCCACACCTCACTCTCTTACTTTCTCACTTTGTCCCTCTCTGGTCAAATTAAATAAACAAATGTTAATTATTTTTAAAAGAATTACTTAATTTTTTAATTACTATTAGTTTTTAATTTGCTGTAGGGCATGTGTGCCCACCAGATACAGACAGAAACAGAGTCAGATAGAGTAGTAATATCATAAAAACGGATGGTGATTAATGAAGGAGAAATAGAATTAGAACCACAGATGCCTTACCCATACACTGTCCAGGGTCGATGGAACAAGAAACAATGGTATATTATTCAACATTGTGAAGCTAACCACCATAAAAGCCACGAACAGAACCTGGTGTTACTTCCTGGGAATGGGAATGGAGGTGGCAGTGAGAGGGGAAAATGTCTTTTTATTTAGTAACATTCCATGTGGAACCAGCAGATAGCATAATGGTTACATCGCTGGACACCCACGTAGTCGACTGAGGTTCAAGTCCTGGACTCGATAACTTAAAACTTACTCAGGGCATGTGTGCATGCATATTCAAAATCCCAAGAGGGGAATGGAAGAGAAGCGATTGCGCTGTGGCCATCCCCCTCCAGGAGATGATTTCTCGCTTTCTATCTCACTGTCTCTCCAGCGAACACACGTGCCCTAGAGCAAAAGTCTCTCTCTAAAAAAAGAAAGAAACAAAAATATTCTGTGCTATTAGGATTTTACTTTACCATGTAACTATATTATTATTACGATGAAAATGTTTTCATTGTGGGCCAGTGGTGCCCAAAATCCCAAAAAGAGGAAAAGGGATTGTGGTGACCATCCACCATGCGAGGGTGGAGGGCAGAAAGGGGGGTGCTTTCTCACTTTGCTTCTCTTTCACATCCCTACCTCCAGCAAATTAAAAATGCAAAATGCTTTTATTTTTAGACCTCAGGTTACTTTAAGCACTTCTGTGGAAATAAATTCTGCGTAAAACCAGATTACGTTCTGGCTCTATGGCCTGGTAGTTAAGAGAACTTTATTCCACGTAGCCGACCACATTGTTCAAGACCTGGCCCCTACAGTTTTAAAAACATTCCAGGGTGCTGGCAGGTGGCATGCTGGTTAGAGTGCTGGATTCCCACATGGCTGACCGTAGTTCAAATCCAAGACCTGGCGGCTTGTTTTCTCACTTTCTGTCTCTACTTCCGATCAAATTAAAAAATAATAATAAATACAAAATAAGTAATTCTTAAAAAAAAATGCCAAGCACATGTGTTTTTGTGTCCCAAATCCCAACAGAATAGAGAAATAGAGGAGAAGGGATTCTGGCATAACCATGCTCCATTATGGGGGTTACTTTTTCCCTCTCTTCTCTCTCTGTCTCCATTTCTGTCTTTCTCTCCCCTTCCCACCTCACCCCCCAAGTCTGTCTCTCTGGTGAACACACATGCTCTCTGGCAGTTTAGAAAAATTGAGGGGCTAGCAGATGGTATACTGGTTACGGTGCTGAACTCTCACATGGTCAGCCACAGTTTGTGTTCTGGCTATTGACTCGAAAATCATGCCAGACACCTGTGTGCCTGCCCAAAGTTGAGTGGTGAATGGAGGAGAAAGGATTGCAATGTGCCGTCCTCCCTGGGGGTGATTCCTCACTTTTCCTGGTGAGCACATGCATCCTATGGCAAAAACTGGAAAAAAAAAAAAAATGAGGTTGGAAGTAAGGGTTTAGTACACACACACAAATCATATGTGGCTTATTTTTAAGAAGTGTTTTCCTCTTTGTGGGGAGATGTGAGCATGTAGAGCCTTCAGAAAAACTGCAGCACGTAACCGAGGATGAAACCCACTTCCCACCCTACAAGCTTTCCTTTTTCCTTCCTCTCAGCCTTCTCCACATTTTCCTTTGATTCCTATCTTTTTCCCAAGGGAGAGAAAGACGTGCGACTAGATTAGTGAGTGGATATTGAAAGGCACCTTACCCAGGAACCAGGGTGAAATAATGATGGACAGAGTTGTGCTGCCGGAGCGCTTACACCTTGAGTGCAAATACTGAGTTCCACGGGCCAGTGAGTAGGACAAATGAGGCCTAGGAAATTCTGACAAATTCCACTAGACATTCAGAATTCTGGCTTTTTACTTCACACATCACTCATCCACATCCAATACGGAAATTTGGCTGGAAGATCTATGTATGTGTGGATCAAGGCTGATATTGACCAAACCAAGTAAAAGTTTGCTTTTCCACTTTGCAGAGCTGTGCTTTGGTGGGTTTTATTTCGGGCCAAAGATGGAGCGCGTGATAGCACGCATAGCACCAGGCTCTGTGTCTGACATCTAGGGTCCTTTCTGCAGCTTTCTCAGTGAGTGAATGCACACAGGTCCAAAAAGCAATTTGAAAATGGCTGGGTTCTTAAGATACTTTATCTTAACCTTACTCGCATAGTTGAACATTAAGCAAGAATGGCCATATCATGGAACAAAGTTAATTAGATAGATACATATGATAGGTAAGTTTAAAAATGACCGAAACCACTTTCTACATGGAAAACTGGGCTTTTGTAGGTCTTTGTTTTGAAAGGAACTGGGCCCATTTGAGTGATTATTGGTGTTGAAATAAAAGAGAACACTCTGGGAAGATTGAGGTTTAATTAAAATTAGGTTGGACTCATTTGAATTAGTCCCCGTAACAGACTTTTTAATGAGGTGTTAAATGATTACCCTAAGGGGCCGGCAGGTGTTGTGGTGGTTAAAGCACTGGACTTCCACATGGCTGACTGTGGTTCGAGTCCCAGACTTGGAGGCTTGCTTTCGTCCTTTTCCTTTCTCTCTCCCTGTCTTTCTCATCAAATTAAACAAATAGTAATGATGATAAATGAAATAAATAATTATTTTTTAAAAAGTTATTTTTAAAAAGTGATCACCCTAAGAATTCCAGGGAACTGTCAAAAATGAATTTAGCAAAAAAAAAAAAAAAGAATAACTAGGGTTGGGAGAAGAAGAAGAGTAGAGGCAGGGATAGCAGTTAAGTTTTTTTTTTTTTCATTTGTAGTCCTAATAACTGGTGAGAAAGACCAGGAAATAAATTGTGCAGAAGCTGTAGTAATAGAGTAATAGTGCATCTGATCTATGAGGGACCAAAGTAACTCCATATTAAACCTAACACAATAGATTCCTTATAAATAACAGATCATGCTTAATGTTTTAATTTGCAAAAACTAATCATGTCTTTAATGAGATTTTACAGAGACCAGAGTGCCTTGAAATCAGAAAGTAGATGTACTCAGGGAAGAGTAAAATTTCTTGCCAATAACAGTGCCCAGCCAGCCCAGCTACAACTGAAAACAATCCTGCTGTCAACAAGTCAAGGGCATGGTGAACTACTGTACTGAACAAAACAGCATGTAGCTTC
The DNA here is from genome assembly GCF_000334495.1 of Tupaia belangeri chinensis. Lineage (NCBI taxonomy): Eukaryota > Metazoa > Chordata > Mammalia > Scandentia > Tupaiidae > Tupaia > Tupaia belangeri. The sequence goes on along the minus strand of NW_006160041.1, from coordinate 2,273,101 downwards.
TCTGCCTACCCTTTATTTTTCTCTTTAAAAACCCTTTTAATTTGACTGAGATTTCAGAGAGGGTCTTTGGACATTAATTTGCCTCTTCTCCAGATTACTGGCTTCCTGAATAAAACTACCTTTCCTTTCTATCGAAAAAAAAAAAAAAATGAATTTAGCAAGTGGCAGGTGGCATGGTCGTTGGGGTGATGGACTCCCACATGGCCGACCTTGATTTAAGTCCTGGACCTGGCAGCTTGCTTTCTTACTTTCTCTTTTTCTCTCTTTGGTCACATTAAAAAATTAATTAATTAATTAATTAAATTATTTTTAAGAAATTAATTTAGGAGAACTGAAACACTTAAAAATTATTACAGGATTCCCGTTGGAACTGTAGAGAAAACAAAGTCTTGGAGGTGTGGGAGTCAAAGAGTATCTCCTGCTTCTCAGGGGTCTGGACAGCATTTAACCTTCCCCCCAAACATTATGCATTCTGAGACTGCAATGTTTGGATTCCACTTGACTCCATATCATTTGGCTTTAAGGTAATTTGTTAATTTCACTGTTAGAAATTAACCCAAATAAAAATTAAGTTTTCCAGAGAACAGAGTTTTGTTTTTACCCACAGTACAGTCTATATTGGTATCTGATGTTGGGAGTCAGACTAGATCTTTCCACCTTGCAACCTTCTACCTAGAACACTGTTGTTAAATGTTTGATTCTGGGGCAAGCAGGTGGCATTGTACCTATGGCACTAGACTCCCACATGGTTGATTGCAGTTCAAGTCCTGGACCTGGCAGCTTAAAAATCACACTGGGTGTATGTGTGTGGGTATCCAAAATCTCAGAAAGAAAATGGAGGAGAAGGGATTGTGGTTGTGACCATCACTCCTGGGAGGTGATGTCTCGCTCTCCCTCTTACTATCTCTCACTGTCTCTCTGGTGAGCAAACACGCCCTATGACAAAAACCTTTAAAAAAATTGTTTTAGCATTTATCAAACATTTATCAAGCACCTATCTACTCTGTGCCCTGTGGGGGATGTGCTGTATGGGAGATGCAGAGGTGACCCCTGCCTCTAAAACAACTGACAGTCTCTTGATAGGGGTCAGATTTCCAGGAAGAGCTAGTCTCAGAGCTGCAGATAAATTCCTTTGTTCAGCATCCTGGTTTCTGAGTGTTGTCCTGCCTTCTCCCCAACATACCTTCCTTCTCCCACACTCTGAAACCTTATACTTCCTTAACACCTGCTGGATTATTTGAAGCACCCTCTCGTCTCAGTCTTTATCAAACTTTCCATTTAAGTGAAGTTTTTCTATGAGTACTAGCACTCTAGGAAATTATCAGCAATCAAAGAAAAAGAAAAGACTTAATTTGTAAAGTCGCTTCATTATATAGTACAAAAAGCTTTTTAACCAATGGCTCAAGCCTTCTGAAATCAGCAAGCAATATGACCACTTTACAGGTGAAGAAATTTGAGCTCACAAATGGGGCACGTTTTTTCAATACCTTGTCTCCTAGAACAAAGTTTTCCTGTCTGCTTCTACTTTGAAATATTATAATATTTAATGTTTTATTATAACCTGTTTATAACCCATTTCTAATTTGCTGATTTTTAGTCTTAATTTTCCAAAGGAAAGCTGTTTAGATGTGAGTAATTAAGCCAGCAAGTGAAAACCCTTTTGGGCATTTGCCTACCTGTTCCCTTTCCATGGATCAGTAACCCTTTTCACCTCCCTCTCTGTTTCAGAAATGTGTTCTGAGTACTCAAGAGCTTTTGCAGCATGGTCTGTTTCATCTTCTACTCTCATCTCTTTCTTTCAAATGCAGATGCTAATAAAAGTTTCTTGAAAAAAGAGCAGTCTCTCCTTTTGTGTCTTGTTTCAGGGTTAGTTTGAAGCTGGCTGTTAAGATGCCTACAGATGGCAGGCTGGAAGCTACCCTTTGAACAATTGTAGACTTGTTCCATAGGTAGAATAATAAATGTCCTAGTACAAAACATAAAGGAGGAGTTTAAATATGTTCCTCTGGGACAGGAAAGGCCCCCCCAAACTAGGTGGCTCTCATTTTGGAGGTGTGGTAAGATGATGTTAAGAAACTAAAATCCTAAAGTACTATTTTTTTTTAACATTGAAATGAGGGGGTTACCTTAGTCTTTCCATGATTTGATTTGTTAAGTTACTTTTAAGCTGAAGCATATGACCTTTACTTTTCTTATATATACTGTTTCTTATTATTTACTTTTCTTATCAGTTCTTACTTTTGAACTTTATAGCCCAGGCTCTGTTCTTTATTGAGGACGAATTCTAACATTCTAAACCTTAATATGATTGGAATTGCTTTTCCCCCCAGATTTATTTATTTCTTCATTTCTTTTTTAAAAGAAAGATTTTTGCTATAGGATACTCACTGGAGAGACAGAGAGACAGAAAGCTAGAAATCACCCCCCAGGGGGGATGGTCAACACCACGATTCCCCCCCTCCATCCTCCTCTCAGGACCTTGAGCACATGCATGCCTGGCATGAGTTTTAAGCTGCCACATCCAGGACTCAAATTGTGGTCAACTACATGGCAATCCAGTGACATAACCAGTATGCCATCTGCTGGACCCATATCTTTAGATATGAAATTCCAGACAAAGCCCTGCCCAATAACAAGTATTTCCAATTTCTGATTTAAGGCAACAGGTATTATTGAACTTATGCAAATAACCATTCTGCCACAAATAAGAAAACTCCCAAATGTTTTCCAATTCCAGAGGGGTCAGGAAGGGAGAAAAGTTTGTTTCCATTTAAAGAAACAAACAAGAAAAACCATTTTAACAAATTGCTGAATCTATTAGCAGCTTAAAAGAAAGCACAATCCTTAAATTGGGAAAACAAAGCATAGTAAAAAAATCAGTAATGTTTTACTTAAAAGGTATAAAATTCTATTTCACCAGTTCAGTCTTATGTAATTAATCTCTCTTCTACAGAGTTACTGTGGTCTGAACTTTCCGTTTAAATCCTGGAAGTTAACATTCAATGTTATTATATTTTTTGTCCCTGCCATTAAGTTGACCATTTTCTTGGTTGCTTTTTGTTCTCTTATTTCTGTATGTGTGTCTTTAGTTTTCCTGGTAAAGCACTCCTTTCAGAATTTCTTGAAGAGCTGGTCTGGTGTTGGTAAATTCTTTCAGGTTTTGTTTATCTGAGAATGTTTTTATCTTCCCATGTGAAGGATAATCTTGCTGGGTATAGTATTCTTGTTTGAAACTGTTTTTCATTTAACACTTTGAGTATATTTTCCCACTCTTTTCTTGTTCACATTGTTTCTGATGAGAGGTCTGGTGTTAGCCTGATAGGATAACCTTTCTAAGTAGCCTGATGTTTCTTGCTTGCCAATTTTAGTATCTTGTCTTTGTGGTTTTGGCCAATCTGGCTATCATGTGCCTTGGAGAAGATCTTCTTGGGTTGATTCTATTTGGGGTCCTTTGTATTTCTTGGGTCTGGATCTTTGAATGCCTCTCTAAATTTGAAAAGTTTTCTTGCAGGATTTCATGGGATAGATTATCAATGCCCTTATTAGTTTCTTCACCTTCTGGAATACCAATTATCCAGATGTTTGGGCACTTAATGGTATCTAGCATTTCTCATATAGTATTCTCATTCTTTTCGGTTATTTTCTCAGTTGTTTTGATTATTTTTTCTAGGTTAGGGGTTTTGTCTTCAACATCCAAGATTCAATCTTCTGCATGGACTAATCTGCTTTTAATACTTATGAGGAAGGTTTTGATTTCCTGTATTGCAGCCTTCATCTCTAACAGCTCCATTTGATTCTTTTTTTTATGGTGTGCATTTCCTCTTTCAGATCATGCAAGAACTTCCTCACCTACTGGAACTCGTTGTCTCTTTTCTCCTGCATCTTCTAGAGTTCATTGTCTCTCAGCTCTTGTATCTCATTTAGTTTTGTCACTATGAATATTCTGAATTCTCTATTGGGCGTTTCCACAAGTACCACTATACTACTGTCTGTGGATAATGAAGGATTGTTCTTTTCTCTTAGGGGAGAAAACTTTTCTTTGTTTCTCTTATTTCTTGTGCCTCCAAGGTGATTTCTTGCCATTCTGTGGCAAAATCTCTCCTCTACTATGTTTTGCAACATGGTATCCACAGAAAGATTTTTGAGTTCTGATTTATAAAAAGAAGTTCAAGTACCACTATACTACTGTCTGTGGATAATGAAGGATTGTTCTTTTCTCTTAGGGGAGAAAACTTTTCTTTGTTTCTCTTATTTCTTGTGCCTCCAAGGTGATTTCTTGCCATTCTGTGGCAAAATCTCTCCTCTACTATGTTTTGCAACATGGTATCCACAGAAAGATTTTTGAGTTCTGATTTATAAAAAGAAGTTTCTTCCTTAAGGCAGGAGGTTCAATAAGCATTGAGGACATAACCAGTATGCTATCTGCTGGACCCATATCTTCAGTTATGAAATTCCAGACAAAACCCTGCCCAATAACAAGTATTTCCAATTTCTGATTTAAGGTACTATTGAACTTATGCAACAGGTATTATTGAACTCAATGACCTGTCTCTGTTTTGGGGTCTAGAAGATGGGGTTTAGAGCATAGCTTCAGTTGCGTTGGTTCCTGAATGCCAACCCCAATCGATTAATTTTTGAAAGAGGATGGAATCCTTATCACTGAGAAACTACTTTCCTGGTGAGAGCTCCATGCAATAGCCATCCCACTCCACAGACTACCCCAGAATTATTTCTAAAGGCTTTATCTGGGAGACTTGATACTAACTGCTTATCGATGTCATAACCATTTATTGCTATGCAAATACTTAATATGTAGAAGCAAGTGACTACCTAGATGAACTCTGCACTCAAGAGTCAAATACCCTTCCAACAGCTTGCCTGGTTTGAGAGCTTTCTGAAGAGGAATTGGTTTGGAAAAAAAGTGCCTGTAGGTTTTTCTAATTCTGTGTGTGTGTGTATTTTATGTTTACACTTGATCTTAGCCAAAAGGCTGAGAAGTGATCTTTGTTATTTAAATGACAGCATGCATGGGAGGGGGTATATATAGAGGGAGGTCATTTTGACAGGGTCTCCGTGTCATCTACGTCTGCTCCAGTCTTCTCAGCTAGGCAGGATCACAGGTGCATACACTGTGCCTGGTGGGTTCAGACTCGTTCAGGGTCTGAACCTTGGCGTCTCATGGGTCCCAGTCTTGCACAGTGGCACCCTACTGCCTGTGCCACCACGGCTTAGCCTCTTAATTCTCTAAGTTATTTGATTTCTATGTCTTTGCCATCTACTTTGGCTATAGGGTGAGGCTTTAAAGAAAAAAACGATCGATGACATTTGCTAAGAATGGTAAGCAGACCTTGTTCAAGGTGGTAGGTACAGGAAACTACTGCAATGATGTCTCCCAGTAGGAGAGAGAGCTTGGGCTCAACTCTAATTCTGTTAAGGACAAGTGGGGATTTACAGCCCAGGAGCGGGATATGGGAGTCAGTGAATGGAGCATTACTAAGAAAAAAATCCTTGCCTTCAGAATTCTTCCTGAAGGCAGGCCAGGGTGATAAGACAGGGTGATCAGATGGGAATTTTTTCTAAACTGGCTTTGCAGAGTTCTTGCTACATCTTGATACTGTGAGGACAGAGAGGGAAGCCCAATGTTGAGAACTGGTCAGAAAGGACTCTGAAGAGCCTGACTCAAGTTTGGTTAAAAGAGAGATCAGAGGTTCAGAAAATGCTCATTAAACTGTACTATATATATTCAACTTCTGTTTGTACACTTTATGGACCGCTTGTGTCAGAATTACTTCAGTAAGGTGGTCCCTAACCTTGCTCACAGACAGGAAAGCTTAAAAAAATAGTGTTGGGGACCCACACATAGTGCGGCGTTTACATTGCTGGACTCCCCCGTGGCCAACCAGGGTTCGAGTCCTGGACCTGGTGGCTTGAAAATCATGGCAGACATGTGTGCATGGGTGCCCAAGATCCCCAGAGGAGAATAGAAGAGAAGGGATTGTGGTGTGGCCATGCCCCCTGAGAGGAGGTGATTTCTCACTTTCCCTCTCACTGTTCTCCATCTCTCTTTCTCTCTCTCTCTGGGGAACACACGTGCCCCAAGGCAGAAACCTCTACAAAAGAAATAAAAACAGTGTTGGGCTACTCTCTAGCCAGTAGTTACGGCCTGTGTGTAGAAAGCTGGATCCCACTTGGCTGATTGTGATTGAAATCCCAGTGCTCTGCCAGGCATGTGCATATGCATGCATGTGTGCCCCAAATCCTGATAAGACGGAGAAATGTAGAAAAAGGATTGCAGTGACCATGCCTCTTTGGGGGGTGCTTTATCTCAATTTCTTTCTCTGGCAAATGCAACTTCCCTCTGACAACTGAAAAAATAATGTTGGGCTAGCAGGTGGCATGGTGGTTAATGCCCTGAATTCCTCATGGCCACCCATGGTTCGAGTCTTGGCCCCAAGCGGCTTGAAAATGACACAGGGTACATGTGCCCAAAATCCTGAAAGGAAAGTGGAGGAGAAGAGACTGTAGTGTGGCCATCTTCCCTGAGCGGTGATTTCTCACTTTCCCTTTCTCGTCTCTTTCTGGCAAGCACATGCAACCTATGGCAAAAGCCTTAAAAATAAATAAAAATAAATACAGTCGTGTCACCATTAGAGAGCCTCTGCAGAGCCACTGAATATCTGGAGGGAAGGCCCTGGCATGGTTAAAAGCACTTTAGGCAGGGCCAGCAGATGGCGTGGTGGTTAAGGATGTTGGACTCCCACATGGTTGACTGTGATTCGAGTCCTGGATCAGGCGGCTTGGTTTTTCACTTTCCCTCTTTCTTTCTCTCTGTCCTTCTCTGGTCAATTTAAAGAAAATAATAATAAACAAATAAGTTAAATAAAATAATTCTCAGAAACAAAACAAAAACATTTTCAGTGACATGGTTATTAAGGTGGCTGGATCCCATATGGCTGACCATGTGGTTAGAGTCCCAGACCCAGCAGCTTTAGAAACACGCCAGGCATGTGTGCATGCATGCCCGACCAAAGTCCTGAAATGAAAGAGAAATGGAGAAGGGATTGTAACATGGTTATTTCCCCATAGAGAGTGCTCTCTCACTTTCTTCCTGGCAAACACACACACCATGTAGCAAATTAAGTAAATTAATTAACACACCCCAGATGCTTCTTAATGTACAGCCCTGATTGAGTACCACTGCTTGTTAAAAATGAGGATTCAAGGGCCAGCAGGTGGCATGGAGGTTAAGGCATTGGATCCCGTATAGCCAACTCGGTGGTTCAAGACCCACAAGCTTGGAAATCATGCTGAGGGTGTGTGCATTCGTTCTCAAAATCCTGAGAGGAGAATGGAGGAGAAGGGATAGCAGAGTGGTCATCCCCCTGGGAAGTGATTTCTCACTTTCCTCTTTCTTTTTTTTTTTTTTTTTTTTTGAGAGAGGTTTTCACTATAGGGCGTGTGCACTCCCCAGACAGACAGAGAGACAGAAAGCAAGAAATCACCCCCCAGGGGGGATGGTCACACCACAATCCCTTCTCCTCCATTCTCCTCTCGGGATCTTGGGCACGCACGCACACGTGCCTGGCGTGAGTTTGAAGCCACGGGGTCCAGGACGCGAACCTCAGTCGACTATGTGGGAGTCCAGCGACATAGCCATTACGCTAACTGCTGGTTCCCTCACTTTCCTCTTTCTATTTCTATCTCTCTAGTGATTGTACACACTTTATAGAAAAAAAAAAAAAAAGAATTCTAGTTCTGGTCCTTCACACCCAGACCGCTGTCTCTTGATAAGGCCATAAGATATACTTTTGTTGTTGTTGTTATTGTTGTTAGAGAGATTTTTGCTATAGGGTGTATACCCTCCTCACCGGAGAGACAGAAAGCCAGAAGTTACCCTCCCTGGAGGGATTGCCAAGCAATGGAGGAGAGTCCTGGAGAAGATCCCTTCTTTCTCCATTCTCCTTTTGAGATTTTGGGCACACATGCACATGTGACAGCATGAGTTTTAAGCCACCGGATCCTGGACTGGAACCGTGGTTCACCACCTGGGAATCCAGTGATGTAACCATTATGCCATGTACTGATTCCTAGGATATACATTTTAAAGAACACCTCGGTAGGTAATGCAAACTAATTTAAGAACTTAATTATCCATTTTTATTTTTTAGCTTATTTTCCTCAAAGAGAATCAAAAGCAACTACTTTTGACTGGTAGGGAGTTGGGGAAAGGAAAAGTTTTTGGAAGGAAAAATACATTGTCTCCTTTTGAAAGAAAAATAAGGGAAACATTTGGCTTATGAGACAGGAGTTCTCTGGCAAAGCCACGTTTCCAGTTTCATTGTTTTGGAAATCTAAATGCCTGGGGCCCTGATGCTTTCTTTTAAACAGCTGGTGGGCTGGTGGGGAAGTTAGAAACCCTGGAGGGAGGGAAAAGGAAGGATTCACAGACCTGTGGTCTGGGTCTTGAGGCTGGTTGGGTTTGACTCATTTTACCTTTTTTTTCTGTTTTTCTTTTTTCGCTTGTGTTTTTAATAGCCTATTGATTCAGAATCTCAAATTCTTTATTACATAACCTACAAAAGACCTTCCCAGCCATAAACTATTCAGTATTAATCAAGTTGTTAAACTCAACCTACTCCTTTCCCTTCTCCTTCTAAAACTACTCATTTAAGCCTTTCCCAGTGATTTTGTTGATTTGCTAACCTCCGTCTGTAGATCTCTGCTTGGCCACAGCACAGGTATTTTCTCCTCCTTTTAGTTCTTTCTAAAAGCAGCTTGTGATGCATTCTGGCTCATCAGAGGACAATAGAATTGTCTTTGGACAAATTAAGACTTTCTGTCCTGACTGGGAGTTGACATCCTTAGTTTTTCAAAGGCACTTGGCCTCTTCTCTTCCTTTTGTTTCGGGCCCTTTGTTTCCAGCCGTGCATTAGCAGCCATTCTTGTACATTTTGGATCATATGAAGCCACAGCCTTAAGCCTTGGCCCCTGCTGCTAGTTGCACATCCTGTGGAAGACCTCAGGAAATCCTAGTTTTTGGCATCAAAAGGAATTAAAGGATTAGCTCCACAGCGAGGGGCCGATAGCTGGTGCTCCTGCCAGGAAGTTACTGTGCAGTGCTTGGTGCTGGTAAGAGCTACTCTAGTTCTCCCAGAGAGAAAACCCAGGGCAGGTCGATATCCCTAGGGCAGGGAGTGGCAGGGTGTCCACCCTGATGTTCCTTAGCTCAGGAGGGCCATTCCGCAAAGTAGTGGCTTGTCTTGGAGATGATAAACTTGGTTCCCACTGTTTTGCTCCAGTGTTATAAAATTACTGAACTCTTATTTCCTGGAAGCCATTCATAAATACCACTTTTACAAGACTCTTCCCTGGTGCACAAATTATCTTAGCTTGTTGAAAGTACATTTAGTTTCCATTTTGGGGGACTTCTACATACCTAACAGAAAGACTTTGTTTTAAAAATACCATTTAGTTGGGAATGTTTTATTAAAATCAGTTATGTCCTGCCTTTTTCCTCACTCAAATCAACAACAGAAACTTTCTCTCCCACCCTACTTCCTCTTTTCAGTTCCATGTGCTCCTTTAAGATGGTTTTTGACTTAGAGTGTTCTGAATCAATAGGCTATTAAAAATACAAGTAAAAAAAGAAAAACTGGGAAAAAAGGTAAGATGGTGTTCACTGGTTTTGATGGTGTTCACTGTATCCTTCTTTCTGCAAGTGTCCGTGTAGAAGTTAGAGCACAGAGGCTGACCTGAAGGTCGGTTAGTCTATGTGTTCGCCCGCTTTCTCCTCCCGGTGGCTGTGCGTGCTGTTCATGACGTGTCCTGGCTGGATACTCGTCACAAGTGTATAATTTACTGACTCAAAGTGTCATGATGGGGATTTAACACGTTTGTCTGCCGCCTTCTCCCCCCTGTTTTAGCGCGGTTAACAAGATGTGACAAA
>NW_006160041.1:2231186-2262878 GCF_000334495.1 Tupaia belangeri chinensis | reverse complement strand
GTTCAAAAAATGTGACCACTGATCATTTAAAAAGATGAGTGGCAGAGGGGCTGCTGCTGCTTTTAAAAAGAGAATGTGAGGACTTCGTTAAGAATTCATCCCTGTTCTGTCTCACACACATACTAAGATATCATGTAAAAGTGAAAAAATGATATTGTGGAGTAGGGGTTTCTTAATGGTTCAACGTTGTTGACTTTATCAGTATATTTTTGTTGGCATGGAAGTCAGTGTCAGCACCAACGGGGTACGATTCCTAAGATATGCAGAAACTGTCAAATTTGGATTAGTCCCAAGCGTCTACCGCCAGATGTTTACCACCATTCACAGAAGAGATTTTTCTCTATTAGTGAATTTTTACCTTTACTCAACCTTCAGTTTTTAATTATTTAGCACATCTTGTCCTCAGAGAAAGGTACAAAGGGCATGACTAGAAGATTTTTTGTTTAAGAGCTATTTCTGGGGTCAGCAGATGGTATAGCAGTTATAACACTGGACTCCCACATAGCTGACTACAGTTTAAGTCCCAAACCCAGTGGCTTGAAACTCACACCGGACATGTGTGCACATGTGCCCAAAATCCCAACAGGAGAATGAAGAAGAAGGGATTACAGTGTGATCATCCCCCCAGGGAGTGATTTCGAGCTGTCTGTCTCTGTCACTCTCTTCTGTCTCTCTGGCAAGCGCAGGCACCCTACAGCAAAAATCTCTCCAAAAAAAAAGAGAGAGAGAGAGATTTCTGTTGTGAATGTCAGTATTATGCACCATTCAGTGTTTCCTGAACAACACCCCATCAGTGATCGAGTGCTGGGGTACTGTTTTTCCTGGAGACCTAGAAGACATTTATCAATGCCTTCCCACAAGAAAAAAAAAAAAAAAAGAAGTACTTGGTTATGTTTGTGTGTGATTTGGGGAAGGGTTCTTATATCTCCCTCCTTCCTTTCTACCCTCCTTCCTTCCTTTCTTTATGAGCAAGAAGGAAGTAAATCAAGAAAGTACCCTCTATAAGGGATGGTCACACTGCAATTCCTTCTCATTCATTTCTCTCTTCCTTTGGGATTTTGGGAACACATCCACACGTGCCCAGCATGTCTCCCAGGTCGCCAGGTCTGGGACTCGAACCATGCAGTTGGCCATTTGGTATCCAGTCACATTAACTGCCATGCCACTGGCTACCCTTTAATCTCTTCTTTGTAACCAAAAACCATTTAATTTGTTATGTAGTTTAGTACTCTTTCCAACTCTGTGCTGTTCTCCAAGTGGTAGTGGTGGGGATCATGACCATATGAGGAGACAATTAAAAAGGAGGTGGTAGAAGATAAGTAGGGTTTTTTCCTGTTTTGTTTTGGTTTGGTTTTTGAAAGAGAGATTTTTGTATAGGGCATATGCACTCATCTGAGACAGAAAATGAGAAATCACTGCTCAGAAGGATGGCCACACTGTAATTCCTTCTCCTCCATTCTCTTCTCAGGATTTTGGGCACGCGCGTGCGTGTACACACACACACACACACACACACACACACACACACACACAGTGTGAGTTTCAAGCCACTGGGTCTGAGACTTGAACCACATGGGAGTCCAGCAACGTAACCATTACATCATCTGCTGCTATTGGTCCTAGAAGATAAGTGGTTTTAATGGCCATTGGAAATTTTCTTTTTTTAAGAATTATTTTAACTTTATTTATTTATTTTAAAATTTGACTAGAGAGGGACAGAGAGAGAGAGAGAAATTGAGAAAGCAAGCTACCAGGTCCGGGACTCAAACCACAGTCAAACATGTGAGAATCCGGCACCCTCAACCACCACAGCACCTGCCAACCCCCGGCCATTGGAAATTGTAATCTCTAACTAAGGGTGGCCGTTATTCAAAGAGATATTTTTCTATTCGGTGACACCTAAATCTACCATTGGACCTGGAATTACTTGGTAAAACTAATAGATGGCTGTCTTTTGGAGACATTTTTAAGCTTTCTGAGCATCAGAGCCATAATCTTAATCATAAAGCATTTGTAAGAGGTTTCTTGTTCAGTATTTATAGACCCTGGTAAGCATTTGTATTGGGATTCTCTAGAGAAACAGAAACAATACGGAAAAAGAGAGAGAGATGAGAGACCAGTGAGGATTGCCCTAACAGGAGAGAGAAGGAGAAGAGGAGAGAGAATAAGGAATCGACTCATCTGATTATTGAGGCCGGCAAGTCCCAAGATCTGCAGTTACAAGGTGGGGACCCAGGAGAACTGATGGTTCCAATGTGAAGGCAGGAAAATAACTGATAACCCAGTTCAGGGTAGTCAAGCAAAAGAGGTTCCCTCTTCCTAAGGCAAGGGTCCACTTTTTTGTTTTAGTCAGGTCTTCCAGTGGGTTTAAATGAGCATCCACATTAGGGAGGACAGCCTGCTTTGCTTAGTCTATCAATTTAAATGTTAGTCTCATCTAAAACATCCTCTCAGACACACCCAGAATAAAGTTTGACCAAATATTTGAGCACCCCTACACCAGTCAAATTGACACAGAGTATTAAATATCTCAGCATTCTCGGTTGATTAGCCCACTATGTTGTTGTTGAAAACTAAATTTGCCTTCAGAGTTTTGCAACTTGAGTGGAAGTGAATGAGTGAATAAACTGTTCCAGGTCTATCAGCTTTTTTCCCTCCATATTGAGCTTGTCACAAAGACTCAGCTTTGGGTTCTGAACTCTGGCTCAACAATCTGGGATACTGACAGATTCATAGTAGGTTTATTTAACATTATGCTTTAGTTTCTACTCATTAATTTCTAGCTGGTACCACACGTGATGTTTATACCCTTGGCAATTTGCTAGGAAGTAGATCATCCATAACAGCCGATAAGAACAGAGAAACTTAATTTCATATCTTTATCGTGGGATTCTAATTAATGAGAGTAAAAGACTAAGTAAAGCCCTGATGGCCATGGGGGTTGTGTTCATCTCTTGAGTATGAGTTGTGATTTAAGCTCTGATTTTAAATTCTCTTTATATAAAGTTTTATTTCTAGTCCTGTTGCTTCATGAATATATAAGTCAGTTACTGTTCCTTGTTAATTTTCTCTCATATTTCAAGAACCGTTAGCCAGTGAGAAGTAAGCCTAGCCAGCTGTGACCAGCGAGGATTGCCCTAACCAAACACAGATGCTCTTGGGCAGGAGGCCCTTTCTCTGCCCCTCCTTGGGTGTTAGTGTTACATTCCATTTTCTTTTCATTTTTTTCGGTTGTATATTTTGTGTTCTGGCATAGTTTCGACATCTGTGTAATGACTGGCAGATGTATGCAAGTGGTAGAGATGTCACAGATAAAGCATGGGTTATGCTGATACATTTTTTAAAGAAGTTTTTGCTAGAGGGCACATGAACTTGCCAGAGAAATAGAAAGTAAGAAATCACCCCCTAGGGGGATGGCCACACCTCAATCCCTTCTCCTCCAGTCTCCTCTCAGAATTTTGGGCACGTATGCACATGTGCCTAGCATGAGTTCGAAGCCCGCTGGGTCCACGTCTCACCTAGTGGTCAGCCATCTGGGAGTCCAGCGATGTAACCATTATGCAATCTGCTGGTCTCACTAATACATAATCTAATGCAAATTTTTGACTTATGAAGGTTTCTTCAAGGAAATGATTGAGGGCTCAGCTAATAATGCTCATTGAAAAATTAGGATTAGTTTTTTTTTTTAAGACTTTTATTTATCCATTTATTTACTTTTAAAGAATTACTTAATTTTATTCATTGTCATTATTTTGTTTTATTTTTTATTTTATTTTGAAGTTGTTTAGAGAGAGACAGAGAAAAGAAGAAAGTGAGAAAGCAAACTGCCAGGTCTGGGACTTGAACTGCAGTCAGCCATGTGGGAGTCCAGCCGCCTTAAACACCACGCCACCTGCCGGCTCCTATTTATTTATTTTTAATTCAATCAGAGAGGGACAGCAAGAGAGTGGGAAAGTGAGAAAGCAGCCACCAGTTTCAGAGTCTAGCACCCTTAACCACTATGCCACCTGCCAGCCCAAAAAATTAGGATTAGTTTAAGTTCTCTGGTACTGTATAAAACATTATGAATGTCAGTGTATCCTGAAGTATTGAGCAATAATTGTAAGACTAGCAGTTACAAGTAGTAGTGGTGGGCCAGCTAGTGGCATAGTAGTTAAGGAGAGTAACCACATGGCCAGCTGAATGGTTTGAGGCCTGAACCCAGCAGCTTGAAACGCACACTGGGCGCATGTGTGTACGGGCCCAAAATCCTGAGAGGAGAACGGAGAAGAGATTGTAGCATGTCCATACATCCTGGGGTTGCTTCCTCTCTCTCTCTCTCTCTCTCTCTCTCTCTCTCTCTCTCGTGCTTGCACCCTATCACAGACTGAAAGAACTCCTGGTGTTGTCAGAAGTGTGCCGTCACTACAGGGGATTCAGGGAGAGACATAGTCACCACTGTTCTTTTCTGAAAGTACATCTCTGTAGGGATCCTGTTGGAACACCGGCCCACCCCACGAGATGTGCTATGTGTGTATCTCCACGTCATCCAGTCTGTGTCCACAGACTCTACATTTCGAAGCTGAGAGAGCAGTTTAAATGAAAGGAGGCCACCGTCACTAGGGAGGCTTTACTTTAGACAGATGAATGTGCTGTTTTTGGTCTCATTGGCTTATTCTGTATATTTAAAATGTTTTGAAAACATACCTTTTTAGCACAGTTACCCTTTTACTTATTTTTGAATTTTACATGTTATATATATTTTTGGTACTGTGAACAGATCGTCTATGGCATATTCATAACCCTAATCTACCTCTATAACTAAACATGTGTATCCGTTATTTTCCTTCTCAGTGGAACTGGCATATACAAATTTAAGTGAAAATTAAATGTTAGCAACATGATAAATCTGCTTTGAAATAATAAATGGTATTTCAAATTCAAATGGAAACCATTTTTTGATTACCTGAGCACCATTTTTTCTATACCTTCTCTTTCTCTATCTGCACTGTTGAGAATATGTCGTTCAGTTTATTTCATTAGCGGGTTAGAGCTGTGTCCTTTACATTTTTATATTTTTGAGTCTTTTTAAGCATATTGTTCCTTTATTTGGTATCTGCAGAATAAGGGAAAACTGGCGAAAACCCAGTTTGGGATAGTGGTAGTGCAACATTAGGGGGTAATATATGTGAAGCAAGTTTATAGTAAAATAAATTATTATATGTTAGTAAAGCCAACTGTATCCTTATGTTATATGTTAAGATTAAAGGTGTCCTGTGACCAGAAATTGGTGAAATGACTATATCGCTGGACTCCCATGTAGTCGACCGCAGTTCAAGTCCCAGACCTGGTGGCTTAAACTCACACCAAGCACATGTGCGTGCGTGCCCAAGATCCTGAGAGGAGAATAGAGGAGAAGGGATTGCAGCATGGCCTTACCCCCTGGGGGGTGATTTCTCACTTTCTGTCTCTCTGTCTTTCTGACAAGCACACACATCCTGTAGCAAAAACCTCTCAAAAGAAAAGAAAAAAAAAAAAGATTAGAAAATAGAAAACTGGAGCCAGCAGGTGGTATGTGATTAAGGCACTGAACTCCCACATGGCCAACTACAGTTCAAGTCCCAGACCTGGTAACTTGCTCGCTCGCTCTCGCTCTCTCTCTCTCTCTCTCTCGCTCTCTCTCTTTTTCTCATGAGGTCGTGTGCCCCATACCAAATTTAAATAATAATAAATAAGGTTAAATAAATCTTAAAAAGAAAAGAGAGAATTATAAGACAAATAAGTTAATCCTTCATTGTGTCTTTGAAAGTACAGGTTCAGCCAGAGGATCAGAATGTACTGTTGTGTGGGCAGGTGGCGTGGTGGTTGAGGGCGTTGTACTCCCACATGGCCGACTGGTTTGAGTCCTGGATTCTCTTTTTCACTGTCCTCCTCTGGTCAAATAAATAAATAAAGTTAAAATAATTCTTTAAAAAATTCAAACAGGGACCAGCAGTTAGCATAATGGACTATGTCGCTGGACTCCCATGTAGTCAACCGCGGTTCGCGTCCCGGACCCAGTGGCTTAAAAGGTACCGGGCGCATGTGCGTGCGTGCCCAAGATCCCGAGAGGAGAATGGAGGAGAAGGGATTGCGGCGTGGCCATCCCCCCTGGGGGGTGATTTCTTGCTTTCTGTCTCTCTGACTGTCTGGTGAGCATACGCACTCTATAGCGAAAACCTCTCCAAAAAAAAAAAAAAAAACTCAAACAAAATATTTAAAAAAAAAAAGAATGTACTGTTGTGTGGAAGATACTCATACAAGCATAATTATAAGGGAAGAATACACAAATGAGAGAAATAATAGTGACTGTCTCTTGTATTTAGTAGATATCAAGCGCTATGAGTGTTTTTCATTAAATTCTGTTTTACAAAAATGAGAAAACTGAGAGATTAAGGAAACAGAGATACTGTTAGTCAAGATCACATAGTTACTAAGTGGTGGAGTCGAGATTTAACACTTCGACTTCCAGAATGGTTTTTGTGTACTAGGTATTTAAGGATGTGTTAATTATGTAATTAATTTTGTTCTTGAATACATAGAAAGGTTTCTCTTTTCCCAGAATATTTCAACTTGAATAACTGCCTGTGTATTCTTAGGGGAGGTAGTAGGGGAAAAAAATCAACATAGTATTTGCCCTCAGAGTTTGTAGTTTGTTTTGACAAGACCACACACAAAAGCCTAAGAATAGTGACGGGAACTTACAAAGGAAAGCAAATTAATGAAGTACAAAGTAGAGGCATGTCTTAAAATGTGCCATAGGGAGTTGTTCTATAACCTAATTTTTTTTTGTCCTTTGTCTTTCACAGTACTCTTTGGTTCCTTTGGAGTTTTTAAAGATTAATAAATGCATAAACATTGGTAGAATATTAAAACGCGAAAATTTAAAAACTTGTCGTTACTGATTTGCATGATTTTCATCTAAACTGTAGAAAATTGTCGATAGGAATTCTTTTTAATGCCAGAGGGTGCATGTATGCACGTGCGTATGTGAGAGGAAGAGGATACATACTTAGGCATGTCCTTCAATAGGGCCTATTGGTGCTGCAGTCCCTTCCCCTCCCAGTTTCCATCTCCTCAAGATCCCAGGCACACACTCCTGGCCTGTTTTTTAGTCCTACTAGGCCTGAATGCAAACCATGGTCAGCCATGTGGAATCTGGTTTCCTCTGAGCAGTGCCTACCCTCTGCACTACAGCGCTGGCCTCAGGAATTTTTACCAACTGAGCTAGTGATACAAAAAGACTTGAAACACTAATGAGTCTTTTTTTTTTTCCCCCTTTTCAAAAATTATCCTTTGTCTTTTATTTACATAGAAAAAAAGGAGCTTTGGAATAAATTATATTCTTCCCCACCTCAATTTTTTTTTTGCTTTTTAATTTAAACCTGGCCTATAGGCTGGGAGGATTGGGGAAAGGAGGCAAAAGGGAATGACTATCAATATACTATAAACTATTGAATTACATATTTTAAATGATGACATGTACTGGAGATGTCAAAAAATTCATGGAAAAATAGAATGAAAGAACTAGTTTATACTGGTGTAGACATTGTTGAATCATGCATAGTTTTTTTTTTTTTTTTTTTGGAGAGGCTTTTGCTATAGGGTGCATGCGCTTGCCAGAAAGAAAGAGAGAGACAGAGAGATAGAAAGCAAGAAATCACCCCCCAGGTGGGATGGCCACGCTGCAATCCCTTCTCCTCCATTCTCCTCTCAGGATCTTGGGCACGCACACACACGCACCCAGTGTGAGTTTTAAGCTACTAGGTCTGGGACTCAAACTGCGGTTGACTACATGGGAGTCCAGCGACATAGCCATTACGCTAACTGCTGGTTCCCCCATAGCAAATTTTTTAAAGAGAGAGAGAGAAGCAGCAGTTACAAAGGGAATTCAAAATTCACTTGATTTTTTTTTTTTTCTGAACATTAGAAAACAAAAACAGAAATTTAGGAATATGTTTGGTTGCTTTTGGTATCAAATCTGGATGTTCAGTTGCCCAACCCACTTCCTCTTTCTTGACGAAGTAAAAGTTATTTTTGGATTCTGATTTCCTGAATAAGCGGAGTTGGGAATCCCAGCAGGGCTCACTGTGAAAGGCTGTGCTTGCATGTGTACCGAGTGCTCCACCGCAGGGACTGCAGTACCAGCCCTCGGAGTCCAGCCTTGTTGATGGACCCCTTACTCCACCTCCTCCCTCTTAAAATGGAAATAAAACACTCTCATTCAGTAAGTGTCAGTCCTGAGAAACTGTCATTCATATGTTACCAATACTACCATACATGACGTTGAGAATTTTAGATTCCATTTATCCTAGAGAGTGTATTTTTCTCTACAAAAATTGTCTCAGGAAGACTTCGGCTACTTATCAATAATCTGCCCACCCAGAGATATTTAAGCATTTTAAATTCTAAATTAACCTTTCAGTGAACATGAAGCATTTGTTCACTCTTTAGTTACCATAGTGGAGTCATGTAACTTTTTCTTTGCTATTTGTCTTCCATGGCTCTCCTAAAGGCAGTCTGATCCAGATTTGTGTTAAGTTACCAATTGTTTGTGCCAGCCTCCAGTCAGCCTCTCCCTCTTGGCAGAGTAGCAAAAGAAAAGCCTAATACTGAATCACCCAGGGAAAACGTCCTTATGGGAATGAAAGTAGATGCACAGATGGGAAATACATATTTTTGTAGCCAGCATTGCCTGACCCTGTGAATTCATTCATACGATTCTTTAAGAGGAAAGGGGAAAGAAAGGAAGGACCAGCCCCCTTGTGCTTTCATTTCCTGCCGTAAGACAAGGGCTTTCCATCTGAAGAGCTGTTTTCATAACACTTCCCCTGTATTAAGTTCCTGGGACAGCCGGTACCCAACGTTTCCATCATTTTCCAGGTTTGTCTTAAGCAACTAAGGCTAATAGGAGAGTGCCTGAGCCCACCCCTGTATATGTGATGATTCTGTTTTGCTTTGTTTTTAAGTAAAAAGGTGATTGTTAAATAGCAGTTGGCAATGCTTAAAATGAGGAATAGAAGCTCAGCTGCAGTAGAGTACCTGGTTGCTGCTGCTACTTACTTAGCAGGCTGAGGCCATGTGAGAGGCCCGGGTTCAATTCCCTGCTCATCTTTGTGGGGGAAAGTCACCAACTTACACCTGCAGTCCCAACTGTTCGGGAGACTGAGACAGGAGATTGTGGCATAATGAGACTGTGTCTAAAATAATAAAGAATAGAAATAGAGAAATCAGAAATTTAACCTTGATTGCAGTTTTTTTTAAAAAAAAAAAACTTAAAGTTGTTTTCTGAGTATTTGAAATTTTATTTTTATTAAAGGGTTGACATTCATACACAGATTTTAGGCATATAAATTTATGAATAAATATACACAATTTAATCTCTACCCAGATTCCAGTTTAGAACATCCCAAATCCCAGAAAACTTCTGTCATCTCTTCCCAGACCATTCCTCCTTGCCGGAGAGAACCACCATTTTGATTTCTGTCATTGTAATACACTAGTTCTGCCCAGTCTCGAGCTTCATTTAAATGAGATTATGCAGTACATAGAATAACTTTGGATCCGCTGTATTTTATTCATCATTCTGTCTTTGAGACTCATCCATTTGTTCGTATAGAACAATAATTCACCCTCCTTGCTGTCTGGTATCTCATTGTTCAAATGTATTGCAGTTTATCCATTTGGCAATCGTCGAGTCATTCGAGAGAGTTTTGTTTTGTTTTGAAAAGTTTTTGCCATAGGGTGCTTGCACTTGCCAGAAAGACAGAGAGACAGAAAGCGAGAAATCACCCCCAAGGGAGATGACCACACAGCAATCTCTTCTCCATTCTCCTCTCAGGATCTTGGGCACTCACACACATGCACCCGGAGTGAGTTTTAAGCCACCAGGTCCGGGACGCGAACCGCGGTCAACTACCTGAGAGTCCAGCGACTTAGCCATTACGCTAACTGCTGGTCCCACCACATGATTTTTAAGCCACTGGGTCTGGGGACTCGAACCACAGTCAAATACATGAGAGTCCAACAACATAACCATTATGTTATGTGCTGATCCCAAAATGTTATTTATTTTAACTCCAAATTATGAACCATATTATTCAATATTTAATATGTCTATGTTTATTACTTTTGCTCTTCTTTTCCAGTTCAACTCAAAATTTTGAGAATATTTACGAAATCTACCCAAGGGAAAAAAATAGAATAAAACAACAGAAATAAAACCTAAATAAATAGATGCCTGTGTTCATGGATTGGAGGTCTTAATATTGTCAGAATGACAACACTCACTACATTGATCTATAGATTCAATAATATTTTTTTTAAAGAATTATTTTATTTTAACTTTATTTATTATTATTGTTACTTTCCAGTTTGATCAGACAGACAGAGAGAGAGAGGGAAAGTGAGAAAGAAAGCCACCAGATTCAGGACTTGAACCACGGTTGGCCATGTGGGAGTCCAGCGCCTTTAAACACCACGCCACCTGCTGGCGTATTATTGCGGCCCCAATAATACGCCAGCAGGTGGGGTGGTGGTTAAGGTGCTGGACCCCACATGCCTGACCATGGTTCAAGTCCTGGACCTGGCAGCTTGTGTTCTCACTTTCTCACTCTCTCTCTGGTGAGCACATGAGTCTTGTTGCAAACTACAAAAATAATAATAATGAAAAATAAAATTAAATCTTTTAAAAAAATTATTTAACTTTATTATTATCTTTTTTTTTTTTAATTTGGTAGAAGGCATGTCCATTCACCAGAGAGAGACAGATAGAGAGGGAACATGAGAGAGCAACCCACCAGGTTGGGGTCTCAAACCATGGAACCCATGGTCGACCGTGTGGGAGTCCAGCGCCTTTAACCATCATGCCACGTGCTGGCCCCCATCTATTTATGTTTTAAGGAAGATGAACAAAATAGGATTCAACTAAAGTAGGATTTTACATTATTGCAGATATGCTTCTGCTGTCTGGTAAGAGTTTTAAGGAAACAGTAATATAAAGTGAAACATGAGAAAAGTTTGGAGATCTAACTAGCTTTGGGGTCTCGTGTGTAAAATTTTGTACAGCACAGTTAGTTGGAATGAATATCAAAGTCCAGAGCCACATTCTAGTTCCACTTGCTGCTTACCATCGTACTGGACGCCATCACCACCTCGTGAGGTTCTCCTAACCTATGAATGCCCCACCTACTGTCATAGGACGTGGAGTGTTAAATGAGGTGGTGGGGTTGGAATTCTGTGGAAGTATTAGTCTTTCAGCTTACTTTTTGCATAATTATAAAAGTCTGTTAGCAGCTAGAATGATGGAATACAAAATGGTATGTATTTATGTTTATATTCCATACAAAAATGCCATGCAAAGAATATCTTATGTTGTAATAGAGGAAACAAAACATGAGAATGATGAGATAGTAGGAGGATATAGAGATTGCTATTTTCCACTCCCTTTTTTCTGGTATTAGTTTGCTCTCCCATGGTTTTCCAGGTAAAGAATGTGTGCAGCAGTTAGCAGAAAACACCAGGTATTTCAGGAGACGCCTGAAAGAGATGGGCTTCATCATCTACGGGAATGAAGACTCACCGGTGGTGCCTTTGATGCTGTATATGCCAGCCAAAATCGGGTACGTTTTGTTGCAGATCACAGACTCGTTGGTCTCTTATTAGACTGCAAGGGTCTGTGGTGTGAGCCTACAAGGCTCGTGTTTTGTTAAGGACAGCTGTTTGGTCCATTGTGTTATGTTAATCTCCATTTGGTAGATATGCCATAGAATAAATAGTGGATTCCAAATCACAAAATATAACTTACTATTCTTTCATCAAACAAACATTTTTGGTTTAATCACTCTTCTAGGGGTTTAGCATAGATCTGTGAACAAAACACAAACATCCCTGTCCTTTGGAGCTTACATTCTTTTTTATAAAATGATTATTTTTATTTAATTTTAGGTATTTATTATTATTATTCGTTTTGACCAGAGAAAGAGAGAGAGAGAGAGAGCAAGCCACCAGGTAGAGGACTCGAACCATAGTCAGCCATGTGGGAGTCCAACGTCTTAACCACCATGCCACCTTCCGGCCCCTGCAGCTTACATTCTAATGAGGCCAGTGTCAGACAAACATAGTCAATAAGTAAATAATGCAGTAAATAAGAAGATGTTAGGTGCTATGGAAATAAGTAGAACAGGATCTTTCTAGGGACTTCAGAGTTTCCCGTGGGTGGGCCAAGTAAGCCTCATTGGGACAAGAAGAAGATATCTGAGCCGACTTTTGAAAGCGTTGAGAGAGTTAGCCATGGAGAAGAAAGCATTTGTTAAAAGACCACAGTGCAGGAGTTAGATTAGCAGAGGGGTCCCTGGTGCAGGTGCGCAGAGAGCGTACACCAAGGCATGTTACTGGATGTTTACCATGTGCACTGATCGTTCCAGCCTCTGGTGTGTGCAGCAGATGTATAGTGGGTAGCTTTCAGTGTATTTGAGAAATCCAGGATATAAGGAAACCAGATGGCTTTTGAAAAGCACATGAATAGTACTGGTATTGAAATAATATATTGAATAAATATAATTACACAAAAAATTATACTGGAGATGTAGAATAAAGGGGTGATCTTCTTACTACAGACTCAGTAAAAAAGGCACATATTTTTGGACTGGGTGAATTTTGAGCTGGAACTGAAATATAAAATTGAATGAGGATCATTTCTCAGGTTTGAATGAACTCATTAAGGGAACAAACATTTTTGTTTGTCTTGAATCCCTAGTGCCCACCATGGTCCTAGGACTCAGAGGACACTCAGTAAATATTTACTGAAGTAAATATGGGAAAGACCATTAAATAAGAAACCCTAGAGGTTTATGATCTTGGAGCGACTCAGAGGGAAATGGCAAAAGGTGCTCACTGAGGGAAAAAGGAGAGTTCAATTTTGAACATGAAGTCATACGGGATATTGGCATTACAGCTTTCAGAGGTTGCTAAAGGATTTTCTTCATTTTGTTTTGGTTTTGTTTCAGGGTGTGTGCACTCCCCAGAGAGAGAGGGAGAGACAGAGAAGAAACAGCGCCCCCACATAGGGCATGGTCACATCTCTCTCCCTTCTCCTCCACCTCCCCATCTTTTGGGATTTGGGGCATGCATACACGCCCAGTGTGTTTCTCAAGCTGCAGGTCTGAGACTGGCTGCAGGGTCAGTCATGTGGGATCCGGCTGCCTTAACCATCAGCCCACAAAACCAGTCCAACTTCCTTTTTGAAAAGGAGTAATCATAAATAAACTTGAGTTACCAGATCTGGAAGGCTCACTTATTCTAGATCCTTTCTTTGGAGAGGGCTGTATCTGATATTCTACAGAGGTAAAACTGTGTACACGCTGTAATGAAGAAAGATTTAGAGGGACCAGCAGGTGGTGTGGTGGTCGAGATACCAGATTCCTGCATAGCTGACCACGGCTCAAATCCTGGGCCAGGCAACCTGGAAATCAAGCCAGGCACATGTGCGTGTGTGGCCAAAATCCTAGGAGGAGAATGGAAAAGAAGAGATTGCAGTGTAGCCACCCCCTCCCCCAGGGAGGTGATTTCTCACTCCCCCACCCCACCCCACCCTGTCTCCTGCGAGTGTACATGCTCTATGACAAAATTTAAAAAAAAAAAAAAAAACTAAAAATGATTTAGAGAATAATTCTAATGTGAAGAATTAGAATAAGGGCCAGCCCTGTAGTGCAACAGCCCTACCTAACAGGATGTAAAGGTGGAAAGAGGGGATTGTGGTGTGACCGTGCCCCATTAGGGGGTGCTTTTTTCCTCTTTGTCTGTCTCTCTGGTGAATGCACACACCCTCTGACAATCGAAAAAAGGATTGGAATTAAAGCCCTGTGGATGGAGCATGTGATGAAGAGACAGCGCTCGGTTCACTCGGGGTATATTGAGGAAGATGCACTGGTACTGGAGACAGTGGGAAAAGATTGAAAAGACAGGCATTAATGTAATGTCACAAGCAGGATTTTCTTACTCTCCAACAAATGCTATGAACAGCTTAGGAAAAAAGTCAAGAAAATAAGGGGGGCTGGCAGATGGCATGGTTTTAGTTAAAGGTGCTGGATTCCCACATGGGTGACTACGGTTCGAGTCCTGAACCTAGTGGCTTGCTTTCTCACTTTCTATTTCTCTCTCTGATCAAATTAAAATTAAAAAGTGTATAAATAAATAAGCTTAAATAAAATAATTCTTTAAAAAAAGAAAGAAAATAAGATAGGTCAAAAAGAGGAAAAGATAAAACTGCATAATTTATTAAAATTAATTGAAACTTAGAATGCATTATTTAGACAAGATACAGTAGAAAAACACTGCTGGCCGCCAGTTTGGCTTGCAGTGGGGTTGGGAGTTGTTCAAAAGAATTGTGTAGTTGGAACCAGCAGTTAGCATTATGGCTATGTTGCTGGACTCCCACGTAGTCGACCACGGTTTGAGCCTCGGACCCGGTGGCTTAAACTCATGCCAGGCACATGTGCATGCGTGCCCATGATCCCGAGAGGAGAATGGAGGAGAAGGGATTGTGGCGTGGCCATCTCCCTTGGGGGGTGATTTCTCGCTTTCTGTCTCTCTGTCTCTGGCAAACGGCAAACGCACACCCTCTGTAAAAAAAAACCCTAAAAAAAAAAAAAAAACGAAAAATTGTGTAATCTTGGTAATCAGCTGAAGCCAGGGGCCGAGCTGGTTTGACAAAGGAAACCCTGATTTCAAAGGCAGCTTTGTTCCAAGTTGATAACAGAGATGCCTAGTCTGAAAGGTTAGCGCCAGCCATCCTGCCAGGAGAAAGATGCTCACGGCACAGCAGATCCTCTGAATCCTTGTGATCTTGTGAACTTTAAATGATCAGGCTTGACATTTCAGGGACCAGATTTTTTGGGTTTTTTAGAATTATTTATTTAATTTAATTTATTCATTCATTTTATTTATTTATTTTTAATTTGACCAGAAAGACATAGAGAGAGTGAGAGAGGGAAAGTGAGAAAGCAAGCCACCAGGTATGAGACTCGAACTGTGATTGGCCATGTGGGAATCCAGCGCCCTTATCCACCACGTCACTTGCTGGCCCCAGGGACCAGGTTTTTTGAACTCAAGTTCATATTGAAGTCTCTGAATTTCTGTTACATGTTAGGGATATCTTTTAAGGCTCTGATTACAAATCCTATTAAAATTGGTCTCTACCATCTATAGTTTTCCACCTTTGTGAAGGAAACCATAGAGAGATTACCACCTTAAAATTACAAACTTACACTCAAGAGTTTTTTGCCTTAGGGTATGTGCACTTGCCAGAGAGACCAACAGAGGCATGAGGGAAAGTGAGAAATTACCCCCCAGGGGGATGGCCACTCCACAATCCCTTCGCCTTCATTCTCCTCCTGGGATCTCGGACACACATACATGTGAACCTGGCATGATTTTCAAGCTACCAGAGCTGGGACTCAAACCGTGGTTGGCCATGTGGGAGTCCAGCAATGTAACCACTATGCAATCTGCGAGCCCCATGATATGTCAGTTTTTAAAAGAATCAGGAAATTTCTACTAAAAGTCTCCCATGGGGACCAGCAGGTGGCATAATGGCTACATCACTGGACTCCCATGTAGTCCACCGCAGTTTGAGTCCCAGACCTGGTGGCTTAAACTCACGCTGGGGACGTGTGCGTGTGCACTCAAGATTCCAAGAAGAGAATGGAGAAAGGGATTGCAGCGTGGTCATCCCCCCTGGGGGGTGATTTCTCACTTCCTGTCTCTCTGCCTATCTTTTTCTTTCTGGGTGAGCGGACGCACCCTGTAGCAAAAAGCTTTCCAAAAAAATAAAAAAGCCTCCAATGCCTGCATCACCCGAGAGTTTTAAGTCATTCAGGACGGCAAGACCTATGTAACTGTAACTTATGTAACTTTACGGTTTCTCTTACATGTTTTCCCCTTTGCAGCGCCTTTGGACGGGAGATGCTGAAGCGGAACATCGGTGTGGTTGTGGTGGGATTTCCTGCTACCCCAATTATTGAGTCCAGAGCCAGATTTTGCCTGTCAGCAGCTCATACCAAAGAAATGCTTGATACCGTAAGTAGCTACTTCCACTTTGGTCTAAATATGCTTTATACTGAAAGGGCCTGCATAACAGATGAACTTAAATCACCCATTGAGTCTTATCGTCTTTGAATACCTAAGATACTTACTGGTAAGACAGAGCGAGTTGAACATAACAGTACTTAAAACATTGTCATTAGCAAAAAAAAAAAAAAAAATCACAAAATCCTTAGCATTGCCCACCAAACCCAGGTCTTCAGATATCTGGATCCCTTTCCAACTTCATCCTTTTCCATTCTCTTGCTCTTTAAAGACCCTACAACTTACACTTCTGTTTCTACTGTAGCTGTTTCTTCTGTAGGCTTTTTCTTACCCTGACAGTAGAATTTTGCCATGTTTTTAAAGCTCCTGAGTCTAGGACTTGAACCATGCAGTTATCCGTGTAGAATCCAGTTGCCTCAACCTCCATGCCACCTGCTGGCCTATGAGTATATTCTTAATCACATTCTGTCCTTTCTTCTGTTTGCCTGGCTGGCTGCTACTCATTCCGTTTGCCTGGCTGGCTGCTATAGGGCGCGTGTGCACACCAGAAAGACAGAGAGACAGCGAGAAATCACCCCCCAGAGGGAATGGCCATGCCACAGTCCCTTCTCCATTCTCCTCTTGGGATCTTGGACATGCATGCATACGCACCTGGCATGAGTTTAAGCCACTGGGTCCAGGACTGAAACCGCGGTCGACTACATGGGAGTCCAGCGACATAGCCATTACGCCAGCTGCTGGTCCCGAATTTTGTAGAATATTAATTGTG
The DNA here is from genome assembly GCF_000334495.1 of Tupaia belangeri chinensis. Classification (NCBI taxonomy): domain Eukaryota; kingdom Metazoa; phylum Chordata; class Mammalia; order Scandentia; family Tupaiidae; genus Tupaia; species Tupaia belangeri. The sequence continues at coordinate 2,246,005 of NW_006160041.1, read as the reverse complement.
TCTCAGTAATGTTACTATTTTAAAATATGAGAAGAGCAAGGATATTGGCCTGGGGACACAGCTGTCCTAGAATATTCCCTTATTCAGTCCTATAATTAATACATGCTTTTTCTGAAACCCACCTTTTCCTTTGATCAAGAAGTTCAGGTAGACTATCTGTTGATAAATGGTGGTGCATGCAATGATTCCTTGTTCATAATCTAACTAAATAACTCCACATAAAAGCCAGCAGCTTCTACTATAACTTTATCTTTTATCAAAATAAAACTTTTTTGCCTGAAATAGTTGGTGTGGGGTCAGGGGAAATCTTGTAATCCAGAACCCTTTGGGTTCCTGAAGGTTTTTTTTTTACCCCATCTCTAAAAAAAAATTAGGTTCTTCTGAAATCAGGGTTCATAAACATCCTTTCCTTTGTGAATTTAGTAAGTCACAGGGACTTCTGTTGTAGACTAATGAATCTTCTATCAGAGGTCGGGGGAATAAATGGCTAATGGGTCCTCACAGCTGAAATTTAGTCTTAAATTGTTTCCATATGGAGCTTTCCATTAAACCTTTTCTTAAAGGTGCCACTATTTTGATAGCATATTGAAGGTCAACTCTTACTTGCTTTTTGTATTTTGCACATTTTGGAATGAATATTTTTCCTATGCTGCATACGTAAGGGACATTATTGCTGATTTTTTCTCTTCAAACACTGACATTAGGTGTACATTTTCACATGGAATTATAGCTATTGTATTGGACAGATTTATGTGATGTCAGAGATTCAGAGTTGACAGACAGTAGGGCCTCTACTGCCACCCTAAAATTTCGTAGTTACTGATGAGATTGTACTGATGAGAGTGATCCATTGTCTCTGAAGCTGAGATCCATTAGCTCCAGATTTTGCAGTAGATCTACCAGTTCATATCCACAGGCACTTGGGGAGTGAGTAACAGGTCTAGAATTGGCTGCTTATTGGAAACTGCATTCCATAACTGGTGCTAAGGGCGCCCTCATGGTAAAAATGCCTTAGAATCTAGGATTTTCAAAATGTTGGCCGTCTTTCTTGGGTTTCTTTTGAGTTTTCTGGAGCTTAGTGTCTCTTGGTTATCTTTTTTTCTGACAAATTCTGAATGCATATATCTCTCTCATATTGGTGTCTTCTATTTTGACTCTCTGTACTGCTTTTAGGAAAGGTTCACTCAACATGTTAAGATTCGTGTGCTTGGGGCTGGCAGGTGGCGTTATGGTTAAGGGCGCTAGACTCCCACATGGCCAACCACTGTTAAAGTCCCAGACCTGGCGGCTTGCTTTCTTACTTTCCCTCTCTTTCTTACTCTGTCCCTCGCTGGTAAAAAATAAATAAATAAAAATAAAAATAAATTTAAAAATTGGGGGGGGAAAAACCGATTCATGCACTTACCTGTATGCTATACCTCCTTTTTTCTTTCTTTTTTTTTTTTTAGAGGTTTTTGCTATAGGGCACATGCACTCACCAGACAGAGAGAGATAGACAGAAAGTGAGAAATCGCCCCCTAGGGGGATGGCCACGACGCAATCCCTTCTCCTCCTTTCTCCTCTCGAGATCTTGGGCATGCACGCACATGCGCCCAGCATGAGTTTTAAGCCACTGGGTCCGGGACGCGAACCGCGGTTGACTACGTGGGAGTTCAGCGACATAGTCATTACGCTAACTGCTGGCCCCATCCTCTTTTTTTCTTAGAGAGAGATTTTTGCTATAGGGCATGTGCACTCACCGGAGAGACAAAAATAGAAAGCGAGAAATCTCACACACACACACACACCCCCGGGCAGGGGGATGGCCTTGCCACAGTCGCTTCTCCTCCATTCTTCTCTGGGGATCTTGGGCACACACACACACTCTCCCAGTGTGAATTTTGTTTTTTGTTTTTTTTTTAAGAATTATTTTATTTAACTTTATTTATTTATTTTAATTTGACCAGAGTGAGAGAGGGAGAGAAGGAAAGTGAGAAAGCAAGCCACCAGGCCCGGGACTCGAACCATTGTTGGCCATGTGGGAGTCCAGTACCCTTAACCACCATGCCACCTGCTGGCCCCCCAGAGTGAGTTTTAAGTCACGGGGTCTGGGACTTGAACTGCAGTTGACTATGTGGAAGTCCAGCAACATAATCATTACACCATCTGCTGGTCCCTGTATGCTACACTTCTACCAAGAGTTTGTTGTTATTGTTTTATGCATATAAAAGAACAAGCATTCCTTGTAGCGAGTTAGACCCGTCTAACAAGGAGAGACATTTCATACCCATTTCCTCTGAAAATTAAAAGACCAGATTTTATAGAAACGGAAGAAAGCTATACTGAGATAGAGTTTTGATGGGAAAACAAGATAATCTCTCATGATTAAGATTGTGGAGTTCATTTGGGGCGCAAGTTCAAATCCCAGTTTGTCCTTTCCTTGCTGCCTCTCCTATCCAACATTTGCCATCCCCCCAGAATCTCTTCTAAACCACTTCTACTTTTCCTTATGAAGTCTGGGCAGACATTCTGGTTTTTTTGTTCTTTTTTGTTTGTTTTTTTGCTATAAGGTACATGTGCTCAACAGAGAGAAAGTAAGAAATTACCCCCTTAGGGATGATCATGCCACAATCCTTTCTCCTCCATTGTCCTCCCGGGATTTTGGGCACATACACGTGCCCGGCATGAGTTTCAAGCTGTCTGATCCAGGACTCAAAACTGCGGTCAACCACACAGGAGACCAGTGCCTTAACTACTACAGCACCTGGCCCTGCAGATTTTCATAATCTTAGGTAGCATCTCAGCTCAGACTTCCTACCAGTTTCCAGGGTATAGGTAATGCAGTAATGGAAAGATCAAATACTGAAGGAAAAAAGGACAGATGACCAACAGCAGTTGACTTGGCGCGGTCAGGATACATATTCCTTTTCCTACTGAGCATATATATTCATGGATTACACCCCTGATCCTGCATACCTGGCTATTAACATGCCATTATTCACGGTCAGTCTATGGCCTGGAGTGAAAGGCAAGTCTTCCCATGGCTGAGCTGTAGTCTGGCTGGGTACATGACAGTAAGTCCCACAGGATAACCACATCACGATCGTTTTGAGTAGAACCATGCACCAGATGTACATGCATCTCCTTGCTCTGACCAGTCTCTTTGTCTTATATATTTTAGGCTTTAAAAGAAATAAGTGAAGTTGGGGACCTATTGCAACTGAAGTATTCCCGTCACCGGTTGGTACCGCTACTGGACAGGCCCTTTGACGAGACTACATATGAAGAGACAGAAGACTGAGCCTTTTTGGTGCTCCCTCGAGGGACTCTCCCTCACCAGGACAGTGTGGCCTTTCTGAGCCAGTTCTAGGAACTACACGTCTGTGGCCATCTCGTGTGAAAGACGTTTCTCCGACTACTGAAGGTGGCCACCTCCACTCTAAATGGCATTTTGTAAATAGTGAAAAACTGCTTCGCATCCTTCTTTTGCTAAATCTCACCTTAAAAGGAGAGGTGATTCACTTTGCTTTTTTTTGTCCATTAAAAGACATTTTCTTTTATAACTATTCTACTTGTTAAATCAACTGACCCTAGCCTGTCTCCGGCTAACCGCAGGCCACTCCCCTCTCCTGGCCACCACACTGACCTGGGCCATGCAGAGTTCCTGCCGGGCCTGGCTCCACAGCCTGGAGACCGCCCTGGCCTGCCTCTCCAGGGAGCACGTGCCTTCCCCTCACTTCCCATCCAAGTCTCAGAGGTTGTCAACCCTGGGGTCCTTATTTAACCAGTCAAGTAATCAACCAAAGTTTGCTCCTTTAGTCCTAAAGTTAGCCTTTTAAGAACAGGAAACATTAACATTGCCAAAAGGCTCATTTTATAACTCTCCCTGGCCAGAAGCCTCCCTGGGCTTCGGTCTTAGTCGCTTTCATTCCGATCACAAGGTGATGTCTTTCTTCCCTTGTCTTATTTCTTCAGAGTGGTCACAGTCTGAGGCTATGTTCAAACTCTGGGATGTTCCCCAGCCCTAACCCTGATACCTCTCACCCCTTATTTAAAACCCTCACTGTTTCACAAGCTCTCACTTCTCACCCGGGATGACCTCTGAGGCAAAGGTAACTCACATCTCGCTGTTTGTGTACAAAGCTGCTCTGTAGAGTGACATGCACTCCCGGTGGGGCTGGGGGCCGAGGCAGTGTGGGAAGAATGGTGGCTTCTGGTGGGGAGTCTGTGGTTTGGGTTTCTTGCTGCTTTCTATTTTTGAAAATTTCTACAGCCTCTGGCTGTCTAGATTAGGATTTAATGATAAAGGAAAATCATTTATCATGTTCCTATTTCAGGATTAAAGTTATTCATGAAGCCCTTTCAGGAGCTGACCCACCTAGATGTTCTGAATGTTGATCGTCTTTAACTCTTGATGCCCTTAGACGGTTTTAACCTGGCATCTGGGGCTAGGCCTCCCTGTCCTTCCATGATAGATGTTTTTTTTTCATTTTTTCCTCAGAAATTCTTAACACATAGCCCTTTCATAAACAGTGATCCTCTATTTTTATTCTTTTCATGCTTTAACCAGGTAAAGCGACTTCTTTCAAGAGAGCTTTATATTGTTTGACCAAAGAACAAATCTGAAACTCACCATTTTTAAGTTCTTAATTTTTCTAATGACCAAAGTGAAGAGAACTTTTGACTTTATTATACCCTAAATCAGCTTTCATCTTTCAGTAGCCATCAGGTATTATTGGGGAAGGACTGGGAACAGAATGGAAAAACAGTTTGTGGAAGTCATGACGTATGTCTTCTGTTTGTGAAATCACTCCTTTTACTGATAAAGGTCCTCAATCCAAATTCTCCTGGGTATCTTAACAGTTATCAACTGCTGTGTGTTTGTACTACATGTAGAGAGCCGATATACACAGTGTCATTTGCAAAGTTTTGTTCCCATGTTTTGAGTATAAGTTATCTTTGGCGACTAAGCATCTGGGAGCATTACACCCTGGAGATAACCTAAGGTTTTATTTTACTTTTTTAAAGAATAGTAACAACAAAAAAAGGCTAAATTAAAAGGCTGTGGAGAGATGTAGGGACTATTTTTAGCACGTTACAAGTTAAAGATTTTGGTAGTTAAGTAACCTGTCCTGTAAAATCACATACTTTGCTAACATTTCCTGTACATCTAGTTCCCCACCATAACATCTCACTGGAATACCAGGTAGCTTTTGCACTGCAGTTACTATTTAATGGTATAGGCATAGGGTTTGCAAAAATCATAAATTTAAGCAATGACCTTACCCGCTCGTCTTTTTATTTTGGCTTGCATGAGGTCACTGCAAACCAAAATGTTAGTATGGGCATTTTAAAAAGTATATATGTATATAATCACTTTGTTGGTACAAAGTTCTTTCAGGATAAATGTCATTAAATTACAAGTTTATTTTGAAGAGACAAAACTCCTGTGATTATCCAGGACCTCTGTACTTTCTAAACAAGATATTACATATACATTATATATGGCTGTTGTCTCTTCTGGAAACTGTACCATAAGATCTAGGATCCAGTCATGTCATAGGTATCATTTATCCACGTACTTGGGGACATACCACTGTACAGAGATACCGTCACTGAGAATGAGTAGAAATCTGAACATACACAGGCTAATATGGCCAGATTCAAGAATCTAATGGAATTCAAGCAATGTCCATTAACTATTAGGACCAAAAATGATTATCTGAGTCAATAGATAATTTATAACTAGTCGTTATCACTTTTCACTCTTTTTTTTTTTTTTTTGTCTCCATCCATTTCAGCAGATCATATCAGAAACCAGGAAGCTTATAGCTAGAGACATAAAGATAAAAAAGGAGTGGACCCAGTGGCAGTAGCAGTCTCTCCTCCCAGCTTTATTTTAAAAGCTTTAATCTAGCAGGGGCAAGGACAATGAAGCACTCGTTTAACTCTGCTTTGGGTAAGAAATTCTTATTTTCAAGAAAAGATTCTAGCCTCCAGAAATGAAGAACCCAGCACTTTAGTCCTCTAAGTCACCATCTTAAACGTGGACGATCGGGTGAGGATTTCAGACAGTCTAAGCAGGTTTCTCGCTCATCTGGGTGTGTGCTGTGAACAGAACATCCCGCACAGCTACCGAGGAGGACCGTGTAGGCCTCGTGCCCTTTCAGAGGCCGGGGAATTGAACAGTCCTCAGATGATGATTGTCTATCATCCCGCCCTCCTTTATCCGGCCTTTCTTTCTGAACCTTCTAGGTCTTAGTTTTCAGTGTTCGCGTACTCAGCCTTTCATTTCAGGAGGCAGCAGGGAGCTTTTTATTTCTTCGCTCTTCATAGGAGCTTGTACCTGTTTCTCACGACTAGTACGGTCTAGTGAGTTTTCTGGTGTATATATAATACAGTTTGCATCTTACCTATTAGTAAACACCAGGAGTGATAGTGGCTCATGTGGAGAGATTTCCTGACTTTTCAGGGAAGGAATAAAAAGTGACTGTTTCGGAACCAGCAGTTAGCGTAATGGCTATGTCGCTGGACTCCCACGTAGTCAACTGCAGTTCGTGTCCCGGACCCGGTGGCTTAAAACTCACACCGGGCGCGTGTGCATGCGTGCCCAAGATCCGGAGAGGAGAATGGAGGAGAAGGGATTGCTGCGTGACCATCCCCCCTGGGGGGTGATTTCTCGCTTTCTGTCTCTATGTCTCTCTCTGTCTGTCTGGCGAGCGCACGCGCCCTACAGTGAAAATCTCTCCCAAAAAAAAAAAAAAAAAAGTGACTGTTTCTACTGCTGCCTCCCCGTTTACCCCCTTTCCAAACTGATGATTGCGGGTGCTCAGTGGTGCTGAACTGGGCAGCAGTAGAACCCCACCATAGGCAGTGAAGAAAGCAATTCAGAGTAATTCTTCTTTTGCAGAATTTGTAGAGTTTTTGACCACACCACCTAGCAAAGGTTAAGTACAATTGTTCTCTTGTCTAAAGAACTGCTATGGGACCAGCAGGTGGTGTGGTGGTTAAAGCACTGAATCCCACATGGTTGACTCCATGGTTCAAATCCCAGACCCGGCAGCTTGAAAAACACTCCAGGCACGTGTGCCCAAAATTCCGAGGAGAAGGGATTGCGGCATGGCCATCCCCCCTAGAGGATAATTTCTTGCTTTCCATCTCTCTCTCTCTCTTTTTCTCTTTGCCAAGTACATGTGCCCTATGGCAAAAATCTTTATAAAAAAAAAAAAAAGAAAGAAAGAAAAAGTAAAAAAAGAAAGAATTTCTATGACCTGATTTCCAGGGTGTCCCCCCCCCGCCGTGTTCTAGGTAAGCCAAAATGGGTTTTATTCACTGCTTGCTATAACCATGTGGTTTGAAAAAGAGGAAGAATACTAATTTTCCTTTTGAACTGTCTACATATGTGGAAATCAGGAATTGGTGAGCATTTCATGCAGGTAAAATCAGCTTACCCCACAGGGATTGCCAGCAGGGAGGTGTGAAAATCAAGGCATCTTGGCTACTGAGCCAGAAATTACAGATATTTGTTTTTTGCTCTGTTTAGTTTTTGCAGCCTAGAACCTGCAGATGTGCTGCCACCTTAAGATGAGCTTAACATGGAAGCTCAGCGCCCAGCAGGCATCTTAATCCATTAAGCCAGTTAGTCTAAATACCTTCCACGTGGAGAAAAGCATGTCCGTTCTCTCCTCAGCCTTTCCCACATGAAATGTGTGCACAGGCTCCCAGCCAATTGCCATGTGCCCAACCAGAAAGCCAAACTGGAGGGCTGACTTCTCCCTTACCACACAGGAGAAAGGTTAGGACTAGCCAATGAGCCCTTTGCTTGAATTATATAGGAAATACTGTCGTTCCTTTGGCATTCCCAGTGGCTTCTGCTTCTAAGCTCTGTTTTCCATATATTGCGTTTCTGGAGAAGAAACTAGAGGGACTTGCTGAAGCCCCGTCTCTGGTGAGCCTGGAAGTCTCAGTCACAGTCCACCTTGGCGGTGGCCGGGTGTGGTGGTGGAGGCTGTGGACAAGGGTTTGTTTACTGCAGAGCAGACATGATAAATGGCCTTAAACTATGACTCTTTCCGGCATAAACTGACCCTAGAGGATGCCATTGTTCTTAAACTGCAGTTACTGTGTTCTTCATGAATTACTACCCAAAGCTCTATTCCTCCAGAGCAGTGGTGGGGCTGAATGACAGGTACATTCGTACCCTGAAGTTTCACCCTCGGTGCCCTGCCTCATTGCCATCTGCATGGACAAGTGAATTCTTCATGCACGAGGCGCCTCACAGCCACTCCGAGGCTGCTGTTCCTAGCACAGTTCCCAAGTTTCTTGTGTAAAACGTGGTCACTGAGTTCAGGCCTTCCAAGAGAGTAGGGGGCGTGTTGCTGACTAGGGTGGAGTGGCGGCTTTTCTCCTTACCCTTGACATGAGATCTCCTTACCTCTGTGATGTTAAGCCAAAGGTTGGAATTACAAAAAGTACCCTCGCTGGTTCTTCATGGGACACTGGTCATGTCTCTGCTGTGCAGCCCGCTGGCTCCCAGTCTTGATGATCCCTCTCTGAATAAAGGCAGCTGACAGTAAGAGAAGGGGGAAAGAGGTCGAGTGAGAGCCATAGCCATGGAAGAGCTGAGATCTCAATGTGTTGGCCTGTACTTGGCCACTGACTAAGTTACGTGTAAACTAGAATCTGCAGGGGTGCTGTGCTGCTAACTCCTTCCATTGCCGTAATGTCATGAATCCAGAAAGTGAGAGAGGGGTAATATGTTAAAATGTCACTCTTTCTTCCTTCCTTACTCTGTAAGATGATTGCCAGATGATTTTTTATTTTTATTTTTTTACTTTATTGAATGACTGTGAAGCTATAATTAGTGGGGTGGGATGGGCAGATCAATTTTGAGAGTGCATGTAAAGAACCGAAGGAGAACTACTTAAGATGACTTCAGAATCATCCCATGCAAATATATTGTTTTGCCCCTAATAAAATATTTAGAAAGATATGTCTGGCTATGCTTATTCAACCAATAAATTTTTTTTTTTGAGAGGTTTTCGCTAGAGGGCGCATGCGCTCGCCAGAAAGACAGAGAGAGGCAGCGATAGAATTTTGGGGGGGATGGCCATGCCACAGTTCCTTCTCCTCCATTCTCCTCTTGGGATCTTGGGCACGCATGCACACGCCTGGCGTGAGTTTAAGCCGCCGGGTCCAGGACTTGAACCGCAGTCGACTGCATGGGAGTCCAGCAACATAGCCATTTTGCTAACTGCTCAACCAATAAATATTGAGTACTGTGTCTGCCAGGCAGTGCACTGAGCAATACCAGTAATAGCAAGGAATAATGTGTCTACTTTCTTTTTTAAAATTATTTTATTTAACTTTATTTCATTTCACCAGAGAGGGACAGAGTGAGAGGAAGAGAGAGAGAGAGTGAGAAAGCATGCTGCCAGGTCTGGGACTTGAAGTGTGGTCAGCCATGTGGGAGTACTGCGTCCTTAACCACCACGCCACCTGCCGGCTCCAAAAATGTCTGCTTTCTAGTACATAGACACGGGAACATACAGATCATTTCACAGACTCTAAGTGCAGTGGAGGAAAAGCAGAGTGTGATAAAAGATAGTAGTCAGTATGTGGTGTAAACAGGTGACAGTACTTTCCTGAGGAAGGGGGAGGTCTCGAAGCAAATGTGGTCAGTGTTCATCGAGCACAGGGGATCGTGGTGAGCTGAGGACAGCAAGGAGGTGGGAGAGGCCCGAGCACACTGAGCTTCGTGGGCCATGGGAAAATGCTTCTCACGCAGGGGAAACAAGGGAAACGTTTTAAGCATCGAAAAAGATAACCACGAGGGTGCTTTCTGTTGATTTTGACTAGTCGATCAAATTGATATGGAAATACAAAAGCCCTAGAATAGTTAAATAGTTCCGTAAAAGAGGGCTATGCTACCTGTAAAACTTCCTGTACAGCTACCGTAATCAAGACAGTGCTGCCGGCGTTTAGGACGGCCATGTAGGTCCAGAAAATGCAACAGATGTCCAGGCAGAGGCCCACATGTATGTGGACAGCTGATTGTCAGTCAGGTGCCACAGTAATTCAGTGATAACAGTACAGTTATTTTTTAAAAATTAATTATTTATTTATACATTTATTTATTTATTTATACATTTATTTATTTTAACTTGACCAGAGAGAGAGAGAGGGAAAGTAAGAAAGCAAGCCACCAGGTCCAGGATTCGAACTGTGGTTGGCCATGTGGGAGTGTCCAGCACCTTAACCACCATACCACCTGCTGGTCCCCAGTTATTTATTTTTAAAGAATTACGTAAGTTAATTTTTAATTTGGCCAGAGAGAGAAAGTGAGAAACGAAGCCACCAAGTCCGGGACTCAAACTGCAGTCAGCCATGTGGGAGTCTAGCACCTTTAACCGCCGTGCCACTGCCAGCCCCTAGTATAGTTATGTTAGCTAGTGTTGCTGAAACAACTTTCCACTCTGGGAAAAGTGACTTTCAATCCTTACCTCAGATCATATATAATAATTAACTCCAAATAAATCATGGATCTGGACAAAAGTAAAAGTTACGAAACAGAAAATAGAAAAAAACATTGGGACTTTAGGTTAGGCAGTGATTTCTAACGACACAAAAAGCATGACTCAGAAGATTGATAAATTGGAATTGATCAAATTGAAAGTTTCACAAGATTTAAAATGAAAAGCGAAAAAAAAATGTTTACAAAACAGAATATTGCTTAATCATAAAACACAATAAAATACTGCTAAATGGAAAATTTAAAAAAAAGGAGAAGAAAAGCAAACCCCAAACAGGTAAATGTCCTCAATGCATGTATTTGATAAAGGTGTATCTATAATACATAAAGAGCTCTTAAAACAGTCTGCTCCAACAGCAAAAGCTTGAACAAACACTTCATAAAAGTATGCTAACAGTTAACAAGCGCATGAAATGCTCAACATCATTGCATCGTGGAATGCAAATGAAAACCATAGTGAGATCCTACCCCCACTAGAAGGGCTAAAATTTAAAAAGAATTAAAATTCTAAGTTTAGCAAGGAGCAACTGGGCCTCTCATAGGTTGCTGGTGGGAATGCAAAAAAATGGTGCAGCCAATTGTGAATAATTTGGCAATAATTTCTCATCATTTGTTTGCACAAATGGAGGTGTCTCATATGGTGGAATATTGCTCAGCAATGAAAAGGAACAAAATGGCAATACCTAAAAGATGAATGAATTTCAAAAACATGTTGAAAGAAGCCCAACGCAAATGAATACCTAAATCTTATTCCATTGTTAAGAAACTCTAGAAAAGGCAAAATTAACCTCCAACAACATGATCAGTGGCTGCCTGGAGCCAAAGGTAGGGGTGAAGATGAACTATACCAAAGACTGGTTAAAAGATCATTTCTGGTTGGCTCCATAGCCTAGTAGTTAAGGCAACTGGATCCCACACAGCTGACTACACAGTTTGAGACCTGGATCCATGACTTGAGAAACACACTGAGCACATTTGCAGGCATGCCCAAAATCCCAAAAGAAGAGAGGAGGAACTGTGGTCGGACCATGCTCCATAGGGGGTATTTTCTCATCTCCATCTGTCTCTCTGGCAAACACACAGCTCTCTAGATAGATAGATAGATAGATAGATAGATAGATAGATAGATAAAATTTTGACTTGTGGACATAAAAATGAACACATTAAAGATTTTATTTTTGGGACCAGCAGGAGGCATAATGGTTACATCACTGGACTCCCACATAGTTGACCACAGTTCAAGTTCTGGGCCCAGGCATGTGTGCGTGTGTGCCAAAGATTCTGAAAGACTGGAGGAGAAGGGACTGCAGAATGGCCATCCCTCCTGGGGGATGATTTCTCGCTTTCTGTCTCTGTCTCTCTTTTTCCAGTGAGTGCATATGCCCTATAGCAAAAACCTCTTTTTTATTATTTTAGCTTTATTATTTTTCCATTTGACCAAAAGAGACAGAGAGCAAGAGAGAAAGTGAGAAAGGAAGCCACCCGGTCCAGGGCTTGAACCATGGTTGGCCATGTGGGAGTCCAGTGCTTTTAACCACTATGCCACCTGCAGCCCTGCAAAAACCTCTCTTTTATAAAAAAAAAGATTTTACTTGAGGAACAGTGGGTGACGTGGTGGTTAAGATGCTGGACACTCCCACATGGCTGACCATGGTTCAAGTCCTGGACCTGGTGGCTTGCTTTCTCACTCTCTCTGCCTCCCTCTGGTCAAATTAAAAAAGAATAATGAATGAGTAAATAAAATAATTCTTTAAAAAAATATTTTATTTAACTCAATAATGAGGGAACTAGTAGGATGGTAGGATCAGTTCAAAGGAGCTATTAAAAAACATTTATAGAGCAGGGATACTGAAAAGAATGTGCAAATAAAGACAGCTGGTTTCTTCCACACTAAGTCAGAGGTTAACTGGACTTCGACAGGACAGGACAGAATGTACATTTTTACAGACGAGTTCTTTTCCTTTGCTATGAGCTCCCTACAGCCTACAGAGCAGCAGCTCAAAGGCACTGAAAGACAAGGATCAGATACCCTGGAAGGTTACCATCTGTAGACAAAGCACGGCTGTCCGCTGAGGCACACGCTCCCGCCAGTGCACAGAAACCTGGCGAGTGATGAGAGTTATGTCATAACGGTGGTTACCTGGATGTATACATTTGTCAAACTCGAGCTGTACAATTAAGTGGAATGTGCTTTACTATAGGTAAATTATACCCCAATAAAGTTAGTTTAAAAAAAAATCAGCCTTGGGACCAGCAGTTGGCATAATGGCTATGTCGCTGGACTCCCATGTAGTCAACTGTGGTTTGAGTCCTGGACCTGGTGGCTTAAACTCACGCCGGGCGCGTGTGCATGTGTGCCCAAGATGCCAAGAGGAGGATGGAGGAGAAGAAATTGTAGCGTGGCTCCCCCCCACCCCAGTGATTTCCTCTTTCTGTCTCTGTTTCTCTCTGTCTTTCTGGTGAGTGCACACACCCTAAAGCAAAAACCTCTCAATAAAAACAAACAAACAAAAAAAACCAGCCTCATTGGGGAGATGGTTGAGAACAAGAGCAGGTCCAGCAGGACTGTCTGTCACAGCAGCTGACCCAGGGCACCGGTGAGAGGGGCCTGGAGTTGAGTTGTAGGGATTGACAAGGAGACAGGTAGTCCTGAGTGAGTAAACTCATCACTGAAGTCCGAGTTTGATCTGGTGAAAGCTGCAGAAGTGTGAAGAAAAGACGAAATGTTAGACTAAATGTAAAACATCTTTACAAAAACAAACAGCCGAAAAGAACTGGGTGGCCTGGTATTTAGTTTGGTAAATGCAGTGTGGTATAGCAAGTGCTCAAAAGCTAAAATTCTGGCTGACACTGGAGTGTTCACTATGTACCAGGCATCTTATGACTTTATACGATGTGAAATTGTCAATATTGGGTCCGCAGGTGGCATGGAGGTGAAGGCGCTGGATCCCAAATGGGTGACTGTACAGGTGGGTGGCGGACCCTGCTACTTGAAAATCACGACGGGTGGGTGTGTGAGCCCAAATTCCCCAGAGGAGACTGGAGAAGGGATTGCAGTGCGACCATCCCCACTGGGAGGTGCTTCTCTCTCTCTCTCTATTTCTCTCGCACCCTATAGCAAACTGGAAAAAAGAAATCGCCAGTATTCAACCTTTTTGACCAAAACATGGCAGCTTCGTATAGTTCATCCTGATATAAGCTCTTAACACGGGTTCTCATTTATTCTTCACTCTGAGGTAGGGAACACCACCGTTCCCCCAACACGCACACGCACACAGAGGTCAAACAACCTGGCAGTAATTACTATCACCTCCTTAGTACGCGGTAGCAGCCGACACACGCCCCCTCACTCGCGCGCACTCCACACCCGCGTGTCGCCCCTGTGCGCGCCGTTCAGAACACGGCCGTCCTCAGCTGCGCTCTGCAGAACGGGAATCCTTTCCAAAATCTGCGCGGTTCCCCCAGAGTTTTGATCTGATTCAAGCCGGACCCCAAGAGTTTCACCCCAGTGGCTGCGCGTCCTGGCTCTCCGTCCTCTCCACCAACCCAGCCCCGAAGCCCGATTAGTCCCTTGCGCACCCCTACCTGGGCGGGCTGGTCCATAGGCGTCCGACGATCCGCCCTGCGCGCTGTGCTCCCGTTCCCGAGCCACCAGTGTCAGGCTCCTCGGGGCTGCTTTCAGTCCGTCGGGAGTGGGCCGTTACACCGATCTCGCACCGAGTGTCTCCCTGGAGGGAGCGGCCAGGCCCCTGCTCTAACCTGGAGGGAACCAGGTGACACGCACCCGGCCGCAGCACGGTGTCACCGCAGCTCCGCTCAAACATGCCTCAGCCTACCCTAGGACTTGATCCTCTCATCAGCGCCTGACTTCCTCCTGGGCTTTAACGAGCTCCGGGCACGCTCGGTGAAAGGGCGCGGAGCCGCAGGCTCCCTGGTCTCGCCTCGGGCAGCGGCGTCAGAGGAGCCCTGGCGCGGTCCCCGCGGGCCCCCGCGGCCGGGGCAGACCTACCTCGGCGCCTAAATAAGCACGCCGACGTCTGAAGACTCCCGCCACTCGCCCGCGCGCTCGCCGCGAGGCCCTGACAACCCGGGTCGTCCTCTGAACGCTGCCGGGCAGGACCTAGGTGGCCCCGGTCCTTCCGGAGTCGCCGCGCAGGGCTGGAGGGCGCCAGGCGGCGTCGTCCCCGGAACAGGAATTCGCTCGGGGCTGCGACGGCGACAGCGGCGGGGATTGAGAGCGGCGGCCAGATCAAAGGGAGCCTCCCGCTGGGCCAGGGCATGGCTGGCAGCGGCGAGGGGCCCCTCTGGG
>NW_006160041.1:2219504-2230742 GCF_000334495.1 Tupaia belangeri chinensis | reverse complement strand
AGACCAGGTCCGCGCCCCTGGGTCCAAGGCACTGGCCAGGTGTGCGGGATCTCCAGCTCCCCCTCCCACACACACAAACACACACCCCGCGCGTGGCTGGTGCAGGCCAGCATGGGGAGACATCTCACTTCTTTGCCCAGCAAGGTGGGCCGTCACCTTGCCACTGCTCCGTTTCCCCTCCGGTCCGCCCGCAGCGTTCCTGCACCTCCCTCACCTTGAGCGAACCTTGCCTGCAGGCGCCTGGTGCGCGCTGGCTCGGAAAGGAGTTACCGACCAGAGCGAGAGGAACGAGGCGCTTTGCGGAGTGGCAGGCTAGGGTGCTGAGGTTCCAATAGCCAAGTGATGCCCTGCCTGGTGCAGCTTCTCAATTCGAACCCACTGTGGATTTGAGCCCTTTGGGGTGAACTGAGACAAAGTAGAGTGGTGTTCTCCAACTTCTGGATAGGGGTAGTCTGCCAGCGACTTCTGATCATTGAGTACTTGGAAAAGCGGAAAAGTCACTAAAGACACCTTCTTGGTGGCCTGTGGGTGAGCCTTGAAGGTATAATGAGATGGAGGGTGGGTCACTGAGGTCATTAACCCAGCCTGTTGACACCTGGATTGCAGTGGACATTCATCCCCAGGGGACAGAGTGGGAAGCTTTGTATGGGGTGTGAAGCAGCAGACCAGGGTTGGGTCCTGAGTCCTTCTATGCATGCAGCTGTTCTGGGAGGAGGCTCGACTGGTTCTTCCCATTTTCCAGATGGGATCACAGGCCAAGACCGGCGAGAAGGGTGAGGGGTGAGAGCCGAGCTTAGGCTGTGCTGTTAGCGCCCAGCCTGCCAAGCCCTCCAGAGGCAAGGTTGAGAAGGGAGGCTGCGGCTACAGACCGTGTTTACCTTTAATCTGCACCTTTAAGGAGCCTTTTAGATTTTTTTCTTCCTGACCACTCCCACGTGATTTTTTTTTTTTAATTTGTGCTTTTGCTGGGGAGAAATGGGAGGGGTGTGAATTTCCTCTTCACAGTACCTTCTCCATTCTCCTTTGGGAATTTTGGTCATGCTCTCACGTGCACCCACCAGGAGTGATTTTCAAGCTGTGGGTCTGGGACTCGAACCCCACTGTCAGCCATGTGGGATCTATCTGCCTTAACCACACCACCAGCTGGTTGCACACATGAATTTTTTTTTTTTTTGAGAGGTTTTTGCTATAGGGTGCGTGAGCTCTCCAGAAAGACAGAGAGACAGAAAGCGAGAAATTAACCCCTCCTTCCCAGGGGATGGCCACCCGGCAATCCCTTCTCCATTCTCCTCTCGGGATTTTGGACACGCATGCACATGCACCTGGCGTGAGTTTAAGCCACTGGGTCCTGGACTCAACCGCAGTCAGCTACATGGGAGTCCAGCGACATAGCCATTACGCCAACTGCTGGCCCCCACACATGAAATTTTAATACCGTGTGTTTGTGTATTATAGTCCTTTAGAGCATCACAAGTCATTATCATAGTCAAGATTTTTGCCCTCCACAATCCCCACCAAGGTTCCGTTTTTGCCCCTGTGAACAATACATCCTTCAGATGGGGCTGGCAGGTGGCCTGGTGGTTAAGGGCACTGGACTCCCACATGACTAACCGTGGTTTGAGTCCTGGACCTGGTGGCTTGCTCTCTCACTTTCCTCTCTGTCTCTCTCTCTCTGTGTCCCTCTCTGGTCAAATTAAAAATATATATATAAATCAATAATGTTAAATAAAATAATTCTTAAAGAAAATAAGAAAGAATACATCCTGTAGACCGGGGGCTCTCCACTCCCATTACTGCTGTCATTTTGGGCCCAAGGATTCTTCATTACGGAGGCCGCTGTCCTGTGCAGGATGAAAAGCGCTGCAACACCCCAGGCCTCTGCCCACTAATAGGCGCCTGTGTCCACCCGCCTCCCCACCTGGCCAGACACTTCCAAATGCTTCCTGAGGGACAAACCCCCCCCGCCCCCTGCCGGTGTGGAGAACCCTTGCTGTGGACAAACTGAGGCCACTGGTCCCACTTCCAAAGTGGAGATGACGGTCGTAATACAATGAAATCAACTGGCATTGGCATAAATGTTTTCTATGTTAGTACTTACTGCTTTGTACTGTATTAATTTTAGTGTGTTTGCCAGCCTTCTCTCTACAAGACCAGCCTGGAGGATGAGTTATTTCAGAGCCAGTCTTATCCTCAGCCCAGTGGAAAATACGTTAAAGCAGATCAGTGCCATGGAAAATCAGAGCTGGGAGCCCAGGGCCTGGGGTTCTGGTCGCAGTCTGTCGATACCGTCTGTGTGACCCACCGTGGGGAGGTCCTCGCATTTCAGAGGAGGGGCTAAGTCGTCCCGGCCATCCTGTCCAACTCTGACGGTGTTCCAGGCATTTGTATGATTTGTCTTAAAGCCATGAGAGGACAGAGGTGTTAGTTAAGCAAGCATGTTGAGAGAATGCAGACGGCATTTCTAGGGACTCGGGCGTATGTCGGCCACGACCAACCAGCCTAAAATCCTTTCCGAAGAAGAACATAAAACCCTGCATCTGTTGGGTGGTCGGCAAAGTCATGACACATTAAAAATACGTCAAGACTTTTCCGACCACCCAATAGAAGTGGAAGATGGGCCCAGCCACAGTGGCACAGCGGTAGGTAACAATGACTCATTGCTGGAAGTCGCGTGGATGATCAGGGATCAGTTCCCAGGTCGCCTCCTGTATGCCGGTGCACCCATACGTCTGTGATCCTGGCCAGCGGAAAAGGATGGAGGGGGAGATCAGTGTCTGAGAGCCTACTGAGGGTGCACGTCTCTCTCTCTCTCTCAAGAAACTTTAAAACTGAAGGAAACACTCACTCCAAGAGGAATAATGGAATATTTTTTGGAAATATTTCGTTTATTTCCATGTTGATAGAAAAAAAAAGCTTGTGATTTATTAGTCCATTTAAAACCCATTAAAGATCTACTTGCTTTGATTAAATGGCACCATTTTAAAGGTTAATCAGTGTCATTTTTTATATTTAAAACTTAAAGGTACAGTGCTTCTTACTTACTGAAAATTACCATCAAAAATGGAACAGGAATAGTCATTGAAATGCATTCCTCCTTGAAGTGTGTACTAAATAGTGTGAATCATTTATTGGTCAGATCCTATGGGTGAGTACACTACTAATAATACACATTTTTCTCGCTTCCAGTAACCACAAGGTCAATGTGAATGTCCTAGTTTGTAGTTCTCTCCATGCATCTCTATACTAAGCAGGCTAAAGAATGCCTTCTCTCTCTGCCCTATAATTTCTAACAAACCATGTCACTGCACCTCTTGTCATCAAAGTGGAGAACTCTGTTATCAACTGATGGAGAAACACTTTGTTTCTATGTATATGCTTGCTTTGTTACCTTTTGTTTTTTTTTCCCCATAGTACTTTCTTAAAGTTTATATTATACTTAGTATCTGAATATTCTTCTTGTATATAATACTGACATATCACAGATAAGGGTGAAGTTGTATTTGACCTTTGTTCTCATCTGGGTCCCCTCCCAGCTTCCCATGCCACTTGGTATATGTGTAATCTTTTCTTCTTCTTCTTTTTCTTTTCTTTTTGTTTTAAGCACAAAAGCGTCACACTGTAATTATTAACCTATATTAACACCTTGCGCTTTTTAGATTGTGGTATGTCCTAGAGATGGTTTGATTTTTACTTTATAATATGAGAAT
This sequence comes from Tupaia belangeri chinensis, assembly GCF_000334495.1. NCBI lineage: Eukaryota > Metazoa > Chordata > Mammalia > Scandentia > Tupaiidae > Tupaia > Tupaia belangeri. Next base: position 2,227,035 of record NW_006160041.1, on the reverse strand, counting down.
TACAAGAAATATCCAAATTGGTCTTGAAACTATTGAAAAGAAGAAACACTTGGTATGTAGATCAATTATAAGCAGATATTAAAAGATTAAATCCTACAACTATTTAAGTGAGCTTCTCAACTTTACTAGATGATAAGAGAGAGGCTAGTCTGTGTTCTCTCTTGAGATTTTCACAATATCTATCCTGAGATGGACTTTTTTTTTTTTTCTTTTTAGAGAGATTTTTGCTATAGGACACATGGGCTTACTGGAGAGACAGAAAGACAGAGACTCAGAAAGTGAGAAATCACCCTCTTGGGTGGAGGCCACACCACAATCCCTTCCCCTACAGTCTCCTCTTAGGATTTTGGGCATGCATGCACATGTGCTTGGTATGAGTTTTAAGCTGCCATGTCCAGGACTTGAACCATGGTCAACTATGTGGAAGTCCAGAGATGTAACCATTATGCCATCTGCTGGTCCTGAGACTGACTTTTGAAGAAGACTTCTCTGCATTTTTCAGTATAGAGCAGGGTCTTCTCCCTGAGAACTATTGGGTCACAATGCATTTTTGCCTAATTAAAAAACAGATCATGACTTTTCCCATGACTTAATACTATCATGGTAAGTTTTTCACTGTGTGAGCTAATTTTGTGGTGATTTTTTTTTTTTAATTTGTGCTTTTGCTGGGGAGAAATGGGAGGGGTGTGAATTTCCTCTTCACAGTACCTTCTCCATTCTCCTTTGGGAATTTTGGTCATGCTCTCACGTGCACCCACCAGGAGTGATTTTCAAGCTGTGGGTCTGGGACTCGAACCCCACTGTCAGCCATGTGGGATCTATCTGCCTTAACCACACCACCAGCTGGTTGCACACATGAATTTTTTTTTTTTTTTAGAGGTTTTTGCTATAGGGTGCGTGAGCCACGAGAAATTAACCCCTCCTTCCCAGGGGATGGCCACCCGGCAATCCCTTCTCCATTCTCCTCTCGGGATTTTGGACACGCATGCACATGCACCTGGCGTGAGTTTAAGCCACTGGGTCCTGGACTCAACCGCAGTCAGCTACATGGGAGTCCAGCGACATAGCCATTACGCCAACTGCTGGCCCCCACACATGAAATTTTAATACCGTGTGTTTGTGTATTATAGTCCTTTAGAGCATCACAAGTCATTATCATAGTCAAGATTTTTGCCCTCCACAATCCCCACCAAGGTTCCGTTTTTGCCCCTGTGAACAATACATCCTTCAGATGGGGCTGGCAGGTGGCCTGGTGGTTAAGGGCACTGGACTCCCACATGACTAACCGTGGTTTGAGTCCTGGACCTGGTGGCTTGCTCTCTCACTTTCCTCTCTGTCTCTCTCTCTCTGTGTCCCTCTCTGGTCAAATTAAAAATATATATATAAATCAATAATGTTAAATAAAATAATTCTTAAAGAAAATAAGAAAGAATACATCCTGTAGACCGGGGGCTCTCCACTCCCATTACTGCTGTCATTTTGGGCCCAAGGATTCTTCATTACGGAGGCCGCTGTCCTGTGCAGGATGAAAAGCGCTGCAACACCCCAGGCCTCTGCCCACTAATAGGCGCCTGTGTCCACCCGCCTCCCCACCTGGCCAGACACTTCCAAATGCTTCCTGAGGGACAAACACCCCACTCCCCCTGCCGGTGTGGAGAACCCTTGCTGTGGACAAACTGAGGCCACTGGTCCCACTTCCAAAGTGGAGATGACGGTCGTAATACAATGAAATCAACTGGCATTGGCATAAATGTTTTCTATGTTAGTACTTACTGCTTTGTACTGTATTAATTTTAGTGTGTTTGCCAGCCTTCTCTCTACAAGACCAGCCTGGAGGATGAGTTATTTCAGAGCCAGTCTTATCCTCAGCCCAGTGGAAAATACGTTAAAGCAGATCAGTGCCATGGAAAATCAGAGCTGGGAGCCCAGGGCCTGGGGTTCTGGTCGCAGTCTGTCGATACCGTCTGTGTGACCCACCGTGGGGAGGTCCTCGCATTTCAGAGGAGGGGCTAAGTCGTCCCGGCCATCCTGTCCAACTCTGACGGTGTTCCAGGCATTTGTATGATTTGTCTTAAAGCCATGAGAGGACAGAGGTGTTAGTTAAGCAAGCATGTTGAGAGAATGCAGACGGCATTTCTAGGGACTCGGGCGTATGTCGGCCACGACCAACCAGCCTAAAATCCTTTCCGAAGAAGAACATAAAACCCTGCATCTGTTGGGTGGTCGGCAAAGTCATGACACATTAAAAATACGTCAAGACTTTTCCGACCACCCAATAGAAGTGGAAGATGGGCCCAGCCACAGTGGCACAGCGGTAGGTAACAATGACTCATTGCTGGAAGTCGCGTGGATGATCAGGGATCAGTTCCCAGGTCGCCTCCTGTATGCCGGTGCACCCATACGTCTGTGATCCTGGCCAGCGGAAAAGGATGGAGGGGGAGATCAGTGTCTGAGAGCCTACTGAGGGTGCACGTCTCTCTCTCTCTCTCAAGAAACTTTAAAACTGAAGGATGGGGGCCAGCCTGTGGCATGATGGTTAAGGCAGCTAGATCCCGCATAGCATCTGTGTGGTTCAAGTCCCAGACCCAGCACTTAAAAAATGCTGGGAGTGTGTGCATGTGAGACCAAAATCCCGAGAGAAGAATGGAGAATGGACTGCAGCGTGGCCATCCCCCGGGTGGTGCTTCCTCACTTCCCTCTCTCTCCTGTCTCTCTTTAGCAAGCACACAGGCCTCATAGCAAAACTTAAAAAAAAAAAAAAATGGGGGGAGGGGGTAGAAGGGGAAGAAATGAGCACTCCCAAAGCCTTACAAGGTCGGCATGGATGACTGAATGGGATGCTATTTCATTGTCACATCGTTCTGATGCGGGCTTCATCCCCATTTTTCCAGAGAAACTAAGCCTAAGTGTGAGCCAGGTCTGTCATTATTAAGAGACCTGCTGGGGATGATGGGACCTCTGCACGCATGCCCCAGCCCGCTCATCCGGAGTCTTGAAAAGAATCATTAGCCTTATGAACAGAATCTGCCACCACTCTGCCCTGGTAAGGCCTGTTGCTGAGCCTCAGTTTACTTCCTGTTAAGATGGAATAAGAACCCATCTCTCAGGACCAGCAGTTAGCGTCATGGCTATGTCGCTGGACTCCCATGCAGTTGACCACGGTTTGATTCCCGGACCCAGTGACTTAAAACCCGCATCCTGAGAGGAAGATGGAGGAGAAGGGATTGCAGTGTGGCCATCCCCCCCGGGGGGGGAGTAATTTTTTGTTTTCTGTCTTTCTGTCTCTCTATCTCTGTCTGTCTGGCGAGCGCACGCGTCCTATAGCAAAAACCTCTCCGGAAAAAAAACAAACATATGTCAAAAGGAATGTGAGGTGGCAAAGCACTACACACGGAGTTGGTAACCCCGTTATTAAAAGAGGTTGGGGGGCAGCAGGTGGCATAAGGTTGAGATGCTGGATCCCACATGGCCTACTGCACGGTTTGAGTCCCAGACCTGTGGCTTGAACATGCCGTGTACATGTACATGTGCCCAAAATCCTGAGAGGAGAAGGGATTGTGGTGTGGCCATCCCCCTTGGGGATGATTTCTCACCACTGCCCCCAACCTGGCAAGCACATGTACCTTCCTATAGAAAAAAATTTTAAAAGAAAAGAAAAAAAAAACCTAATGTGGAGATTAAAGTGCCTAGATCCCACGTGGCCAACTGCATGGTTCGAGTCCCAGACCCAAGGTTTTGAAAAACATGCCAGGCACATGTGAGTGTGTGCCCAAAATCCTTAGAAGAGAGTGGAGGTGAGGGACTAGGGTGTGGCCATTCCCCAGGGAGTGATTTCTCACTTTCCCCTTCTCTGTGTCTGTCTCGCTCTGGTGAGTGCACTGGCCCTACAGCAAACTGAAAAGAAAAAAATAAAAAAGGGTGGAAGCGGAGCCATCTGCTGGGTGTGGGGCAGGCAAAGAAGGCCCTGCCTGGTGTCTCCTGGTCTAGCTAGAATGGGAGCAGCACCAAACCGCTCCCTGTGCTCTTGTCTCGTCATCCTCATTTCAGGGCTGAGGAAGTTGACAGTGGGCCCAGTAACTAACCCAAGGGGAGTGCGCAGTGGCTAACGGGGAGCCACGCCCAGCGTTGCTGAATTCCCGAGCCTGCGCATCTAACCCTGGCACCTGCCCCACCTACTCAAGCACTGGAAGACCAGACCGGGGCTGGGGAAGAGGAGTTGGAGACTTGGTTCGTAAGAGAGTGGTAAGGGTTAGAATTAGGCGAGGGAGAAGACCTGAAAGAGGACAGCCTTTCCAGGCTCCAGGGACTGGCCCAGTCCAGGGTTCCCGCTTGGGGCAGAGTTGGGGAAGTTAGTGTTGTCATTGCAGATTTTAGCTGTCATAGAAGGAAGTACTTTTAGGGTACAGGTGAGAGGACTAAGCCCAGAGGAGGGAGCCTGAGCTCCCTGCAAGCCTCTGGCAGCGTCACACACAGGCAGGAGTGCCTCATCACACTGAGTCCTTGGCCATTGTCCAGCCATTTAAGTGCAGCAGGGGCTGGGTTGCTGGAGACCCCTGCAGGGTTGAAAGGCCTCACCAGCCAGGTGAGCGGCATCCTTCAGCTGGTCACCTCCTTGGACCTGACTGTGACTCATCTTCCTCCAGGTCATGCTCCCTCTCTCTAAGGGGCTGGAAACACAGAAGAGCTGGCTGAGGGAGAAGCCAGGACAGGAGGGCCCTGGGGTCTTGGCTGCTCAGTGCCCCCGGGCAGATCCCCAACCTCTCCAGATCTCAGGGATCTTCCTGTCCTCACCTCCATCAGTTCTCCTTCACACCTTATACGGTTGTTGAAAGACAAAGGGGTGACCAGCAGATGGCGTAATGTCTCGCTTTTTGTCTCTGTCTGTCTCTCTGACCAGCACACACACCCAGAGCAAAAATCTCTCTCTAATAATAATAATGTGTTAAAAAGAAAGAAAGAGGGACCAGCAGTTGGTGTAAAATGGCTGTGTCACTGGACTCCCATGTAGTTCACCACGATTCAAGTCTCGGACCCGGTGACTTAAACTCATGCCGGGTGCGTGTGCGTGCGTGCCCAAGATCCCTAGAGGAGAAAGGAGGAGAAGGGATTGTGGCATGGTCATCTCCCCGGGGGGTGATTTCTCGCTTTCTGTCTCTGTCTGTCTTTCTGAAGAGCACGTGCGCCCTATAGCAAAAATATCTCTCTAATAATAATAATGTGTTAGAAAGAAGAAAGAAAGGAAGGAAGAAAGAGAAAAAGGAAGACAGGAAGGTGAACATCTTGTTTTGGTGTCCTATGCCGTCAGCTGCAGAGTGACTGGCAGCAAACCAGGCGCCGTAGCTCCTGTCTGGAGCTGTCAGACATGGGGGGTAAAGGCTCCCAGACTCTCCAGCCAGACTGTCTGCCTCCAATCCCACTCTGCCATCCCCTAGCTCTGTGACTCCCAAGCAAGTTACTTTACCTCTCTGATCCTTGGCTGCTTTGTCTATGAGGTGAGAATGACGCTAGTAAAGTGTCGGGAGAATTCAGCAAGCCAGCACACACAGGTGTTCACGTCAGGGCTGGCTACCTGGTGTTTGGAGCCCAGTTTGATATGAAAGTATGAGGCCTCTTAAGTATTTCAAGATGGCAGCCACAGAGCCTTAAACCAAACGGGGGGCCCTGTGTAGGGGCACAGGCTGCTTGTCATGTAGTGGGCCTGTGCGTGCAATATGTGCTCCGTCCACACTGCTGTTATGGCGAGGAGCCCCAAGGTCTCTCCTGCGGTGCTGAGCTGGGTGGTTAGAATAGTATGTACCAGGGCCAGCAGGTGGCGTGGCAGTTAAGGCACTGGGTTCCACATGGCAAACCGCGATTCAAGTCTTGGACCCGGTGGTTTGAAAATCATGCCAGGCATGTGTGTGGTGTGCCCAAAGTTCTGAGAGAAGCATGGAGGAGAGGGTATTGCAGCATGGTCATACCCCCTGGGGGGTGACTTATCACTTTTCCTCTCTGTCTCTCTCTGGCAAGTTTATGTCTCCCATGGCAAAAATCTAAAAACAAAAACAAACAAACAAACAATAGTATGTATCAGTCAGGAGGATGGTTGGGGGTGAAATCCAACCCAGCTGTCCAGCCGTGGTCCTCAGCTGGGGCTGAAGGGGCCATTGCTGTTCAGAGCAGGTCTCTGGCACCTCGCGAGAGGCCCAAGTGACTGAGCGTGCGGCTGCCCACGTGTGGATTGCCCGAGCCTGGGCAGCTGGGGGTGCAGTGAGGGGAGGCGCTGGCCTGCACCTGGCAACTAGATCTCAATACTAGGATCAAGTTTCTGACCCCCGAGGCACGGAGCTGTGGAGGGAGCTGGCGCAGGTTAGCAGGCATGCTTGTGAGATGCATAAGGGTTTGGGGTTTGTGGGTGTCGGGGCTCTGTTCTATTAGCTGCAGACACGTGGGTCAAGGCTGCCTGGCCAACCCTGGGAGGGTACATGTAGGAGGTGTGTGTATATGAGAGAGAGAGACTAGATGAGGATTTAGCTGAGGATGTATCACTCTCCGGGCAGTAACACCACCTCCCAAAAGCATAGTCATGTGTGTGAACATGCAGGAAATGCCACGTGTAAGCTTAGGAGATGGGGGAGGTGATCTTGTGGGATAAGACAGGTGTTCTGACACAGGCTGGAGATTCAGACTTTGCTCCAGAACTGCATGAGAAGACACCCACCTCCGTGGTGGCAGTGGTAGGTCTTCATACCTGAATCACATGTAAAGAACTGGGCCAGCTGGTGGTGTGCTGGGGAAGGCGCTGGATCCCACGTGGCCAGCTGCACAGTTTGAGTCCCTGATGTAGCAGCTTAAAAAATATACCAGGCACGTGTGTGCGCATGTCCAAAGTCCTGAAAGAAGAAATGGAGAAGGGATTGCAGTGGGACCATGCCCCATCGGGGGTGCTTTTTCATTTTTCTCACTCTTTCTCTCTGTCTCACTCCTCCAACCCCTGCTGGTATTTCCTGAGTCACCTTCCAAAGGATCACTTGAATCCTTGTCTCAGGGTGGGCTTCAGAGGGAACCCAAACTAAGACAGGATGTTCCTGTTGTTCCTTTTCATTCCCAAGAGTTCCCTGAGGGCTGATGGAGGCTTCAAGAGCAACTCCCAAAAGGATGGGCCACTCGTGTGGCTGTGACATTTGGCAGGACTTTCTCTAGCCCTTGCCCATCCTGTGCTCTGACTGGGCATTGGGGAGAAGAGGGGGTGGGGAGGGCTGGAAACATGTTGAGCCCCTCCTAGGTAGCAGCCTGGGCGGGCTCTTTCCTGTCATTGTTCCCATTTTGCAGATGAGGAAGCTCATGGAGGTTGCATCCTCCCATGGTTTCATAGCACAGAAGCCAGGCTGCTGGCAGAATTCCAGCCCAGACAGCCTGACTCTGGAGCAGGGTTTTTCTTTTCTATCTTTTTTTTTCTTTCGTGAATGAGAGAGAGACATGACATCCTCAACAGAATCCTCGTACCACAATACAGTCTTAGCCAGTCCCAGATCATGGGTACAGGCATTCC
>NW_006160041.1:2206556-2219358 GCF_000334495.1 Tupaia belangeri chinensis | reverse complement strand
CTGGTATACTCAGAGAGGTCTGCAGATGCAAACCCAGAACCTCCCCCACATGGATCAGCTTCTCAGAGTGTCGTCTTTTACCACTGTGCCACCGTATGGTCCCATGCAGAGTTTTTTAACCACAGCACTAGAGCTCTCTGAGCTGGGTAGTTCTTTTTTTTTTTAAAGAGAGATTTTTGTTATAGGGTGTGTGTGTTTGTCACAGAGACAGAGCAACAGAAAGCAAGAAATCACCCTCAAGGGAGATGGCCATGCCACAATCCCTTCTCCATTCTTCTCTTGGGGCCTTGGGCACACACACACACACACATGCCTGCTGAGTTTTGAGCTGCTGGGTCTGGGACTTGAACCGTGGTCTGTCCCGGCCCGCGGGACAATCGAACAGGCTACCTGAGTGAGAGAGTGGAGGTCTGGAACCGGCGCAGCGTCACAACACGGGAGTGACACAGTGTCACAGCTTTGAATGGTATACAGTCACTCATTTATTGAGGGCCAGAGAACATTCTTATATACACAGCAGGGTGGTAATTGGTTGCCCAATATGTAAATGAAGGATATATTTTGGGCCAGTAATTGATTGTTTTGTCAGGGGGCATTAACCAGGAGGCGGAGCTCAGGGTCGGATTGCTGTTGCAGACCTGATTGAGAAGCTGCTTGCGTATGTTAGCTAGGTTGGGGAGCCTAGGGGCGAATTGTTTACTCCTGGAACAGAGAAGTCCGGGAGGTCATCGTGTGAAAGTCATTTCAGCCATTTTGGTGCATGTGGCTCTCCACGGCGGTCAACTACTTGAGAGTCCAGTGATGTAGCCATTATGTCATCTGCGGTCCCAGTTCTTTTTTATTTTTTAGAGAGATTTTTGCTATAGGGTATGTGCACTTACCAGAAAGAGAGAGAAAGTGAGAAATCACCCCCAAGGGGGATGGCCATGCCACAATCCCTTCTCCATTCTCCTCTCAGGATTTTGGGCACGCATGGAGTGAGATTCAAGGCTTTGGGTCTAGGACCCAAACCATGGTCATCCAGGTAGGAATCCATTGTCTTAATCAGTCTGCCACCTGCTGGCTCCCGTGCTTGGTAATTCTTTGGTGGGTCTATCCTGTGCATTGCAAACTCTGTAGCATCACCCCAGCCTCTACCTACTAGATGCTAGTTGAAAACCCTCCAGTTCTGACCACCACAAATGTCTCCAGGCATTGCCAAATGTCCGAGGTGGGACCTGCTGCTTCACCCCTCAGCCAGAGGGGCTGCCCGACCTCAACCTCTGCCTCCTGGGACTGCCTGTCTCTGCCCCAGAGGCTGCAGACAGAGTGGGAGTACAGGATCAGAGGGCTTTAGCTAGCACCTACCTCTGAGTGGGTGAAATGAGTGATAAAGCATTTAGGGTGGTGCCTGACATGCAGAGAATGGTGTGGAAGTGTTTGGCAAAATTCAGACAGTCCTTCCAGGTACAAGTTACTATTCTCATCTGTAGGTAAGGAAATTGTCAATTTGAAGAAGTTAGTAAGAGGCAGAGCTGGGATTTGAACCTAGGCTTATGTGACTCTCTAGAACCAATGTTTTTCCAGCCATACCATACTGTCCCAGAAACCAGACTGTTGGGGGTGCAAGGCCGTGGTCTAAGAGGGACAGAGTCCACAGGCTTCAGGCCTCCAGACCCACAAGGGTAGCCCTGAGGATGCACTTTCTGCCCTAGCACAGAGCCTTGGGCAAAGTCCACCCTGGAGATGGGGAGTGGCCACTGAGCACTGGAACAGGAGTCAGAGACATGCAGGTCTGCCCCACACGTACTGTCTGAGCTGAGCTGCCCCAGTTCTGATGGGGCACAAGCTAGTGATGGACAGCCACTGGACCTGGGACAGGAGAAGGGGCAGGCTGCAGAAGGTTGCTGTGGCCAGAAATGTCAGGGAACAGCTCCACGGTGGATGGCTGGACAGAGCCAGGTGGCTGCAGAGTGCTGAAGGGATGGCCCCAGGTCTGCTGCCCACTGCCCATAGGGCCAGGCCTGTTCCTGGGGTCCTTCCAGGGGGGCTCCCAGGGGGGCTCCAACGCAGGCTGTCTGCAAATGGCACTTTGGAACCACTGTCTTCAACACCTCTCTTCTACTCTTGGGCCATAAAGTGGATTGCATCCACTCTCCTCCTCCTCCTGCTCACACCAACCATCAGTTGTCAAAGAGCTCTGTGGAACAGACCACTGCCTGACTGGCTGCACCCTCCCTTCTCTGTGGGAGGCAGCGAGGCCGGCAGTGTGTGGATTTTCTGTTCCACGTACCTGCTCCTGAGAGCTTTAAGTCAAAGGGTGAGTTTGTGCCTGGGTCAGACCTCAGGGCTCCTGAGTCCCCCTTGCCAGCTTGCCCAGTCCACATCGGGTGAGCCCTGACCTAGGCCGCCCCGCCTTCCCTCTCTCCACAGGCCTCAGTCCCTCCAAATCCCAGGTCTTCGAAGGAAAGAGAGGAAGCACCACCACACCCCGGGACCCACCTGCAGGCAGGGCCGCGCCAGCATAGGCACTGGGCTGTCATGGAGCCAGGAACCCTGAGCCCGGGCAGGGCCACCCCTGCTGGGCCCCTGGAGGACACTCCCTTGCTGCTGGAGCTTCAGAAGCTGCCGGGATTGGCCAACACAGACTTGAGTGCCCCGAATCCCAACATCCAGGTGAGCACATCAGAAGGGCCACCGGCCCAGTGGGCACCTGGAGGGGAAGTGACTGGATAGTGTAGGCCCCCCTTCTTGTGCTTCTTAGGGGGTGGGTGTCCTCGCTGGGATCGGAGGGCATTCTCCTGCACCTGCCCCTCCACTTTCTAGCTGTGGCCCTTGGACAATCCCATGGCCCTCTGAGCCTGTGTTCCCTAGACCTTAGCACAGGACACACAGCATGGAGCTGGCAGGGTTGTGAGGAACAGATGAGAGAGAAACATTCTAGCCTGCAGGAATTCCGGGAATATGGGAAAGAGCCGGAAAAGGCCTGAAGGTGGGTCCCCACCTAGGCCCAGTCCCTTACGGCAGGCCCCTGGGGGAGGGCTCAGTGCAGATGGGCTGGTGGCAGTGGCAATGACCACCAGGGGCTTTTTCCTCCAGGGTTTTTAGGACTTTTAAAATTTGTCCTGAAGTCATTGAAGCAAGACTCATGATAAAACATTCCGCTTTGCAGCTATCTCCTTCCCCCACACACGCACAAGTAGGGAAAATGGTCTTGTATGTGGGATAAAATAATGTCAGTTAAAACTTGCAGATAAGGGTTAACATGACCACTCAGCTCTTCAAAAAGTTTATGTGAGTTAATTCTTTCCCCCTAGAGGACATGAGAGAGAGAGAGGGAAAGTAAGAATTCACTCCCGCCCCCATGGGGAATGGTCACGCACAATCCCTTCTCCATTTCTCCCTCCTTTCACGATGTTGGGCATACATGCACACGTACCCACCATGTTTTTTTAAGCTGTCAGGTCCAGCACTCGAACTACAAGGTTAGCTCTGTGGGATCCAACACCTTCACCACCACGCCATAGGCTGCCCTAACCAGGGGCTTTACGGAGGGCGACAGGTCATGAATCTTCTGATGGTAATGTCTGCGGAGCAGTGACAGTTCAGAAAACACTTTACAGGGAACCAGCAGTTAGCGTAATGGCTATGTCGCTGGACTCCCATGTAGTCGATCGCGGTTCGCATCCTGGACCTGGTGGCTTAAAACTCACGCCGGGCGCGTGTGCGTGCGTGCCCCAGATCCCGAGAGGAGAATGGAGGAGAAGGGATTGCGGCGTGACCATCCCCCCTGGGGGGGGTGATTTCTCGCTTTCTGTCTCTATGTCTGTCTGGCGAGAGCATGCGCCCTATAGTGAAAATCTCTCCAAAAAAAAAAAAAAAAAAGAAAACACTACACAAAAGAGGAAAAGAGATCACAGAAGTGCAGAACAGAACATTCTAAAATCTTTCGAAAGCATCTCTCTCTACACATGCATGCACATGCGCACACACACAACTGGAATATAAACGGTGTTCATGTTCTTTATATTTTCCTGTTTGTTTTCTTCCCACGTCAGTGACCTCATTCTACTTTATAACAATCTCAAAAGTAATGTTTCCAAGTTCAGTTTCACATGAATGGTTCTGGTTTCCCTTCCTGAAGGCTGTCAGTGGTCCTGAGGCTGGCAGCCAGCAGCCTGCAGCCTGCAGTGCCAGCTTCTCTTAGAGTAGGGGTCTCACCTCCACGAGGTGACAATTGCCATGCCTGGCCACACCCCAGATAGTAGGTCCAATCTGGGTGTGGGAGTCAGTACTCTCCAGGATTCGAAGGCCAGCTAGGAGGAGACAGATGGCCAGGAGGGAAGACTGAGCCGCTGCCTCTGGGCTGGTCCTGTCATCTTGCCGCTGCTTGGAGCCCAGCTCTGAGCCCTACCTCACTGGCCAGCCTGGCATCTGTCTCTCTGCAGGTGACCATCGAGGTGGTGGAGGACCCCCAGGCCGAGGTGGAAATGGACCTATTGGACGAGCCCAGCAATCACTGGCCCCAGGGCGCTCCCAACTGGCTGCCCACCAAGGAGCTCTTTTGGCCTCTCTTCTGGGGCTACCTGGAAGGCGAAGAAGGGGACACGAGGCTTGAGGGCAGGGCCCCAGGGGAAGAGGCGGAGGAGGAGGAAGAGGAGGACTACCTTGCAGAGTACAGTGAGGGCGAAGACCAGGAGGGCTACGATGAGGATGATGATGACAATGAGGAAGAACCATGGTCCAGTGGGGCCATGGACAGTCAGGACCTGGGCTGGCCAGCCCCCAGAGATGGGACCTTCAAGGAGCTCGACAGCTATGGTGAGCGCCCCAGCTTAGCATTCCATGCTGCTGCCCCTGTAGGTCCTAAGTGGAGATGGGAGAGGGGCAGAGGGCAGCCTGGCAGCTGGAAAGAGGAGGAGCTTAGGCCCTGTCCAGACACCATCATCAGCTCAAAAATAACATTGCCAATAGCTTGCAGAGTCACCTTGGCCCCCATTTGACCCTGATAACACCCTGAGATCTGCTAAGAAAAAGACATTTATTAGTGCCATAAGTATCCATCTCTCTCTGCTTTCACCACTCCCAACTGATCTCGTTTTTAAACTGTGAGGGTTTGAATCCTGGCTCTGGCACTTACCAGCTGAGTGATCTTGGGCAAGTTACTTGACCTCCCTGTGCCTCAGTTGCTTCCTGTATAAAATGGGACTGGTGGGGTCAGCAGGTGGCATAATGGTTAAGGCACTGGACTCCCATGTGGCTGATCACAGTTTCAATCCCAGACCCGGCAGCTTAAAACTCACACTGGGTGCATGTGCATGCATGCCCATAATCCTGAGAGGAGAATGAAAAACAAGGGATTGCAGTGTGGCCACCCACCCCACCCCAAGGCAATTTCTTGCTTTATGTCTCTCTGTCTCTCCAGAGAGCACATGCACCCGATAGCAAAAATCTCTCAGAAAAAAAGGGCGGGGGAGACTGGTATAACCTCTGCATAGAGTTGGTTGTAGAGAATATTATATGAGTTAATGTATATGGAGTGCCAACATGTAGGAAACAAAACGTTGGCTATTTTTATTATAAAAAAAGACGTAACAGAGGGACTAGCAGATGGCATGGTGGTTAAGATGCTGGACATTCCCATGTGGCCCACCACAGTTCAAGTCCTACACCTGTTGGTTTGCTTTCTCACTTTTCCTCTTTCTCTTTCTCTCTGTGTCTCTCTGGTCAAATTAAAATAAAATGAATGAAAAATTAAAATTAAATAAATAATTTTTAAAAAAAGACGTAACAGAGCTGGCCCCATAACATAATGGTTAATCCCTGTTCACAGCCAGCCATATCCCAGTGGCTGACTGAGGTTCAAATCCCAGTCCCAGCAACTTGAAAAACACATCAGCCATGTGTGTCCATGTGCCCTAAGTCCTGACAGGGTGGAGAGGTGAAAAAGCGACTGCCGTGAGACTCCTCCCTGTTGTGGGATTCTCTCTCTCTTTTTCCCTCTTTCTTTCTTTCTTTCTTGTTTTTTTTTTTTTTTCTCTCTCTCTCTTTCTTTGTCAAGTGCACATGACTTCTGGCAATAAAAAGAAAAGACATAACAGCAGAGACTGTTAAGAAAATACCACCTGGGCCTTCCAGAGGCGTGGAAGTTAAGGCAGCTGAATCCCACATAGATGACTTCGCGGTTCAAATCCCAGACCTGGCAAAAGGAATTGTGGCATGGCCATCCTCCCTGGGGGTGATTTCTCACTTCCCCTCTTTCTCTCTCTGTCTCTGTCTCTCTTTAGCAAGTGAACAACACACCCTATAGCAAAATCTAAAAAGAAAATAAAAATACCTCCTAACGCCTTCCAGCCTCCCATGACAACTTTTACTTTGGTATTTCGTGGCCAAAATAAAAGTTTTTCTGGGTACAGACATGTCTTGTAATAATTGCGACCACTTTCCCCCAGAGCCTGGTGTCCTGTCTTTGGACCAAGGTGACTACAATTATGATTAAGACTAAGTTGGGGCCAGCAGGTGGCATGGTGGTTAAGGTAGCTGAATTCCTTGCAGCCGGGACCCTGTGGCTCAAAAAACATACCAGGCACATGTGTGTGCATGCTCAAAATCCTGAAAGGAGAATGGAGAAGGGACTACAGTATGGCCATTTCCCCTCTGTCACTGTCTTTTTTCTAGGGAGTTCCTAGTCCCTATGGCAGGAAAAATAAAAAAACTAAGGTAGGACAACTCTTCCCAAATTATTAAACTATTGCAAACTAACAGAATTTTCATGATCTTCAACTTTTCTCCCATTAATTTTCCTTAAGCTCTTGGTGCTGGCCTGCTCTGGCTTGCCTAGAAAGTGAGGCAAGAACCAGCCATGTCAGTATTTTGGGGGGTTCCCCAGAGAGCACTAGGTGTCTAGACCTTGCACAGACTGTTGAACTGTAAGCCACCCTCAGTGTATTTCAGTTCCCTCAGGTCAGGAGCAAGTCCCTAACACAGGCAGCCAGGACTTTCTAAAATTTTTTGCCATAGGGTGGATGTGCTTGTCAGAGACAGAGGGAAAGTGAGAAATCACCCCCGGGGGGAGATGATCACTGTACAATCCCTTCTCCTCCTTTCTCTCTGGATTTTAGGCACACACACACACACCTGGTATGATTCAAGCTGCCGGGACTGGGACATGAACCATGGCTGGCTATGTGGGAGTCTAGCGCCTTAATTATCACACCACCTGCTGGCCTGGGACATTCTTTAATATCCCAAGTGCCAGGGAAGTACTGTCACAGTTGGTTTTTGATTGACACCCATGGTGGGCAGGGGACTTCTAGCACCAGATGCCTTTTCCTTCTCATGGCTATGCTGGCACAGAGCAGATGCTGAGGTTTGGGCCCCTTCTCAGGGTCACCTGGCACATCTGCACGAGGCTATCTAGCTGAGGAGGCAGGTGTAATGGAAATCCAGCCTGTGCTCCATCCTCCAGGCCAGGAGCCTGGCGTGGGCTGTGTGCTCTTGAGGAAAAGGTGCCTTTTGCTAATTTGGACCCGTGCACCCTGAGGCTGCATACACTCATCCTGGCTCCCTGCCTTGACCCAGACTATGAGCCTCAGGAGGAGTGGAGCCCCTGGTCTCCCTGCCCTGAGAGCTGCAGCAGCGGCAGCCAGCGGAGGACTCGGCCCTGTGGCTATGCCTGCACTGCCACCTAGTCCTGGGCCTGCGACCTGTCCCCCTGTCCCGGTGAGAGGAGCCCCAGCCCCTGCATAGGAATGGCTGGTGTGGCTGAGATCCGGGCTTGGCCCCTGGGGATGTGGGCATGTGATCCTCTTATGAGGGGTGGGATTGGGAGAGGGGATGCAGGAAGCTCACAAACATGGTGGTCCTGCCTCGTCCCAGGCCTGTCCCAGCTGCTGTGGGCACGGAGAGCCTAGTGGGGGCTGGGCTTCCCCATCGGTAGCACAGAGGTGCCCTGGGATGCAACCAGCCTGGCCTCCTCTCTTCCCAAAGGCGCCGAGGACGAGATCACCTTGGGCTTCCCCAGTGAGGGGTGGCAGCCCCTTACCCACAATGCTACGGACGTGCTTGGCTCAGGTCAGTAGGGGACTAGGCCTTGCCCTGGGGGGTTGGGGGCAGATCCTCTCTCTGAAGGGTGGAGCATTATTACACAGCAGAAACCCGGCCTCTGTGCACTAAGGTGGAGTACAGCTTCCAGCCAGAAGGTCTGCCTCTCCAGCAAGGGAGCCCTAGCTGTGCTGAGCCAGGTTCGCTGGCCTTTCCCAGCCTGGTACTCCTACTGGGAAGGCCTGGATGGCAGCCGCAAGAGCTGGGAGATCCTGCTATGGGTCCTGTCCTCCCTGGCAGCAGGACGGGGTGGGGGCATTCTCAATTTCAATCCCTGGCTATTTTTTGGAAGTTTCTGGGCAGGCTGCATCTAGGGGAGGAGTGCTGTCAGGGAACTGGGTCCAGAACTCCAGGACTGCTCCTTCCAGGCAGCAGGGACTGGGCTGGACTTCCAGCACATTCTTGAGTCGGTGTCTCCCTGTCTCACCTGCACCCTGCAAGGAAGGCAGGCAGCACTCATAGCCCACGTCGGAGATGGGGCTTTATTGAGGCTTATGGCAGATGCTTACTGAGATCCCATCATGCACCTGGCACTGTGCTGGGCAGGGCAGTCCCAGAAAATTGAGGCCTGGACCTGATTTAGGGAGCCCAGTCTCACTGGGGACAAACACACATTGCCAGTGTGAGCACTACACAACAAAGAGGTCCCCAAAGTCTGGGAGCACAGAGGAAGGAGCAGTTGGCTCTGTGTGGCCAGAATCGGAGGCCACACCTCCCAAGGCAGAGAGGGGAGGAGGGCAGCATGGCCGGAGGGAGCCACTGGAGGCCTAGAGCAGCAGTGACTCGGCCAAGGCGGGACAGCCTGAGACAGGCAGAGTTAAGAGCAAGAATGGGCCAGAGCTTAGAATATGTTGACACTTCCTTACCAGCTCTTCAAAAACTGCCTTCCCTGGCCCCATGCACTCCAGCTGCCTCCCTAAGAGCCCCAGGATCTAAGCGATAGCCTCTGGCATCTGGTTGCCTAGGTACCGAGGGGACCCGCGCTGGTATGGATCCACTCCCGCCCAAAGGCCCTCCCCAGCGCGCCTCTGCACCCTCTCTCCCACCCATTGCCCCGCGCCCAGCCTTGCCCTCCGCGGGAGTAACCCGCGCCCCTCCTGCCCTCTGCAGATGTGGACAGCTGTGAGAAGTGGCTGAATTGCAAGAGCGACTTCCTGGCCAAGTACCTGAGCCAGGTGCTGCGGGACCTGCCCAGCTGCCCGTGCGCCTACCCGCTGGAGGCCGTGTACAGCGCCGTGAGCCTGCGGGACGAGCTCCAGGGCCGCAGCTTCCGGTGGCGGGACGCCAGCGGCCCGCGCGGGGGCCTGGGCGTGTACCCGCCCACGGCGCGCCCCGCAGCTTCCGGTGGCGGGACGCCAGCGGCCCGCGCGAGCGCCTGGACGTGTACCAGCCCACGGCGCGCTTCTGCCTGCGCTCGCTGCTGTCGGGCGAGAGCAGCACGCTGGCCGCGCAGCACTGCTGCTACGACGAGGGCAGCCGACTGCTGACCCGCGGCAAGGGCGCTGGCGCGCCCGACCTGGTCAGCACCGACTTCTCCCCAGAGCTGCACTTCAAGGTGGACACGCTGCCCTGGATCCTGTGTAAGGGGGACTGGAGCCGCTACCACGCCGTGCGGCCCCCCAACAACGGCCGGGCCTGCGCTGACAACCCCCCTGAGGAGGAGTACCTGGCCCAGTTGCAGGAGGCCAAGGAGTACTGATGGGGGGCTCCTCACCCCGTCCCCTGCCCAGACTCCAGGAGGGCCTGCGTGCCCTCTGCTCCTGACCCCGAAGGAGCGCGGCTGCAGGCCTTGCAGTGGGGTTAGAAAGGTACGGGTGAGTGGAGGGAGCTTTCCCCAAGGCCCCTGGGGTGCAGTGGAAATGTGTGCAGCCCTGTGTCTGTTGGGAGTGGGGGCTCCCTTGCCTGCCTGCTGGACATGCTGCCCCAGCCTGGCTGCTCCTTTCCAGCTCTCTGGGTCAGAGGCCCTTCTGCGCTGGCTCTGGTGTGCAGCGGTGAGCCAGCCGCTTCTGGTACGCCCCAATTCCTGGGACCTGCTCACCCAAGTCCCCAGCCCTAGAGGCCAGCTGAGCAATGGCCAGTCCTTTTATCCGCCCACAGCTGCCCTTTGCCAGGCTGCCATCCAGTCTGGACGGCCACTCCTGCTTATTTCTGGGTGGTGCCCGCCCCTCCTGCCCCACCCCTGCAGTGAGCCCCCGCGCAGGAGGGCTATCCTTAGCTCCCAGCTGCCTTTCTGGTGGACACCACTCTCCTCTCGGGTTGAAGGCCGACAGCAAGACCTGAGTAGACAGTCCCCAGGCAGGGAATGGCTCACCCAATTGTCCCGTCTTTCCTTTGGTCAGCCCCCTGCTCTGCCCAGATTGTAGGATTACTCAGGGTGGAAGCTGGCCCTGTCTTGAGTGGGGAAGTAGCAGCTTGTCACAGCAGCCAGGCTTGGGACAGGCCTAAAACTGGTCCCTGACGGTGTGTCATGGGCCAGTAATGATGATAAACCAGCTCTCTAGGAGGGGAAAAGATCCCCAATTTGTAGCATTTAGGCGATATTTGGAGTAAGTACTCACACCAATGGCCCATCTCCAGCTCCCAGTGCCTGGGAGCTGGGCAGAGTTGTGCCTCACCGACTAGCACGCCCGTGCCTCACCGACTCTCCCAGAACACCCGTGCCTCACCGACTCTCCCAGCACACCCGTGCCTCACTGACTCTCCCAGCACACCCGTCCCTCACCGCCCCGTGCCTCACCGAGACACCCAGCACGCCTGTGCCTCACCGACTCTCCCAGCACACCCGTGCCTCACCGACACCCAGCACACCTGTGCCTCACCGACTCTCCCAGCACACTGTGCCTCACCGACTCTCCCAGCACGCCTGTGCCTCTCCTGCTTCCATCCCAGACCATACTTCCTTGCCTTCTAAGGGGATGGAACGTTGAAGTCCCACTGTCCCTGTTCACGGAAGTCTCCAAAAGGTAGGGGACTTCAGCCCTAACCCCTAGACAGCTGCCCTGAAGCTCTGGGATCCTCAGCAATAAAGCACTTTATTTTCAAATTCCACCTCGTGAAGAATTTTGGACCCCGGCAGAGCAGAGGGGTGTAGGGAGCCTTTGCTTACAGTCCATGCCAAGCTCCCATGGGTTGTCATGACCTAACTCACAGCTGTAACTTTTCCTGACCTTCAGAGCAAGCAGACCCCTGGGATGCAGAGGTTAGACTGGAAACATCAGTTGCCCCTGTTCACACAGGTTGGCTGGACTTGAGGCGATTCACTCAGGGGATCCATGCGGAGTTGCTCATGGGAGGTGGACCTGTTCGCTGCCTCAGTAGCAGCTTTATGAGACACTCCACGGCACTCCTGACGTTTGGGGACGGACAGAGTAATGGAAGGCGTGAGTAGAGCGCCCTCTGGAGAGGCTCAGGGCACCAAATGTTCCAGTTGCCAGCACACCTAGAAGCCAGGTTATTAGTCTGCTCCTGGGCTTCAGGCTGAGAACACTCAGTGCAACTAGATCGTAGGGTCAGAGAGGGCAAATCTCTGTCACTAGGGGGAGCCAAGTTCACTCCCTTGCTCTTGTCAGAAATTTAGTAAGATTGGAACAGGTATGTTTTTTTTTTTAAACAAAAAAGTTATTTATTTAATTTTATGTATTATCGTTATTATTTTATTTGACCAGAGAGAGAAAAGGGAAAGTGAGAAAGCAAGACATCAGGTCTGGGACTAGAACCACAGTTGGTCATGTGGGAGTCCAACACCCTACCCACCATGCTGCCTGCTGACCCCAATGTTCTTATTTTTTTTCTTAAAAAGAATTATTTTGGGGACCAGCAGTTAGCTTAATGGCTATGTTGCTGGACTCCCATGTAGTGAACCACGGTTCGCGTCCCAGACCCGGTGGCTTAAAACTCATGCCGGGCACGTGTGCGTGCATGCCCAAGATCCCAAGAGGAGAACAGAGGAGAAGGGATTGCAGCATGGTCATTGCCCCTGGGGGGTTATTTCTCGCTTTCTGTCTCTGTCTCTCTCTGTCTGTCTGGCGAGCACACACGCCCTATAGCAAAAACCTCTCCAAAAAAAAGAATTATTTTTAAAAATAGTTATTTAATTTTACTTATCATTATTATTAATTTTTAATTTGCTACAGGGCACACACCACTCACAAGGGGGAGAGAGAAAGCAAGTTGCCAGGCCCAGGACTCAAACCTTAGCTATGTGGGAGTCCAGCACCTTAACCACCATGCCCCCTGCTAGCTCCTGTTTTAATCCTTTCTTAGCAGAACCTTTTTGTTTAGAGAGAGATTTTTGCTATAGGGTGTGTGTGCTCACCAGAGAGACAGAGAGACAGAAAGCAAGAATCCCCCCCCACCCAGGGGGATGGCCATGCTGCAATCCCTTCTCCTCCGTTCTCCTCTTAGGATTTTGGGCACACACACACACGCACACACACTCAGCATGAGTTTCAAGCCACCAGGTCTGGGACTGAAACCGCAGTTGGTCATGTAACAGTCCAGCGACATAACTGCTATGCCAGCTGCTAGCTCCGCAGAAACATTTTTTTTAATTGTCAGAGGGCACATGTGCATGCCAGAGGGAGACAGAATGAAAGGGGCGTAAGTCCCACCAAAGTTCCGTCTCCATTTCTCCATTCTGCTGGGATTTGGGGCACAGACATGTGCCTGCTGTTTTTTTCAAGCCACAAGGGCCCAGATTGAATTGCGGTCAGCTACGTGA
>NW_006160041.1:2202298-2206517 GCF_000334495.1 Tupaia belangeri chinensis | reverse complement strand
TTTTTTTTTTGAGAGATTTTTGGTGTAGGGCATGTGCACTCACCAGAGAGACAAAGAGAGACAGAAAGCAAGAAATCATCCCCTAGGGGGGATGACCATGCCATAATCCCTTCTCCTCCATTCTCCTCTTGGGCACACACACACACGTGCCCAGTGTGTTTCAAGTAGCTGGGTCTGGGACTCGAACCGTGGTTGACTATGTGGGAGTCCAGCCACGTAACTACTATGCCATCTGCTGGTTCCAGCACATCATTATTATTATTTAAGAGGTATTTTTGCTATAGGGCATGTGTGCTCACCAAAGAGACAAAGTGAGAAAGTATCCCCTGGGGGGTTGCCATGCTACAGTCCCTTCTTCGTTCTACTCTCAGGATTTTGGGCATGCACGCATATATACGTGGTATGAATTTCGAGCTGCTGTGTCCTTGACTCCAACCACAGTCGACCATTTGGGAGTCCAGAGTTCTAATTACTGCATCACCTGCTGACCCCTATAATCTTTTAAAAAATTATTAAGGGTATGTGCACTCACCAGAGACTAGGTGAGAAAGTGAGAAAGCACCCCTAAAAGGGGATGGCCACACCATAGTCTTTTCTCCATTCTCCACTTGGGACTTTGGGCATACACACGAACCTGTGGCTAGGGTATTTTTCAAGCCACCAGGTCTGGGATTTAAACCATGAATTTGGCCATATAGGATCCAGCCACCTCAGCCTCCATGCCCACCAGCTGGCCCAGTGTTTATAATCTCTACTTCAGATTGTTTTCTAAATATTCTGGAACTAGTAACTTTCCAACTAGGACTGAGAAGGCTCTAGTGTTTTTTGTTGTTGTTGTTATTTTTTTAAGATTTAATTTTATTTATCATTAGTTTTCCATTTGATACAGGCACTTACCAGAGAGACAGAGAGGGTAAGTTGAGAAAGCAAGCTGCCAGGCCTGGGACTCGAACTGCAGTTGGCCACGTGGAAGTTCAGTGCCCCAACCACCACTTCATCTGCTAGCCCCAGGCTCCAGTTTTTGTTAATGGTCTGTGTTAAGAGAAGGTGCCTGTGTTGAGGGGCCCATTTATTTGATTCAAGATAGAGTCTTTATCAAAAGGCATCTTTTTGAACTACTAGGAGGAAGGAACAATGTCAAATTAACTGCATCAGTGCAGTCCAGCACCTGAGTGTTTCAACCAAAGATGGCTTCTGGGGGGTCTAAATGACCCAGATCAGAACCCTGGTTTTCTGCTTTAATTACAGTATTTTGACCAGGTCATGTTGGTAGGAGTAGCCTGTAGGCCCTGCTGCCACCTAATAAAACAGGCGAAGGAACAGCTGGAGCTGCAGGAAGCAGTGTTTGCTAGAGGGCACTCACCCACTCGGGTTTAGGAAGCCCGGACAGGGCTTGTCCAGAAACGTGACTTTCCCCATGCAGGTTACCTTTTCCCACAATGTGGCAATACACACTCCACTGGAAGTGTCCTCCAGCACTGGGCATAGTGCTCAGCAACCATGTTTAATGGCACCAGGCATTTAAACATACTCTTAACGGGCCAGCTGGTGGCATAGTGGTTAAGTGGCTAGGTCCCACATGCCCAATTGCGTGGTTCAAGTCATGGACACAGAGGCTTGCAAAATGCTGGGCACATGTGTGTGCTTGCTCAAAAATCCCGAGGAGAATGGAGAGGGGATGGTGATGTGCTATCTCCTTGCAGGGGTGACTCCTCACTTTCCTTCTCAGGAGAGTGCATGTGCCCTACAGCAAATAAACACAAAAACTTAACATCAATTTTTTTTCTCTATTTCTCAAAGTACCAAAAGGCCTGGAACTCTGTACTCCAGTAGGGACACGTCCATACTAGAAATGCAGCTGTTCTTTGTAAAGATGAACCCGACTGACAAGGTGGTGGATGTAGGGGTTGCCTTGAGCAGGGACTGTGCAGTTCCAGTCCTTGTTCCAGTCTCATCTCTGCTTATCAGCTGCGGGATCCAGGATATGATAAGAAATCCAAGGCTTACTAAAGTAAATATATATGTAAAATTTTTTTCTTTAGAGATTTTTGCTCTAGGGCATGTATGCTCACAGGAGAGACAGACAGAAAGCGAGAAATCACCTCCCAGAGGGGATAGCTACACTGCAATCCCTTTTTCTCCAGTCTACTCTTGGGATTTGGGGTACACATGTACACATACCTGGCATGAGTTTCAAGCTGCCCAGTTCAGGACTTGAATCCCAATTGACTAGGTGGGAGTCTAGCAATGTAACCATTACACCATATGTGGGCCCCTGTAAAAAAAATTCTTTTGAAATAATAATTTAAATCCACTTGTTATTTTTTAATTTGAAGAGAGAGAAAGGGAAAGCAAGAGAGCAAGAAAGCAAGCTGCCAGGTCTGAGACTCAAACCACAGTCGGCCATGTGGAAATCTAGCGTCTTTAACCACCACACCACCTGCCAGCCTTTTATGTGTATATGTGTATTTTTTTTATTTTTTTTAAAGAGGCTTTTGGTATAGATCACATGCACTCACCGGAAAGACAGAGACACAAAGTGAGAAATCACTCTCAGGGGGATGGCCGCACCACAGTCCCTTCTCCATTCTCCTCTCAGGATCTTGGGCAGGCATGCATATAAGCCTGGCATGAGTTTAAACTGCCAGGTCCGGGTCTGGAACTCAAACTGTAGTCGACTACATGGGAACCCAGTGATGCAACCATTACATCATCTGCTGGTCCCCCCTGTAAAAATTTTTAAAAAAATGACTCAGTTAACTTCATTTGTGGTTATTATTTTTAAATTTGACCAGAGAGAGAGAGAGAGATAAAAGGAAAACAAGAAAGCAAGCCACCAGGGCCGGGACTCGTACCGCAGTCGGCCATGTGCCTTTAACCACACCACCTGCTGGCCCCCCTGTAAAATCTTTTCTAGAAAAGCAAGGCTTAGGGCCAGCCAGTGGTGTAGTGATTAGAGTGGCTGGATCTCCCTCATGGCCATGCTATTCAAGTCCTGGATTTGGTGGTTTGAAAAACACACGAGGTGAGTGCAGGCACATCCAAGATCCTAAAAGGAGAACAGAGAAGGGATTTTGGCATAGCCATCTCCTCCTGAGGAGTGACTTCTTTTTCTCTCTCCAAGTGCACACTAGCCCTAGAGCCAAAAAAAAAAATCAACATTTATGTTCTCGTGAAGGGACCAGCAGATGACGTAATGGTGTAACGCTTATGTGGCTGGATTCCCACATGGCTGACGATTGAGTCCTGGACCTGAGAGCTTGAAACTTCCGATGGGCATGTGTGCATTATGCCCAAAGGGGTGATTTCTGTCTCTCTAGTGAGTGCACGTGCCCTATAGCAAAAGTCTCTTTAAAAATTTTTTGTGAAAAGAATGCTATAATACCTCCTGCACAGGGCTATGGTGCCAGGGCCACGGTGGGAGTTAAATGAGCTATGCAAAACCGCCTAGTCTGGTGTGTAGTACTCAATCAGCAGAAGCTGCCGCAGACTGGGAATCTCCTCTTTCCACCTGGGCCTCACCTCTTTCCAAGAGGATAAGAAGCTGCAGAGTGGGAAGCCCCTGGTTAGCTCCCCTCTCCCCTCCCCCAGGTACAGCGGCAGTGTCTGTTAGCACTGCTTACGGCAGAGCACCAGCCCACTCCTCCCGACTTTGGAGAAAGGTAGGATCCTGAACCTTCTCGGCAGTCTGGTACGAAGGGAACAGAGCTCACAGCGCACGGCAGTGCAAAGAGGCTCTTACGACCTGACATGTACCTAGAGTGAACAGGCCTTCTCATCCCTCTCCCTCCTCTTTCCTTTCTTTCATAACTCTATTCCGGGGCAAGGGGGTGAGGAATGGAAGGAGACAGGCGTCCTCCACCGTTTCTACACTGGGTCATGGGTGTGCTCTGAATGTTGAGGCAGACTGAGGACCGGAACCTGGTTTCTCTGCATGGTCTCCAGTGAGCACAGCAGCAAACCCACTGGGCCACTCTCCTACTTTTTACTCACTCAAATCCTTCAAGGCAGTTCTCAATACCAGCCACCCAGTAACGGTACCAGATAGGCATGTTTTTTAAATTACGTTTATTTAGCGTATGTACACATAAAAGAGAAACTGCCCTCTGATCCCACCCAGCAAAAAACATGCACAAACCCAAGGTATAAGTGGAGGGGAGGGGCCCCGGCCCCAAGTTAGCGGCTGGGGTGGTGCGATCCTATGAGGCACAAACCCCAC
>NW_006160041.1:2197499-2202175 GCF_000334495.1 Tupaia belangeri chinensis | reverse complement strand
CGCTCTTCCTCGGGAGCAGGGATGCCTCGGCCTTCCATGCACAGCTCTGTCTCTCCATTCTTGTCGATGAAAGTCAAGGTGATGGTGGCAAAGTGCCCTGGTAAAAGCAGAGGGGAGGGGGTTTCAGAGCCAGGGTTCTCACCTGAGTTTAAAACTAGGGAGAAAAAGGAAAGTTCTGGAAGTAACAGCAATGAACAAGTATGTTTACTTACCCTCCGGCCAAGACTTAAACCTCCACTTCATCGCAATATGTTTCTCAGGGACCTGAAAGAATCGAAGAGCTCAGTCTATACCAGAGACCACCACGTCCCCAAGCCAGACGAGCCATCTGCCCTTCATGCAGGCGTCTGTTGTCTGCGCCAATTATATTACTTGCAGGAGAATCCAAATTGCTGCATTTTTGAAAAGCAAAACTAATTTTATGAAACAAAGAGATGAAACCCTTAAACTTTACCTACAGAACTGAGAAAAAGAAGAATGTCACGCATCTGACCAGACAGAGGCTTCAAGCTGGGTCTGGGGCCAGCAGGTACTCACCAGATCAGTAAATTCCCCTGAGACGTTGCCATCTACCATGTGAAACTTCCCACCTTTGTCTGCCTCCAACACTGCCGGAGCATGGGTAAAGGCCTGCACCAGCTGTAGAGAAAACCAAGGCAGGGAGATGATGGAGGGCTCTGGGCGGGACCCAGGGACGGGTGCCAAGCGAAGCCTGCATGGCTCTGCGCTCATTTCCAAAGATGCCTCTCTGCCCTGTGAGCAGGCAGGGGCTCTTTCCATCCTGCCCCTAAAGGCCAGGTTCTGACTTCAGCCACTTTTTGAACCCATGACCCCACTACTTTAGACCCCACTCATTTTTCTCACAAGGATGATTCAATGGTCCCCAACTATGTGACCCCAAGCTAGTAGAGAGACAGAAAAACAGAAAGGGAGAGAAAACCCACTTTGGTAAGTGGGCTGAACAAAGGTGTCTTTCCTTTGTCAAAGTCTCACAGTTCTCATTATCAACAGTTCCTTTCCCACTGAAGGGATATGTCCACAACACAAGTCACTGCAAAAAGCAGATGGCATGAGGCCCAAAGGACACCAGCACCCTTACCTCTTGGGTGGTAAACACTCTGTAGAGCTCCTCTGCTGATGTGAGGAAGGTTTCTCTAAGGGTGATCTTACACGTGGGGATTTTGACACCAACAGGCTTGGCCTGGGTTTTTGAAGGAGGCGGCTTAGTCTGTGAAAGTGCAGTAAAAACAGCAGTTAGTAATGGTAAAACCTCAACTGAACTAGCTTCACAGATTTTTCACCTCCAAGGCTAATCATCCTAGGTCAAAGGGAATCTGTGTGCAGGTGTCTCAGTCGCCAGGGGAACTTGGCTGAGGCACCCTTCAATTCCAACTGAAAGCCACCCCTCTAGGAGGCAGACTCTGACACTAGCTGAAAAGGACAAATCACATCACAAGGCATTTCTGGAGAGCCTAGTCCAATTTTCAACAGAGTCTCTGTTTGACTAGCCAGGACCTGGTCCCCCAGCTTCTAGGATATCCTTAATGGCTGAGAAAAGGGCAACAGGCTCCAAACCACACACTGAGCCTGAACTACACAAGTTCCATCTCTGGACAAAACATCTGCTTACACTGCAAATGTGGCAAGACTGATCCATTTCCTTCAGGGTCTAACCCTTGCTAATTTTAATGGGACTTCAAGTATCAAAGTATGAAACATTAATACCCTAATTAGAAATGATGTCAAGGGTGGGTAGGTGAAGACCCTCCTGAGTTCATAACCGCCTAACGTGTTCAATGTGATGATGAGGCAGACTTTTAAGCTGTTGATGGCCTTTATTTGCACTGGGGACAAATGAATGAAAATCAGGCTAAAGACGGACGTACGCTGTGAACCCTGTAAAAGTACCAGATCGTGTGCTGCTCTGGCTTAGGTTAGGGTCAGGGACAAACAGCTGAGACACGGAACTAAGAAGAAGCAATCTATGGGCCAGCTGGTGGCATGGTGGTTAAGGTGGCTGGAACCCACATGGTTGACTGCATGACTCCAATCTTGGACCTGGTGGTTTGAAGAAACACACCAGAAGAGTGTGAATACATGCCCCAAATCCTGAGAGAATGAAGAAGGGACTGCCATGTGGCCATTCACCCAGCAAGCGCCTTCTTAAAAAAGAAAAAAAAAAAAAAAAAAAAAAAAAAAAAAAAAAAAAAAGGGAGCAGTCTCTTTACTGTCCTCTGCGGTCAGCCTCCCATAACTCCCCAAGGAGACCCACTGACCTTGCGCTCCTCAGCTTTCAGTGCCGGCTGCCCTGCAGGGTCCACTGATTCTCCATTCACTGTAGGCAAGATCATGCCCTGGGTGAACTCTGGAAAGAGAAAGCCGCAGGTCTCGGAAGTTACTTCTTAGTAGCTGAGTTCTAGGGCTTCATCACAGGTCGACAAACACAACCATCTCAACCCAGAATGAGGTAATGACCAGAAAAGGAAGAGTCTGTTCTTCGTTTTTACCTTTGGTCTATGCCAGGTAGGTATCTGAGTATGTGCCCTACAACACAGTACGTTAACTGGGGTTACCTTAAAAAGCTGAAAGCCCCGACTCAAATGGAAGCATTACAATGTGTGAAATGTGCCTAAGGTCTACTACGGAGGGCAGCCAGTGAGTGGAGTGACTGCAAGAGTGAGTGACGGGCCCAGCTCCTACGGATGCGTGTCGAGCCCCCTGTGCCTTACCTTGTAACACAGCCTCAACTAGGTACCGGTTACTACAGCACCGATTTCCCCCCTAAGAAAGTATCTCCTGCTTTACTGGTTTCCCTTGATGGTCATTATACATACTCAAAAATCAAGGTCAGGACAAACGGGCAGAAATGGAATCCCAGGGGAGATCTGAGCTGACCTCTATTCTCATCTTCTGAATATCCCTGAAAATGCCTATCAAATACAGTCCAGGACTGTGCTGGAGCAGCGAGACAGGGATGCAAAGTCTTTAGATCAGTGCTGTCCGATACAATACATATGTGAGGTGTAAATGTAATTTAAAAATTCCTAGCAGTCAGGTTAAAAAGTTAAATGAAAAAGGTCAAATTTGGACACACACACATATATACACACACCAAATTTATATTTAACCAAGTCAAGTCCAAACTATCATTTCAACATGCTATCTATATTCAAAAATCACGGAGATACGTTTAGGTTTTTTCTTTTATACCGAGTCTTCAAAGTCATTGCTTTCGGTACCGAGCACATCTCGACTTGGGCCAGCCACTCTCCCAGTGCTCGACAGCCCAATCTTAGACAGCACAGCTCTAGACCGTTCCCTTTCAGAACTCCGAGACTGACTCTGACATGAAGCGACCCCCTCCCACCAAATCTTCACCCATCTGCCAAAGAAAGGACCGCCACGCCTCTCGTCAGTGCCTGACAGGTGGAAAACTACCTCCTCAAGGCATACGTTAACTACTCAAGGGATACCTGTTTTGAGGGTGCTGATGTAAATTCCCATTGCTTCTCTTAGAAGTTTCACCCCTTCTTCCTTCATTAAGGCCACGAGATTTGTGTCAGGCTCATCTTTGGCAAGGCTCACACTAATCTGAGTGAAAGATCAGAAGTAGGTGGTAAATAACTCGAGGGGCACCACATTACGGAATGTGGGTGCTGAGCAATCAAGTAACTGCTGACATTTCCAAAGGAAATGCACAAGGGCTGGGGTATTAGTACAATCCCCGTCAGGGCTCCCTCTCTCCTCTCTGCCAAAGCAAGGTGGCTGTTGTTAGAACCCATGTCACTACTAATAGCTAAAGCCAAGAAATTTAGTAAGTACAACGGCTCTAGAAGTTTCCGATGATACCATATACCTAGAGAATCACTGCAGACTGAGATTCTGCAGGCTTGGCCCAAGCCTGGGCTGTTCATCTTCAATGGCAGGTCATTTTTGTCATCTGAGAATAAGAGGACATGGAGGACTCAGATAGGAGTTAGAAAGCACACACCTCTACTTCATCCACGCTGTTTTCGTCTGACAAATTGGGGATCTCCACATGGCCCTTGTACTGTACTCCTGACTTAGAGGTACCTGTGAAGAACAATGCAATGTCATGAGTCTCGTCTGTGTGGCAAAGGTCTCCCCTAGAGAGTTCTATCACCTCACACAGGCATCCTTTGGGCATCAGAAGTGACTCTTGTTATTCTGAGGATGCAACATGCCCAATACCATCACCCTTCCTCCCTTGCTGAAGAAATGCCTATCCTCACCCGATCGATCACCAGAAACCAACTATGGTATTACAGCACGGGACTGAGAGCTACAGATTTGGTACCAGCATGAAATCTACCAGGGAGGGCTGAGATCAACAGTCAACACAGTTCTGCTGGAATGCTTGTCTAAAAACAGCACTGTATCCCAAAAGCGGCTGATCTATTAGGGAACAATGTGATCATGAGAACTTCACCTCTGCTTCTGTATGATTTCATCTACGTGCAGGTAAACACAGGAAGCCACACTCAGCTGAACTGAGCTGCACAGGAGGACCCAAAATACATCTCAAATGTGTCCTGCCAACCACCTCAGCTTACTGGGTGTGATGAGCCACAACACCCCTCCATACCTGGTGCTGTAATGTTCCCTCTGATTTCAGATGACTCTATCACTTTTTTTTTTTTTTTTTTTTTTTTGGG
>NW_006160041.1:2189682-2196099 GCF_000334495.1 Tupaia belangeri chinensis | reverse complement strand
CATCTCCACCACCAACGCGGCTTTTAAAAAAAAAAAAAAAAAAAAAAAAAAAAAGGGAGCAGTCTCTTTACTGTCCTCTGCGGTCAGCCTCCCATAACTCCCCAAGGAGACCCACTGACCTTGCGCTCCTCAGCTTTCAGTGCCGGCTGCCCTGCAGGGTCCACTGATTCTCCATTCACTGTAGGCAAGATCATGCCCTGGGTGAACTCTGGAAAGAGAAAGCCGCAGGTCTCGGAAGTTACTTCTTAGTAGCTGAGTTCTAGGGCTTCATCACAGGTCGACAAACACAACCATCTCAACCCAGAATGAGGTAATGACCAGAAAAGGAAGAGTCTGTTCTTCGTTTTTACCTTTGGTCTATGCCAGGTAGGTATCTGAGTATGTGCCCTACAACACAGTACGTTAACTGGGGTTACCTTAAAAAGCTGAAAGCCCCGACTCAAATGGAAGCATTACAATGTGTGAAATGTGCCTAAGGTCTACTACGGAGGGCAGCCAGTGAGTGGAGTGACTGCAAGAGTGAGTGACGGGCCCAGCTCCTACGGATGCGTGTCGAGCCCCCTGTGCCTTACCTTGTAACACAGCCTCAACTAGGTACCGGTTACTACAGCACCGATTTCCCCCCTAAGAAAGTATCTCCTGCTTTACTGGTTTCCCTTGATGGTCATTATACATACTCAAAAATCAAGGTCAGGACAAACGGGCAGAAATGGAATCCCAGGGGAGATCTGAGCTGACCTCTATTCTCATCTTCTGAATATCCCTGAAAATGCCTATCAAATACAGTCCAGGACTGTGCTGGAGCAGCGAGACAGGGATGCAAAGTCTTTAGATCAGTGCTGTCCGATAC
This sequence comes from Tupaia belangeri chinensis, assembly GCF_000334495.1. Taxonomy (NCBI): domain Eukaryota; kingdom Metazoa; phylum Chordata; class Mammalia; order Scandentia; family Tupaiidae; genus Tupaia; species Tupaia belangeri. The sequence continues at coordinate 2,195,249 of NW_006160041.1, read as the reverse complement.
AATACATATGTGAGGTGTAAATGTAATTTAAAAATTCCTAGCAGTCAGGTTAAAAAGTTAAATGAAAAAGGTCAAATTTGGACACACACACATATATACACACACCAAATTTATATTTAACCAAGTCAAGTCCAAACTATCATTTCAACATGCTATCTATATTCAAAAATCACGGAGATACGTTTAGGTTTTTTCTTTTATACCGAGTCTTCAAAGTCATTGCTTTCGGTACCGAGCACATCTCGACTTGGGCCAGCCACTCTCCCAGTGCTCGACAGCCCAATCTTAGACAGCACAGCTCTAGACCGTTCCCTTTCAGAACTCCGAGACTGACTCTGACATGAAGCGACCCCCTCCCACCAAATCTTCACCCATCTGCCAAAGAAAGGACCGCCACGCCTCTCGTCAGTGCCTGACAGGTGGAAAACTACCTCCTCAAGGCATACGTTAACTACTCAAGGGATACCTGTTTTGAGGGTGCTGATGTAAATTCCCATTGCTTCTCTTAGAAGTTTCACCCCTTCTTCCTTCATTAAGGCCACGAGATTTGTGTCAGGCTCATCTTTGGCAAGGCTCACACTAATCTGAGTGAAAGATCAGAAGTAGGTGGTAAATAACTCGAGGGGCACCACATTACGGAATGTGGGTGCTGAGCAATCAAGTAACTGCTGACATTTCCAAAGGAAATGCACAAGGGCTGGGGTATTAGTACAATCCCCGTCAGGGCTCCCTCTCTCCTCTCTGCCAAAGCAAGGTGGCTGTTGTTAGAACCCATGTCACTACTAATAGCTAAAGCCAAGAAATTTAGTAAGTACAACGGCTCTAGAAGTTTCCGATGATACCATATACCTAGAGAATCACTGCAGACTGAGATTCTGCAGGCTTGGCCCAAGCCTGGGCTGTTCATCTTCAATGGCAGGTCATTTTTGTCATCTGAGAATAAGAGGACATGGAGGACTCAGATAGGAGTTAGAAAGCACACACCTCTACTTCATCCACGCTGTTTTCGTCTGACAAATTGGGGATCTCCACATGGCCCTTGTACTGTACTCCTGACTTAGAGGTACCTGTGAAGAACAATGCAATGTCATGAGTCTCGTCTGTGTGGCAAAGGTCTCCCCTAGAGAGTTCTATCACCTCACACAGGCATCCTTTGGGCATCAGAAGTGACTCTTGTTATTCTGAGGATGCAACATGCCCAATACCATCACCCTTCCTCCCTTGCTGAAGAAATGCCTATCCTCACCCGATCGATCACCAGAAACCAACTATGGTATTACAGCACGGGACTGAGAGCTACAGATTTGGTACCAGCATGAAATCTACCAGGGAGGGCTGAGATCAACAGTCAACACAGTTCTGCTGGAATGCTTGTCTAAAAACAGCACTGTATCCCAAAAGCGGCTGATCTATTAGGGAACAATGTGATCATGAGAACTTCACCTCTGCTTCTGTATGATTTCATCTACGTGCAGGTAAACACAGGAAGCCACACTCAGCTGAACTGAGCTGCACAGGAGGACCCAAAATACATCTCAAATGTGTCCTGCCAACCACCTCAGCTTACTGGGTGTGATGAGCCACAACACCCCTCCATACCTGGTGCTGTAATGTTCCCTCTGATTTCAGATGACTCTATCACTTTTTTTTTTTTTTTTTTTTTTGGAGAGGTTTTTGCTATAGAGTGCGTACGCTCACCAGAAAGACAGAGAGACATCACCTTCTCTAGGGATCTTGGGCATGCACACACACATGCCCGGCATGAGTTTAAGACACTGGGTCTGGGACTCAAACTGCAATCGACTACACGGGAGTCCAATGACATAGCCATTATGCCAACTGCTGGTCCCTCTTTCTATCACTTTTACAAAAGCTCTCAATCCTTCTGATACTGTTGCATGTAAATGTCACATCTTTTTAAAAATAAAATAGAGAAACAAAAAGCAGAAATCACCCCTGGGGGGGATGGCCATTCTGCAATCGCTTCTCCTTCATTTTCCTCCTGGGATCTTGGGCATGTACACATACACGACCAGTGTGAGTTTGAAGCCACCGGGTCCAGGACTTGAACTGTGGTCAGTCACACTGGAGTTCAGCAACATAACAGCTACACCGCTTATGTATTTGTTAACATTTACCACGTGTAAAACTGCGCTACCAACATTTTGTTCCTACATTTTAAAATACGTGTTGCTGATGAAGTTTTTGGGTATTGTGTCCTTGTAAATGCTGTGGGTTTTTATTAAGCGATACTGCCCAGTGCAGTGACTTTTTTTAGGAACACATAGTTGAGCTACAGCGTAACTGACTGTATTTTAAAAGTAATCAACAATTACCTTCACTTCTCTAGGCTGTTTCTCAATCTCTAAAAAGGGGGCTGGGTACAATGATACTTAAAAGTTCCTTCCAGACTACTATGTTCTAGGTGTAGTTTAAAAAGAAAGATCCAGGAGGAAAAAAAAGAAAAAAAGACCCAGTGGTGGCAGTGCTGGTGGCAGGGCACCACTGTGCCATACTGGAGCCGCAAAGAGGCCTAGGTTTACATTCTGGGTTGACCTGAACATGCCAGTGACTCTGGCTGGCTGGGAGACTGGCGGGAGGATTATGGTGAGAAACCCAGTCAAGCCTACTTTTCTTATTCTCTCTGCCTCATTAAGTAAAAATCCTTTAAAACAATAAGACGAAGACCATACATATACCTCCTTTCACCCCTCTTTATGACTAGTCACTTGAGAAATGTGTATTGAAGCACAAATTCAAAAAAAATTTTTTGAAGACTTATTTAATTAATCATTTATTTTTAATTTGACAAGAGAAAAAGAAAGTGAAAGTGAGAGAAAATGAGAAAGTCAGTCACCAGGTCCGGGACTCAACCCATGGCTGGTCATGTGGGAGTCTGGCACTTTCACCAACACCGCACCTGCTGACCCCGAAGTACAAATTTATTTATACTTAGTCTCACAGACAGGACAGTAGCTGTCACATACTCCTTTAACTCTGCCTTTTAAAAAAATTCAGCATCCCCGGCTATTAGGACCATTCAAGTGGGGCATATGGACGGCCCCAATTCTTTCCTAATGCAACACAAAAAAGACAGTAAACTAGAAAACATAAAATAGCGTTGAGTTACAGTTACATACAGGCTTTGCCACCACAGAGGTCCAACCTGCTAGAGAAAAACCACCTAATGTCCCACAGTGGCAGACACCCCAAAGCAGCAGTATTATCTTCTCCCTTCAAGAGAGCATCACTCTAAAAACTGTTCTAACTCTTCAGCAGGTTGACCAAAATGCAGTTAGCCTTGTTCCCAACAGCTTGGCTTAGACTTACCTGTCCAGTTCAGTTTGATGCTCCATTCATAAAAGAAGATAAGTTTGCCTTTGCGATTGTTAATGGATGCTTCTCCGTCAAGCTTACTCACTTCTGTCACCTCACACTTGCCTTCCTCATTTTGCACCCGCACTGCCAGGAACAGTGTTTTCAGCTTATCGGTGGACCAATTTGAAGCATCCCTCTCCGTCCTGAAAAAACAGAAACAAAGCTATGGAGAGCGGTCAAATGGAGGATACATTCTCTTGCTCTATGCAAGAGAATGCAAGGTTAAAGGCAGTCTGACAGTTTGAAAAGAACACAAAATCTCAGTCCTACTCTACTATGTCCAGGCCAGAGGTAGCATACTGTCAACAAAAACTACTACTGTATAAAACAGCACCAGCGAAATGGAAGATGCTCTCCTTTATCAGTATGACAGTGCGGGGCATTAATTGACATTTTAACTTGGTGCCCCTTTGACCAAGTGGAAAACTGCATGTATCTTTTTATTTTTTCTTTTAATTGCTGGAGGGTGCATGTGCTCACCAGGGAGAGACAGACAGGGAGAAAGCACCCCTTAATCGGAGTGGTGGTGGCCATGCCATAATTCCTTTACCCTGTCATGATCTGAGGGCCCAGCGTGTTTTCTTTTCTTTCTTTCCTTTTTAAATAGATTTTTGCTATAGGGCACTAGCCTGAGAGAAAGACAGAGAAAACGAGAAATCCTCCTTGGGGGTATGGCCACACCACAATCCCGTCTCCCGCATTCTCCTCTCAGGATTTGAGCACACAAGCACATGCACCCAGTGGGCGTTTCAAGCCTCTGGGTTCAAGTCTTGAACCACCATTGGCCATGTGGGAGCCCAGCGACATAACCATTATGTCATCTGGTGGCACCACCTGGCGTGTTTTTCAAGCTGCCAGGGAGGGACTTGAACCACTGTGGGCAGGTTGTGAATAGATTTGGTTCCCTGGACCACTAGGCTACACAGTTGGCCCAACACTGCACACGTTGCTGGGAGTCAGGAGCATAGGCTGCTCCACAGAACACAGTATTAAGCTAAAGGCCCAAAAGGGAATAAACCGGTCAGCCTGACCTCATTCACAGGGTTCTGAACTGTCAGACTCTGCCTATGCCATAATCCCAAACAGTATATATGCTCCAGATAACCAGAAAACGAGGCTTCAAAACAAACAAGAATTAGGTCCAGTATTCTATGTTAAATAGAGAAGAGTCAGGCTGAGATACACAAGAAAAATCACTACTTCCCTTCCTATTACAGAAAATAACAGCAAGAGCTCTAACAAAGTACAAAATACAGTTAATAGCACGAACGAACCTCAACAGAGTTCAAAAACAAAGACACGTTACTTCTGGACAACTTCATGAAGGCCGCCAGACTTTTAGAAATGGTCAGGTTTTAAATCCATGATTGCCCGGCAACCCGGAGTTACAACACAACCAACTTAACAGTTCCGGGTTAGAGGCCATGGCGTCTTCATTATCGCTAAGCTCTGAGCACCTGGAGAACACGTTCCAAACCTCCTCCCGCGGGGCTGAAGCTGTGGTCCCCTATTAGTGACTTTTAATTTCACTGTAAACCGCAGAAAGGGAATTACAGCTCCCGGCCGCGAGCCTTCCACTGCCATTTCCCAACACAATCGAAGGAGGCTGGGTCTCATTGACTGCTCCGGCCACGTGCAGGAAGCATCTCCCGACTCAGGAGGGATGCAGCAAGTACGGAGTTCGGTTTTCGCCTCGCTGAAATGCCTGTTCTGGGGCGCAGCCTTTCGCGTCGAACCTCACTCGCTCAAAACCCAAGACTGTGACCGGGAGTTAGAGAGGCGTGGGGCTATGGACCCTTGACACAGAAAGGCCTAATCCCCATCTCCGGCCAGGGGTGCCTCGGCCCCAGCTCTGCCCAGGTCGAGGCTCCTGGGGCCCCGACACCCTGGACCGGACACAGCGCTCCCGCGGCCTGCCTTGTTGGCCCTCACCAGTGCCAGTTGTTGACGTTGGTGGCGTCCGCCCGCTCCTCCACGATCCAGCGTGGGTCGCCCTCACCCCACTTGGCCATCGGCTCTCCTATCGCTCCTGCACCAGCTCCCGAGAAGCCGCAGCCACAGCCACAGCCTCAGGACCGCTCGGTCCCAGCCGCCCGGCAGCGCCTGGAAACTACTAGAAGCGGCCGCAGCACCTCCTGGCTTGCTTTTCCCTCCACCCCACCCCCTCCCCGCCTTAACTTCCGGCCCCT
>NW_006160041.1:2151092-2189616 GCF_000334495.1 Tupaia belangeri chinensis | reverse complement strand
ACCCCCTCCCCGCCTTAACTTCCGGCTCCTCCCCACCTCGCTGCTCCTTCCGTCCCAACTTGCCAGACTATAGGTTCCGCTTGTACTACGGTTCCTGCAAGCTCCTCGGATTAGCCCCAGGGGGCCGAAATCCAACTCCCCACAAGACCTTGCCTCACCGGTAGGAACACAAAGAACACATCTCATTGTTTCCCTGGACCTTAACTCGGTCCCGCTGAGCATCATGGGAGGTGTAGTCTTGTTCGGTGACCTGCTGAATAACCGCGGAAGGTCGCGCAGAAAGTAGAGGAAATGACCTAGCATGCCGCGCTGGGGCTTCTGGGGGTTGTAGTCAACAAGCCCCGTGGTACACCAGGACAATGCCTGACGACAGAGGCAGAGAAAACTACAACTTCCAGCATGCCTCGCTACCCTTTTCTTTAGCGAGCGTTCTTCCTCGCGACTATCCTGTTCCGCCCCATCTGTGTGCCGCACAGCTTGAGTAGAAAAGCTGGTCCAGCGGCGGTGGAGGCTGGCGCTGTCCTGAGAGGGAGGGCTCGGTGTGGAAGAGGTGAGGGTGTCCCAGGCCCCCTGGGCTGAGTATCTGGCTGAGTCTAATCTCCCCGCCTCCCAGTTATTTTCCTCTCTTCTCCGAGGCATTCCTACACCCCTCCTGTCCACCCAGGCCTGACTCTTCTAGTCGGGGCGACCCTTGGAAGCAGGAGTAAGCTCGGGGTTAGGGCTGCGACCGAACCCTGACATTTGGTTCCGAACTCGACAGTTGGTTGTGAACGAGCATTTACTCCACCAGGGAGCCACCGGGCTCCGACGACTGCGGTAGATCCGTGGGCTCCTGGACGTTCGCTCATAAAGTCTTCCTGCCCTGACACTATTCCCTGGTCTCAGTTCACCAGCCTCACCTATCTGGGCCTAGCTCCGCAGATGACAAGTGAAACCGAGTCTCACTTCTCAGTGGCTGGTTTCTGGAGTGTCCTGAGGCGGGGAGCATCTTGGTTGTGGGTTTATCGCTGATTCTTCTGTTTTCCTATGTCATGTTCTGTTCTCTCGGAATTGCCACCCTACTTGTGCGCTGTCAGTAAACAGGTGACAATAGGACAAGTCTCTGAAGTATTTAAAATCGTGTTGAAGAACCTTTCTCAGTCACTTAAAATGGTACCTGATTGCTTTAGAGTCAGCATTTCTTGCCAAGTAAATCTTGTTTCTCATTTGGTGCTAGAAGTACAGATTAGTGTCAATGATCTATTATTAAAGAAAGATTCCAGAAACCACCTGGTGAATTATTGGATCTGTTAAGCATACTGTATACCTGTCTGTAGGTACCTTCACTAGTTACTATAGTGAAGGAAATGATCTGCCTTAGTTTTTCCGAGAGCGAAAAATTGGTAGCTAGAAGGTACATGCAAGACAGTGGAAATGGTCTAAGGGCCAGAACATCTGGATTGTAGTTCTGAGTACTCCTAGGAGCAATTAACAAGGTAGTTTTGATACTTGACCTTTTTGTGTCTTGTCCTCATCAGTGAAATGGAAACGGAGTATGGCAGGCCGGACAAAGTGCTTTATGAACTGGCACGTGTGCCAGACACAAATGTATGCTAATACCTTCATTGTTCTGAACCATCCATAGTTTTGGCCACTCTCAGAATTTTTGTTTTAAATTAATTTTTTTTAATTTTTAGGGTTACTTCAAAATATTTTCTTTCTAGCTTTTTTCTAAAGTACCATAATTTATTAATAATAAAAGTTAATGTGAGCATTAATTTTGCTCAGGCACTAAACACTCCACCTGTATTATAACAATCCTATGAGGTAATGCATTTATTATGCCCATTTTACAGATGAAGAAACCAGCGCAAAGGTATCAGTAAGGTATTCAATACTAAAAGGGACAAACATGCAGTCTTTACTTTCTGCTAGACAGTTCATTAAGTGTTTCCTGAGTTCTCTTTATTCTTCACAGTATCCTTGAGAGGTAGGAAATCATTTTCTTCAAGGAGGCTTGGAAGTAAACTCTTTCACCCAGTTTGCTCATATTTGAACTCAAGTCTTCCTGACTACAATGCTTATGCTAGCTTTTTTTTTTTTAAGAAATATTTTTGCTATAGCACACGTGCAATTGCCAGAGAGACAGAGACAGGGAGAAAGAAAGTGAGAAATATCCCCCAGCGGGAGATGGCCACACCATAAATCCCTTCTCTTCCATTGTCCTCTCAGGATCTTGGGCATGCATGCACACATGCCCAGCATTAGTTTTAAGCAGCCAGATCTGTAATTTGAACTGCAGTCAACTATAAGGGAGTCCAGCCATTTGCCGGTCCCACAGTGCCTATGCTTGTATCACCACGAGGGATGGTGTCATTGTCTGCCATCTTTTTAATTTAGTTTTGACTCCCTAGAATTAAGTACAGAAGAAGAGTTTTTAATCTACATCTGGGTTCATAAGAAATTGATTAGTAATGTTGGCATGGGGTGGGGCCAGCTGGTGGGGTATTTTCACCATGCATTGTCTCCTGAGTTGCAAACAGACTCAGGAAGGTAGGGGGAGAGTATGTTAAGAGCCATCGAAATCCTAGGCGGAGCTATTATGATGAATGTTTCTCAAGCTTTTTCTGGGAAAGGTGCTATTGAAATAGAAGGTAAAGCAGATGAATCCTTTAAAATTAACTTGATGCTATGTAGCTGTCAGAGTTTTATCTTTGGTGCTGTGGAAGTTTTGGTACCTCGTTCTTGGCTTAAACTGTAATTCTTGCTAAACCAGTTGGCATTGATCATTTAGCTTATAATTGTACAAATCTTGTTTTTATTTTCAGGGTGAAATGTAATTTTAGAGTAGTTGTATGAGGGACTTGTAGATTTTTTTACTCACTTTTTTTTTTCCAGTTGCCAGAGGGCATGTGCATTCACTAGGAAAAGGAAGAGAGAAAGCATCCCCCAGTGGGGTGTGGTCGTACTGCAGTCCTTTTTCCTCCCTTTCTTCATCCCATCTGTATTTTGGGAATGCATGCACATGTGTATGCTTAGCATATTTTTCACGTTGTTGGGGCAGGATTCGAACTGCAGTTGGCCTGGTGGAATCTGGCTCCCTGTGAATGGTGCTTAGCCACTGCACTACAGGGCTTGAGTAATTCTTTATATACCTTATTTTCCTAGACATGCTGTCTACCTTCATTTCCTCATTTTTTTGTTGTTCATGATAACATGAGCGTGTGTACACATATGCTCTTAAGAGAGAAGCACCCTCCAGAGGGCTTAGTCCCACCATGATCCCCTTCCAGTCCTCTAGCCCTCCAGGATCCAGGCCACACTCACGCCCAGTGTTTTCAGATGGGGCCAAGGATTGAAGTCACAGTCCACATATGACTTTCATCTCTGCAATCTAGCATGTAGAAGCTGGGCCTCATTGCCCAAATTTTGGCCAATAGTTAATAAAATAATCTGGAGTTAAAGATACAGGCAAGATAATTGTTTCCTTTAATTGCTCTGCCTTCATTCTTTCAAGCATTTAAGAAGTATATGGAAGAGCAGGATATTTGAACGTTTTATTCACTGTGGTATTCCCAGCGCCTAGCACAGGCCTCAGAGATGGTATTTAATAGATGTACATTGACTACAGGAATGCGGTTATTACTTATTTTGTTCATATTTTCATGAGTTCTCTTTATGTGTTCGGCAGAGTTTATGATGGAGTTTCATAGCATTTGCCTGCAATGTAGTATTACCTTTATACATACATATGCTGGATACCCCAGCCCTGTTGTTGGGCGTAGCAGGAGAGCAGCTGTCTTACTCTTTCTTGTGTCCCTTACAACAAATGAGACAATGTCTTGAATAAAGTAGATACCCTAGGAATGAAGAGCTACTTCTGGGCAATTAGAGACTCAGAGGTATGATTTGATCAGCTGGAGACCTAAGGATCTGATTTTATATGGCAGGTTTGATATTTGCTTTAACACATTCTTTTCCACACCCCTGATTTCTGGGAGCAGTTAATAGTGAAGAAACCTAAAGTTTGTGGAGTTGTTTTGTGGGGGACCCAGGGGAAGGACGTGTATATCTCTTCTTCTCACTCCAGATGAATCGGACAAAGGGTGATGAGGAGGAGTATTGGAATAGCTCCAAGTTCAAGGCTTTCACCTTTGATGATGAAGATGATGAGCTCTCACAGGTATGTTTCCACACACAACTGCTACATTGCACCCTCCCCAGTGCTAGTCTAAGGTTTCTTCCCCTTCTACTCTGGGGACTCTGGCTATTGACCACGTCTTCATTCAGCCGAGTAATGCTTTAGGTCAGATCTCATAGAAGACATGCCAATACACGGGCATACATGCCTGAAATCCCAAGAAGAGAATGAAGAAGAAACAGAAGCATGGTCAGCTCCCTGGGGGATGCTTTCTAGCTTTCTAGGTTTCTCCGTCTCTATCCAGTGAGTGCACAGATCCTCTGGGGGGGTGGGGGAAGACGGCCAACACTTTCATCTTCTGCAACTCTACGTTTAACCTACTAGATGTTTGCCAGTGAGTGAAACTGCTTTGTAGCCAACACTGCAGTCCACTGGAAAAAGAGTTAGGAGAAATCAAAATCACTTTTTCTTTCTAATTGTATTCTTGGCAATGATTTGCTGTGTAAACTAAGTGAATTTATTCACCTTTCCAGAAATGAGTCTGTATCCCAGTTGATAAAGCACACACACACTAAAATCTCCCAATTCAGTTCTTCTTTTAGAAATAAATTATATCAGGGGACCAGCAGATGACATAATGGTTATATTGCTGGACTCCCATGTAATCAACTGCGATTTAAGTCCCAGACCTGGTGGCTTGAAACTCATACCAGGTACGTGTGCTTGTATGACCGAAATCCCTAGAGGAGGACAAGGAGAAGGGATTATAGTGTGGCCACTCCTACTTGGGGGATGATTTCTCACTTTCTATCTCTTTGTGTCTCTGGCGAGTGCATGTGCCCTATGGCAAAAATTTCTCAAAAAAAAAAGATTCTAAAACCCAGCCCTCTGCCTTTCTTACTTTTCTTTTTCTTTTATTTTTTTTGAGAGGTTTTTGCTATAGGACACGTGTGCTCACCAGAAAGACAGAGAGAGACAGAGAGACAGAAAGTGAGAAATCACCCCCCACAGGGGGGATGGCCATGCCACAATCCCTTCTCCTCCAGTCTCCTCTCGGGATCTTGGGCATGCACTCACACTCCCGGTGTGAATTTAAGCCACTGGGTCCAGGACTTGAACCGTGGTCGACTACTTGGCAGTCCAGCAACATAGCCATTACACCAACTGCTGGTCCCTGGCTTTCTTACTTTTCCTTCTTAAGACAATTTATTCCTTGTTTCCCCTGCCTCCTCAATCTCAAGTAGTTTATTAATGTCATATATATACATACACACACACACACATACAGATATATATATATATATTTTTTTTTTTTTTGGTTATTTATCAAAGTGCATGTGCACTTGCCAGAGGGGTGGGGATGAGAAATCATTCCTTCATGAGAGTTGATCACACTGTGAATGCTTCTCCATTTCTCCTTCCTCTTAGGATTTTACACATGAGTACACTTGTGCCCAGCATGCTTTTCAAGCCATTGGATCTGGGACTTGAACTAAATGGTTGGCTAAGTGAGATCCAGCCACCGTAACTACTGCCATTGGCTGACATGATATCATTTATTTATTTTAAATATTTATTTATTTAATTTTATTTATTATTATAATTATTTTTCAGTTTGCTGTAGGGCTCATTTGCTCACCAAAAAGAGAGAGAAAACAAGTCGCAGGTACAGGACTCGAACCATGGTTGATCTTGTGGGAGTCCAGCATCCCAAGCACCATGCCACCTGCTGGCCCCATATATATATATTTTTTTAATCTTTTTTTTTTTTTTTTTGAGATTTTTGCTATAGAGCGTGTGCACTTGCCAGAGACACAGAGACAGAGAGACAGAAAGTGAGCAGTCATCCCTCAGTGGGGGTGACCATACTACAATCCCTTCTCCTCATCCTGCTCTAGGGATTTCGGTCATGCACTCACACGCACCTGGCATGAGTTTCAAGCTGCTAGGTTTGGGACTTGAACCACAATTGACTATGTGGGTGTCCAGTGATGTAACCATTATGTCATCTGCTGGTCCCCTGATATAATTTATTTCTAAAAGTAGAACTGAATTGGGAGATTTTTTTGTGTGTGTGTATCTGCTTTATCAATTGGGATACAGACTCATTTCTGGAAAGATGAATAAATTCACTTAGTTTACACAGCAAATCATTGCCAAGAATATGATTAGAAAGAAAAAGTGATTTTAATTCCTCCTAACTCTTTTGCCAGTGGACTGCAGTGTTGGCTACAAAGCAGTTTTGCTTCTTGGCAAACATCTAGTAGGACAAACGTTCAGTTGTAGAAGATGAAAGTGTTGGCCATCTCCCCCAAGGATCTGTGCACTCACTGGATAGAGACAGAGAAAGCTAGAAAGCATCCCCCAGGGAGCTGACCATGCTTCAGTCTCTTCTCCTTCATTCTTCTCTTGGGATTTCAGGCATGTATACCTGTGTGTCGGCATATTTTTTTCAAGTTCCCTGGTCCAGGATTTGAACCTTACAGTCAGCCATGAGGGATCTAGCCATTTTTTTTTTTTTTTGAAGAGGTTTTTTGCTATAGGGCACGTGAGCCTGCCAGAAGGACAGAGAGAGACAGAGAGACAGAATTTCTCTTCTCAAGATCTTGGGCAGGCACACACACGTGCCTGGCGTGAGTTTAAGCCACCGGGTCTGGGGCTCGAACCATGGCCAACTACATGGGTGTCCAGCTACATAGCCATCATGCCAACTGCTGGTCCCAGATCCAGTCATCCTAACCACCATGCCACAGGCTAGCCCAGTGTTGGCCATCTTCAAGGCCCAATTCCTCATCTTTCTTGGATGTCAGAGCAGAGAAGTGGTCTGAGTGCCCTGCCTTTTGTCTCTCTGCAGTTAAAGGAGTCCAAGCGGGCAGTGAATAGCCTTCGAGACTTCGTGGATGATGATGATGACGATGATCTGGAGCGAGTCAGCTGGAGTGGGGAACCTGTTGGGAGTAAGTAGAGAAGGCCTTAGGAGGGGATTGATGTGCAGAGTTCTTGCAATAATGAATACTCCTCCTGCCTATCTGCTCGGTACTAGTCAGGAATGAGATTAGACTGTTTTCAGAGGATCTGAAATCTGAACTGAGTGTTAATCTGGAAATTTAACTTCAAGAGAACATACTTAGGGAAATACAGCAGTAGTTCCAATATGGTAGCCTAGGTCTGCTGCTGTAGAGCTAAGGTTTGGTTGGTTATTTCAGACTCATTTGGGGTGCTTATTAAAATGACAGATTCTAGGTCTTCACCCTAGAGATTCTGATTTAGTAGGTCTTAAAAGAAGGGGGAAGGGGGATCTCAATTTTTTTTTTTTAAAAGAGGTTTTTGCTTTAGAGCGTGTGCGCTTGCCATGGAGAGAGAGATAAGGACAGAGAGGGAAAGCGAGAAATCATCCCCCATGGGGGATGGCCACAAAGCATTCCTGTTTCCTCCATTCTCCTCCTGGGATCTTGGGTACACATGCAAAACACTGTAGGCAATTTTAATATGTAATCATATTTGGGACCTACTGATTTGAATACTCTTAACTGATTGACAGACTGACTTCCTTACCCACCAAGTCTCACTACTTAGCTGTTAGATAAAACTCCTTAACACCTTTGCAGAGTCCATTTGATTTTTTCTTAATTTTTCAGAGGATAGGTGCTCTTCCAAGAGAGAGAAAGCAAGAGCAAGCGAGCGAGAGAGAGAGAAAGCATGAGAAAGCACTCCCAAAGGAAATGGCCATGTCATAATCCTTTCTCTTCCATTCTTCTTTTGGGATTTTGGGCAGACATGGACATGCGCCTAGTGTTTTTCACATCACTGGGTCTGGGACTTGAACTGCAGTTGGCCATGTGGAATCCAGCCACTTTATCTACCATACCACTGGCTGGCCCAGAGTTCATTTATTTTATGTCAAGGTTTTTTGTTGTTTTGCTATAAGGCATGTGCACTCACCAGAAAGAGAGAGAGAGAGTGAGAGAAAGTAGAAAGTCCCCCACCCCCCAGGAAGGATAATCTTGCCACAGTCCCTTCTCCTCTATTCTCCCCTTGGGGTTTTGGGCATGTGCACACATGTGTTGACATGATTTTGAAGCTATCAGTTCCAAGACTTGAACCACATGGTTGGCCACGTGTGACCTAGTTGTCTTAACTACCACACCATCAGCTGGCCCTAGTTCATTTCATTTTTAAGAAATACTTTTAGTTAAAAGGTTTGTTTGTTTGTTTGTGTTTTGGAGAGGTTTATGCTATAGGGCGCGTGTGTTTGCCAGAAAGACAGAGAGAGACAGAGAGACAGAAAGCGAGAAATCACCCCTCCAGGGGAGATGGCCACGCTGCAATCCCTTCTCCTCCGTTCTCCTTCCGGGATCTTGGGCACGCACGCACACGCGCCCAGCATGAGTTTAAGCCACCGGGTCCAGGTCTTGAGCCGCAGTCGACTACATGGGAGTTCAGCGACATAGCCATTATGCCAACTGCTGGTCCTATACCTTGTTCTTTTTATGTGATAATATATCAATAGCTTGGAGGTCTTTCCTTATCAGTATGTAAGGAGCTTTCTCATTCTCGCTCTTTAGCAGCATAGTACTATGTTGTATGAATTTACTGTAATTAATTTATCCATTCAATATTGAACTATAGATGTTTTCCTGTCTTTTGTTTTCTTTTTTTTTTTTTTGGAGAGATTTTCACTGTAGGGCGCGTGCGCTCGCCAGACAGACAGAGAGAGACATAGAGACAGAAAGTGAGAAATCACCCCCCAGGGGGGATGGTCACGCCACAATCCCTTCTCCTCCATTCTCCTCTCGGGATCTTGGGCACGCACGCACACGCGCCCGGCGTGAGTTTTTTAAGCCACCGGGTCCGGGACACGAACCGCGGTTGACTACGTGGGAGTCCAGCGACATAGCCATTACGCTAACTGCTGGTTCCCCTGTCTTTTGTTTTCTGTATGCTATCAATAATCTTATGTTATGGCTATATATGAGCAGAAGAAGAGTCAGTCCTTGGAGTGTGACAACTTAACATAGGATATTTGCATCTGTACTGGATTGATACTGCCAATTTGCCCCACACAGAGATTGTACCAATTTGTACTCCACCAGCGATGTAGAAGGGTTCCCGTTTCCTCACAGCCTTGCTGGCACTGAGTACCATCAAGCTTTTGGATCTTGGTCCACCTTACAGGGGACCAGTAGTATCTCATTGTTCTTTTAAGTTGTAATGATTTTTAAAAATGATTTTTAAAAAATGTTATTGGGTCCAGCAGGTGGTGTGGTGGTTCAAGTGTTGGACTCCTACATTGGTTCGAGTCCTGCTTGCAGTGGCTTTAAAATCATGCTGGGAACATGTGCGTATATGCCCAAAATCTGAAAACAAGAATGGAGAAAAAGGGACTGCAGTGTGACCATCCTCCCTGGTTCTCTGTCTCTGTCTCTCTCCAGCAAGTGTATGCACCTTATGACAACAAACCTAAAAATATATATTATTTATTTAATGGGAGGGAGACACATACACACACACACGCACAGGTACCCTTTGGCCCTTTGGGTTTCCTCATGTGGTGATCTCCTTCAGCCAGTCAGAATCTTGGTCGCGTGTGCCCTCAGCATGTTTCATGTTGACCTGGGATCCAAATCTGTGGAGCCAGGTGGCTCCCAGCACTGCAGCCTAGCACTGCAACTCGAATCCCAGCCCTAAAGGCTTGAAAAACATACTGGGTATGTGTGTGCATGCCCCACATCCCACAGGATGGCGAAGTGGAAGAGAAAGGCCCGTACTCTGTTGAGGGGATTCGTTCTCCCTCTCCTTTTCTCTCTGGTGAAAACACATGCCCTCTAGCCAAAACAAAACAAAACATAAACTTGAATATCTTTGTGTGTTTATAAACCATTTGAATTTCCTTTTTTTGTGATCCATCTGTTGGCTTGTCGGAAAGGTCATGACACAGTTTTGCCTAGAAAAATAAAAACAAAATACATCATGACTTTTCTGATCACCCAATGTTTATGTCCTTTGTCCATTTGTTTTGTTGTTGATTTGTCTATTTGATTCTGTCTTCCCTCTCTGCCCTATCGTGGCCAAGGGACCAGAGTCTCTGGTGAAGGCTTTTAGGGTTTCTTGGATATTGGATGGCAGGGATTTATTGGTTTTTTTTGGATGAGAATTACTGATTTAGTTCTTACTCTCTCACAGGTATCTCATGGTCCATCAAAGAGACTGCTGGTAGTAGTGGGTCAAACCATGAGGGGCGTGAACAGCTGAAGAGCCGAAACAGCTTCTCCTCCTACGCACAACTACCCAAACCTGCTTCTACCTACTCCCTCAGCAGCTTTTTTAGAGGTAAAGAGTGATGGTTAAAGGGACAGGGGGAAGCCCTCGTTTCCTTTTTTCAGAAAAATGCTCAAGCTATCATTTTCATTTATTCTCTAAGGAAAAGATTGTTGAGGGATAAGGAATTATTCCTAGGGCTGACAGCTGGGTATTAGGAGAGGGAGAAGTGAGAGAAATTCAGAGGGTTTGGACTGGATTTCTAGAGCATGATAAAATTGACATTAACTCCCTGGTAGGTACTGAAGGAGATAGCCTAGATCAGAATTTCTCCCTACTTGTGCATTGCTGGTGGGAGTGTGAAATGTGCTGCTGCAGTGGAAGGTAGTATGGCAATTCCTAAAGAAGATTAAACATGGAATGACCCTATGATCCAGCAATCTTACTTCTAAGTTCATGTCAAAAATAATGCATAGCAGGGACTTGAACAGTTATCTGTACACTATATTCATAGCGGCATTAGTCATAATAGCCGAAAGATGGAAATGACCCAGGTATCCATTAGAGGAAGAATGGAAAAATCACCTGTGCCATATACATGCAGCGGAATATTCGTCAGCCTTAAAACAGAAGGAAATTCCAACACATGCTACCGTGTGGATGAAGCTTGATGCTATGCTAAGTAAAATAAGATAGAAAAAGGATAAATATTTTATGATTTCCTTGACATGAGATACCTAGAAATAATCATATTTATAGAGATAGAAACTAGAATGGTGGCTACCAAAGGCCAGGGGGAAAGGGGAAATGGAGAGTTATTGATTAATGTCTATAGTCGTAGTTCAGGATGATGAAAAAGTTCTGGAGATGACTAATAGTGATGATTGTACAACAGTGTGAGTGCATTCAATTCCATTGAATTATGCACTTAAAAACTGGTAAAAATAGTAAAATTATGTTATATACTTTACCACAGATTTAGAAAATGTTTTTCCTGTCCTTTTTTTTTAATGGCACCTCAGATTTCTGAAGTTGAATAAAAGCCTTAAGGACAGCCCGTCCTTAAGCTAGTCTAGATGGCTCTGACTTGAACTTGACCTCTTAACCTCTTGTGTTTTTCACTTTTAGGTAGAAACAGACCTGGAAGTTTCCAGTCCCTTTCTGATGGTAGGCATTTGACTCTCTTGTCTTATTGCCGTAGGAGATGCTACTGATCTGAAATACAGTCTGGGAGGTCATGGGAATTAGATGACTCGATGAACTTTCTGAGTGTACTATCGATAGTAGAGAAATGATGGTCGAGTAAGGAGGCTAAAATCACTGGTAAAAAACACACATGGCTACTGGGCATAGTGCGATTTCTAGGAAAACTGTCTAGGGGAAAACTGAGATCTACTTTTGAACTATAAAGCTAAAAAAAAAATGTGTGAAAGGAAGCAGTAGAGAAAAGGGTTGACAAAAGCAGGACTCATGGTGTTTTTCTGAGTAAGCTGCCTCTTCTTTTTTAGCTCTGTCGGATACACCTGCCAAAAGCTATGCTCCAGAGCTTGGGAGACCCAAGGGGGAGTATAGGGTGAGTTATATCTTATACCCATGTGATGCTTTAGACAGTATAAAGTACCTTGATATATGTTATCTTGCTTGATTTTTCCAACTCTTTGAGCAAGTGTTATTTTATTCTCTTTACATACATACATACATGCATACTAGATTTTCAAACACTAGGATTTGCCCCGAGTTTCACAGCTAAGATAGGGTGGAATTTGGACTCAAAAATCTGTTTTCTGACTCAGTCTTAGCATACGTTTCCTTACCCATTATGCTGCTTTTGGAAAATTGTACTGTGTAACGCAGTGATTATTGCCATCATCTGGAAGGTTGGTAGAGCTCATATTTCCATGAAGCCTATGAAAAAACAAATTGATTGATAAGGAAGAAACCATCTGTGTTCTTTCTCCCCCCCATTTTTTTTTTAAAGTGCTTACTCACTTATTTCTTCCATGAGAGAGAGAGAGATAGACAGATGTAGGTACTCCCAAAGAATCTTCAAGCTGTGATCCATCTCCAGTCTTAGCTGGTCTGGATCATGGGCACATGCGTGTCCACCCAGTACGTGTAGGAAGGTCCGGGTATGCAAATCCAGGACTCTCCCATGTAAGTCTAGTTGTGTTACCATTGTGTCATTGCCTGGCCCTAAGAAACCATATTCTAAGGTCAGAAAAAGAACATGTCTCAAGTATCTCTCTCTTTTCTTCTGTTGACCAAAGGCATTGATTATTAGGATCCCTGCTATGACTTTGATTGCATCTAGACATTAAAACCTGTATCTGCATAATCAGTAGGCATGGTAGTATTAGTTTTGTCAAATGGTTCATCCCTGTTTGATCCATCACGTCTTACCCATATTGATCCTGCTCTAGTTCCTTCAGAAACTCAAAGTAAAACCATCCAGGTCTTCCTTTTTTCTCATTCATTCCCTCTCACAAAATATTGCCCCCTTAGGGACTGGTGAAGAGTTAGTCCCTTCACGTCCCGGGTTTCATGTGTTGCTGATATTTCAGGATTACAGCAATGACTGGAGCCCCAGTGATACCGTGCGACGCCTCCGGAAGGGCAAGGTATGACCACTGGGGAGAGATTCTCATGAGATTCTTTGGGTAACTGGGCAGCTTGTTTCAACAGGGAGGATGAGTGCTCCAGATCCAGTGGGCTAGAGAACCAGAGAAAGGGGCTTTTGGTGTGACCAAACCTGTGGCATGGCTTCTCTCTCTCTCTCATGTTTTCTCATACTCAAATGCATGCACACGCACACAAACTTTATCCTGAATTATAAAAATTAAAAAAAAAAAGCTGAGGGCCAGCAGATGGCATTATGGTTACATTGCTGGACTTCTGCATAGTCGACTGCGGTTCGAGTCTCAGACCCAGCAGCTTAAAACTCATACTGGGCACGTGTGTGTGCATGTCCAAAATCCCAAGGGAAGGATGGAGGAGAGGGGATTGTGGTGTGGCCATCTCTCCTTAGGAGTGATTTCTCGCTTTCTGTCTATCTCTTTGTCTCTTCAGTGAGCGCACATGCCCTATAGCAAAAATCTCCCTTAAGAAAACAAAAAAGACAGCTGATTGCATGGTAGTTAAGGTGGCTGACTGAATCCCACATGGCCAAATAAGTATGAATCCTAGTCAGTAAGTTAGAATGCTAGTCCCAGCAGCTTGAGAAATACGCTGGGTGTGTGTGACCAGAATCCTGAAGAAGAAATTGAGGAGAAGCAATTGTGGCATGGCCATCTTCGCTACGTGGGATGTTTTCTCACTTTTTTTCTCTTTCTCTCTCTTCTGTGAGCTCATGTGCCCTCTCGCCAAAAAGAAAAAAAAAAAAGAAAAAACCTTTCTCTTATGTTTAGATCTATAATCCATTGTGAGTTGATATTTGTATATGGTTGCAAGGTAACGGTTAAACTTTTTGTATTTAAAAAAATTATTTAACTTTATTTATTATTATTATTATTTTCCAGTTTGATCAGAGAGAGGGAGAGAGAGAAAGTGAGAAAGCAAGCTACCAGGTCCAGGACTTGAACTGCAGTCAGCCATGTGGGAGTCCAGTCCCTTTAACCACCACGCCACCTGCCAGCCCCTGTTATTTTCCCTCGTGTATCAAATGTATGCCCTGAGCATCAAGGAAGAGTCAAAGGGCAGCTTCTTTGAGGATGAACAGTAGCCAGGTTAATTTCTCTCTTAATGTATAGAAAACAGAATGTGCAGTGTATATCCTGGAGGGAAATTTCACATGGTGAAAAACTCACTATGATATAGAAGAATTAACAAGTAAAAAGAGAACAATCTAAGGCAGAAAAAGTCAGAATTTTTGCAAAAATGCAAAACAGACCAATTGGAAGCCAGTGTCCTCAACTCAAAAACAGTGGGTTGTTCCTAAGGATCAGTTTACTGTAGTTTTGAGTGAAAGTTTCTGGTTTCTTTAATGTGTCACTTACTTTATACAAAACACAAAGTTAAGATATGATTACCATGTATCTTTGACTTGATAATTCTTTTTCTTTTTAAGAGAGATTTTCCCTATAGGGTGCATGCATTCACCAGAGAGACCGAAAGCGAGAAATCACCCCCCCAGGGGGGATGGCCACGCTGCAATCATCCCTTCTCCTTTCTCCTCTCGGGATCTTGGGCACGCATGCACACATGCCCAGCGTTTTAAGCCACCGGGTTCAGGATGCGAACCATGGGAGTCCAGCGACATAGCTATTATGCTAACTGCTGGTCCCAGGAAGCTTATTCTTTATCCATGGAATTAGTTTGTTGCCTTGTCCATATATGCATATATCTATTACTGGACTTTTTGTTTTAGATCATTGATTTATTTGTCTTATTTTTCTTACATCAGATTCCACAGTCTTGATTATTGTAGCTTTATAGTATAACTTGAAATCAGATAATTTCAACTTTGTTGAGATTTTCAACCTTCAACTGTGTTCTTTTCCAAAATTGTTTTAGTTATTCTTGATCCTTTATATTTCCATATAGATTTTAGCATCAGCTTGTCAGTGTTTACACCAGAGCTGTTGATTTTCATTGGGATTTTATTAAATATGTTGATCAATTTTGGTAAAATTGACATCATAATAATTAATGGATCAAAATGGGTCATAGACATGTTATAATAAGTGCTAAAACTTTGAAATTCCCAGAAGGAAATGTAGGTGAAAATATTTGTGAGCTTGAATTAAGCAAAGATTTATTACCTATGATACAAAAAGCATGAGCTATAAGAGAAAAATTGATAACTTTATCAAAATTTAAAATGTCTGTTCTTTGAAAGCACTGTTAAAAATTAGAAAACACTTGGCCCAATGGTGAAGGCAGCTAGGTCCCACGAGGCCAACTGCACAGAAACGCACTAGGTACATGTGTGTGTGTGTGTGTGGTCAAAGTCACTAGTGGAGGGGGAAATGGAGAAAGGATTAACAGGTGACTATCCCCCATAGGGGGAGCTTTCTCACTTCTCTTTCTCTCTCTCTCTCTCTCTGTCTCTGTAGTGAGTTTATGCACTCTCTAGCAAAATTTAAAAAAAGAAAAAGGAAAAGCAAGACCACTGAAGTTGTGAAAAATACTTGAAAGTTGTGTACTTTAGAAAGGACTTTTATCCAGAATATATATCACTGATAACAATAGTCCAATAAGAAACTGATACAAGATTTGACCAGATACCTCACCAAAGATACATAAATGACTGATACGAGTACTTGGAAAGATTTTCAACATTATAGTTATGAACAAAATGTGAATTTAGCCATGAAACACCACTATATAGCAACTAGAATGAATAGAAAGACTGATCAA
The DNA here is from genome assembly GCF_000334495.1 of Tupaia belangeri chinensis. Taxonomy (NCBI): domain Eukaryota; kingdom Metazoa; phylum Chordata; class Mammalia; order Scandentia; family Tupaiidae; genus Tupaia; species Tupaia belangeri. The sequence continues at coordinate 2,173,883 of NW_006160041.1, read as the reverse complement.
AAGGGTAGGTGACACAGCAATTTCTTTTCTTTTTTCTTTTTCTTTTTTTTTTTTTTTTTGAGAGGTTTTTGCTGTAGGGCGCTTGTGCTTGCCAGAAAGACAGAGAGAGACAGAGAGACAGAAAGCGAGAAATCACCCTCCATGGGGGATGGCCACGCCGCAATCCCTTCTCCTCCATTCTCCTCTCAGGATCTCGGACATGTATACATACGCGCCTGGTGTGACTTTAAGCCACCGGGTCCAGGACTCGGACTGCAGTCAACTACGTGGGAGTCCAGTGACATAGCCATTATGCCAACTGCTGGTCCCGAAATTTTTTTTTATTTTGAGAGGTTTTGCAATAGGGTGTGTGCACTCACCAGAAAGACAGAGACAGAAAGTGAGAAATCACCCCCCCGGGGGGATGGCCACACCGCAGTCCCTTCTCCTCCATTTTCCTCTCGGGATCTTGGGCACGCACGCACACATGCCTGGCATGAGTTTAAGCTACTGGGTCCAGGACTTGAACCATGTTCGACTACATGGGAGTCCAGCGATATAGTCATTATGCCAACTGCTGGTCCCTAATATAAGAAATTTAAACATATAGTCCTATAAAGATTGGTACACAAATGTTCATAGTAACTTCATTCATAAAAGCACGCAAAGTGGAAACCACCCTACTAGCCATCAGCAAGTATAATAAATGGGTAAGCTGGTATGTTCATACAGTGGAAAATGACTGGAAAATAAATGAAGGCAAACAACTAATATACCTGGTTTATCTCAGAAACATGATTTCGAGTGAAAGAAGCCAGATAAAGCAAAGTATATATTATATACTTTTATTCACTTATTTTTCTTCCTTTTTCTTTCTTTTTGTAAGAGAGACAGGTACCATTGACAGGGTCTTGCCACACCGAGAGTCTCCCTCTTTGAGCCCTCTGGCTTATCAGGATCCTGGGTATATACCTGTTTCAGGCACGTTTCAGGTTGACTCGAGATCCAAACCTGTAGTTGATCACATGGCCTTCCCCGCTGCTGAGTAGTAAGCTACTCGTGGCCTTTGCCTTGTCTGCTGGCCTTTTGTTCCAGTTTTTGTTTTTTCAGTTTATCTCTTCCTTGAGTGTTAGAGACAGAGACAGGATTCCCACCAGGATCACGCTATGGACACCGAGGTTCACCGCCAGCACATTCGTGCCCGTCACACTCAGAGGTCTCCAGTGTAAACTGGGCACTTTCCCATGTACCTCAGCCTCACAGAGTCATGTTTTACCGCTTTGCCATTATCCTGCCCTATGATTTTAGTTTTGAGAGTCTAGAAAAGACAAAACCATGGTAACTAAAAAGAGAGGAGCAGTTGGCAGTGGATGGGGATTGGAGGAAGACATTAATGTCAAAGTGTCAAATATCTTAATTGTGTTAGTGGTTACATGAATGTGTGCACTTGTCAAAACTCACAGAACCAAACAAGTTGGATGGATTTTTTTTTTAAGTTTTTTGCTATAGGTCACATGCACTTACCAGAGAAAGGCAAAAGCAGGGGGTGGGGAGAGTGAAAAATCAGCCCCCAGGGGTTATGGCCAAACTACATTTCCTTCTCCATTTTCCTCTTGGGATTCTGAACACACATGCACACACACATGCCCAGTGTGATTTCCAAACTGCCAGGTCCAAGACTTAAGCCAGAAACCGATATGAGATCCAGCTAGCTTAACCTCCATACCACCTGCTGGCCCCAAATTGAGTGAATTTTGTATTTATTTATTTATTAAAAATTTGTTTTATTTAACTTTATTTATTTACTTATTTTAATTTGACCAGAGAGGGGACAAAATGAGAGGCAGAGAGAGAAACAATGAGAAAGCAAGCTGCCAGGTCCAGGACTTGAACTGCAGTCGACCATGTGGGAGTCCACTACCCTTAACCATCACGCCACCTGCTGGCCCCAAATTATACTTTATTAATAAAAGAACAAGCAATCGCTCTTTTTTCAAAATAATTATTTTATTTAACTTTATTTATTTTTTAATTTGACCAGAGAGGGGACAAAATGAGAGGCAGAGAGAGAAACAATGAGAAAGCAAGCTGCCAGGTCCAGGACTTGAACTGCAGTCGACCATGTGGGAGTCCACTACCCTTAACCATCACGCCACCTGCTGGCCCCCATGATCTCTCTTGACTTTGTCAACACCTCAGGACATTAGCTTCAGATAGGTAATCAGACTGAATTAGGGAGGGTGTGGTGGGAACCTGCTGTTTCATGAGAGTGCTAGGTACCGTTGTGAAAGGTAAAGAGGCTCACTTGGGGATGTTCCCTTTCATTGTCTGTCCGTCAGTATTCAGAGACAAAGGCACATAGAAGACTATCTTTTTCCTTATGTATTCTTTTCTTTTTTTTTTTTAAAATAGAGCCTTGGGTTTTGTTTTGTTTTGTTTTTTAAGAGTTATTTTATTTACCTGTTATTATTCAATTTGACCAGAGAGAGACAGAGAGAGAGTGAGAAGGCAAGCCGCCAGGTCTGGGACTCAAACCACAGTTGGCCATGTGGGAGTCTAACACCTTAAACACTATGCCACCTGCCAGCCCCTAATTCTTTTATTATTCTTTCAGGTCTGCTCACTAGAAAGATTCCGCTCCTTACAGGACAAGCTTCAACTCCTAGAAGAGGCAGTTAGCATGCATGATGGAAATGTCATTACCATGGTGAGTTGTAGAGAGTGTTTTATTTTTCTTGTTTATTGATTTTATTTGTTTCTGAAAGTTCAGTCAAAATAGATTTAGCATTTTGGGCTAAATGTCAAGTAATCATTTTGGATATTAGATTCTCAGTAATCCCTGCTCCAAGGCTCAGCTGATAGGACATGCATTGTGTGTGGAACTTTTGATCATAACCAAGGAACCAAAGTTGGCTACTGTGTTATGAAAAATAATAGGAGGGGGGGCAGCTCCATAATGTAGTGGTTAAGCACTCTGCATGGGGAACCAGATCCCACATCGTTGGTCATAATTTGAATCCAGGCCCCAGTGGCTGGAAAATGTGCTGGATGGGTGTGCATGTATGTCCAGAATCCTGACAGGATGGAGAATTTGGAGGGAGGAGAATTGCAGCATGACCACAGTTGGCGGGTGCTTCTCTCTTCCTCTGGTAAGCCTAAGTACCCTCTAACAATTAAAAATATCTGAGGGAAGAGAAATATGAGAGAGTCTCTTTCAGAAGGCAGTGTCTCAGGGTCTTAGCCCATAGAGGCACGTGGACTTCCAAGATAGTTCAGTTCAAGATGTTCATCACTTCTCCCTCCATCACACCGTGGAGAGATCTGTTGTCTACCTGTGAAAATTCCTAATGAGTTGCTGGCCTCATCCCTAGATATCAGGTGCTCAGGTGAGGGCTTCTTGTTTGAAAGAAAGGTTGTACATTCTGTGTTTTCTTTTCCTGTAGGTTTTGATCTTCCTGAAGAGGACACTGAGCAAAGGTGAACACAGTTTGAGAGACATCTGTAGTCAGCAAACTGCGCCATGTTTGAGGGGAGAATGTTGTGTAGCTTTCATAGCAGAACTCATCAGTGTCAAGTATATTTCAGATAGCCATGGTGGCCCGAGACTTCAGAGCACACATCACATCTCAGAGGACATCCTTTAGAATGATGACTCCATTAAATACAAAGCCCTCCTATTTATTACACGGATAAATTACTTTGTTGGTTTGAGAAGTCAGAGTCTATACTAAGTTCCTGCCCTTTGGGTTGATGGGAAGCTGACCCAGTGGCTGTGAGCCGCCCCCATCTGTGTTAATGGCGGATTGAGACATGGGGCTAAACCCTTCTTAGCTTCTGCTAGGCTTTGAGGAGATAATGTCTGGGATGTGTGAGTGAGGAGACCAATTTCACGCTTGAGTAATCGGCTTAAATCTTTCTCCACCCAATTCCTTCCTGTCCGCCAGAGATCCTCTTCCGAGAGCTGGAGGTGCGACAGGTTGCCCTGAGACATCTCATCCACTTCCTTAAGGAAATAGGGGACCAAAAGCTGCTTTTAGACCTCTTCAGGTAGGAACTGGTTGGTCTATTAAGTTTACCCAAGTTTACTCTTTCAAAGTACTCTGGAGATACCTTTTCTGAAAGACTGGTGTGGTGCACACCTGTCTTGGGAGGCTGGGAAGGAGAATTGCAACATAGCGAGACCCTGTCTTTTTATTTTTTTAAAGTCCTCTAGGGATACAAAAAAGAGAAGATACTGTTCTTTTTTTTTTGGAAACACTTAGAAGACAAGATACTGAAACATGATAGGATAACAGACAATATGTCACAGCCTGTGGTCATGTGACAGTATAGCCGGGTAGTTAGGAACCGTGCTCTGGAGTCAAACACACAGACTGATTTCTGGCTCTGCCACTTAGTTTACTGAGCCAGGTACCTAGCATCTGTAAAGTGGGGCTGATGATACCTAACCCGTAGGTCATTATGAAGGTGAAGATGTTAATGTGTGAGTTAGCACTCGGTATAATGCCTGGTCTGTAGTGCTCATCAGTATTTATTCAGCATTTTCTTATAAAAGACCTAGGATGAAGGTATTTTTATTGTTTGGTCCCACGAAATGCCAGTGGGAAGTACTGTGGAAGAAGAGAAGAAGAAAATACAATTTTTAGTCAGGATAGCTAAGGAAAGTCCCACGGAAGTGGTTCGGATTTGAATTGGGCCTGAGATTAGGTAGAATGCTGACAGGTGATAAGTAGACATCTCTGCTGGGAGGAAAAGGGGTGGGGGTGGTCTTCTATCCTGTTTTTCTTCTCTTTCAATTGCCAGAAGGCACTTGAGAGCGAGCGAGAACCCTGTAATAGAACATGGTCACACCATATGCCGTTCATTTCTCCACGCTTTTGGGACTTCAGACACATGTACATCTGGCACATATACATTAAGCCACTGGAGACAGGATTCAAACCACAGTCAAGTGGGGTCTGACCACTACAGGGCCAGCCCTAGATTTTTTGTTTTTAAAATTATGTATTTAATTTTATTGATTATTATGATTTTTAAATTTGCTGTAGGACATGTGCACTTGCCAGAGAGAGATGGGGGGTCGAGGTGTGATGAGAAAGCAAATTGCAGATTGAGGACTTAAATCGCTGTCGGCCATGTGGGAGTCCAGCACCTTAACCACTACGCCACCTGCTGGCCCCTGTGTTTTTCTTTCTTAGCTCATTCCAGTCAGTGAGGACTACTTCTCATCTTTGGATTTAAGTATATGTCTATGATACCCTTTATTCAGTGTCGAGGAAGGGATGTGAACCTCTCTTGAGGCTATCATGTGATCCTGGGTAACTCCAGTTACCCAGTGACTCCAGCCCAGTGACGAACCGCTCCAACGCCTAAGGTAGGGAAGACAGGTGCTATACAGGTTCTATAGTCAGGGTCAAGGGGGGCTGAGGCAGGAAGATCATGAATTTGAAACCAACCTGGGCAACATATGGAGAACCTGTGTCTTTTTTTTTTTTTGGTGGTGGTGGGGGAGATGTTTTTGCTATAGGAACGTGCACTCGCCAGAAGGACAGAGAGAGACAGAGATGTACATATACTTAACACCTCCTAGTAGCTTGAAAATCATGCCAGCAGGACCAGCAGATGTAATGGCTATGCCGTTGGACTCCCTCGTAGTCTACCACGGTTTGAGTCCTGGACCCGGTGGCTTAAACTCTTGCTAGATGCATGTATGTGCCCAAGATCCCAAGAGGAGAATGGAGGAGAAGGGACTATGGCATGGCCATCCCTTTTTGTGTCTCTGGTGAGCGTACATGCCCTATAGCAAAAATCTCTTTTAAATAAAAAACAAACAAACAAATAAAACCTGTTACAGTTGGTTAGCCATGATTTTGTAAAAGAATACATGCATGGAGGGAGACTGTTTCCTTCTCTCTCCTAAGCCTTTCTTCTCAATCCACAGGGCTTTATCAAGCATTACTTCCCTGCCAAAGCAATGATGTTAGTTATGGTGGTCTGTCCAGAGTAAGGGGGAGTCAGAAGACCAAAGTCCTGTGTTCCACAGCCTTACCTAAGCCTCTGGGAGAGACAAAACACATTGCACTCCGTATATGAGAGCAATAAAGAACCCTATGGAAAATCTGTTTCCAAGATGGTGTTGCCAGAGAAGAATGTTTTAATCTTTCCCCAAAATACTGTTACTACAGGCTAGAGAGTAGGTTCTGTGGAGGCTCTGAGTCTTTCCATCAGATCTGCTAACAATACAAAGGTTTTAGTGCCCTCCAATGCCTTCTTGTCCTTTCTAGAAAGAACGAGGAGGGCTGGCTCCATGGCCTGCTGGGTCAGGCAGTGGGATCTCACATGGCCAACCGCATGATTCAAGTCCTAGACCTAGTGGTTTGAGAAACATGCCGGGTGAGTGTGTATGCGTGCCCAGAATCTCGAAAGGGAGAGCAGGGGTTGGAGTGTGGCCCATACCTGCAAGGGGTGCTTTCTCTTCTCCCTCTCTGTCTCTAGCAAGTGTACGTTCCCTAGCCAAAAAAGGAAAGACGGGGGAACAGTAATACCTGAGTCACCTTGTGTTTTCAAGTGATTGTTGGTGGTAGAAAGTTTAAGAAGAGAAGAGTTGGTCTTGTACAGGGGAAGTGAGTTTAAATTGTGTTTCTGCTAAAGCAATCATTATATTTTGGGTGAGGTTATACTGCCACACAATAATTAAAAATGTCCTCCTCCCTTCTGCTTCTTCCCAGGTTCCTAGATAGAACAGAAGAGCTTGCGGTAAGTGCGTCCTTTGTTTTATTTGGGGACCTGTTTAGCAGAACTCTAAGCCAAAGCCCAGTCTCCAAGATCCTAGACCGATTGAACTATTTCCTTTCATTTAGTATTAATTATAACCAGGAGAGTCAGGGATCTGGGAAACCTGAAAACTTAAACGACATATTGTTCGGTTTCTTTTTATATACTCTTTTGGTTGGACTTACGAATGATTTCTTTTTACATAAAAGAGTGAATATTGGCCTAATGGATCTGTAACTTGTTTTTTAGTCTCACTTTATAGGGGTATTTGTATTTCAGCTTCTAACACTAAAGAAAACGTTGAAAGCCAAGAGGATAAGAAACCTGAAATATATCAGGAAGGAAGCTATGTCAAGCTGATGGTGCCCCCAGGACACATTTTGGCCAAGAGCTCTATAGCCCAGTGTTAAAATGGATTTTTAGCAGATTTTTACAATCATAGAATGTACTCCTGCATTATAGAAATAAATCTGAAATTTTACCAAAAACTTAATTGTGTTGGGCCCGTCAGTTGGCCTAATGGCTGTGTTGCTAGACTCCCATGTAGCCAACTGCAGTTCAGATCCTGAACCTAGTGGCTTAAACTCATGCTGGGCATGTGTGTGTACATGCCCAAGATCCCGAGAGGAAAATGGAGCAGAAGGGATTGTGGAATGGCCATCCCTCCTGGGGTGTGATTTCTCACTTTCTGTCTTTCTGTCTCTTTCTGGTGAGAGCACATGCCCTCTCCTAAATAAATAAACAAACAAACAAATAAATAAATGTAATTAAAAAAAAACCTTAATTGTATTATTTAAACTTTAGTGATCTATTTTTAAAAGCTTGACATTACAGTACAGGAATAAGAATTCCCTAGCACTGGGGCCAGCAGATGGCTTAATGGTTATGTCACTGGACTCCCATATGGCTGACTACGGTTCAAGTCCCAGACCAGTGGCTTAAGGATCACGTGGGGAGCATGTGTGTGTGTGCCCAAGATCCCGGGAGAAGAATGGAAGAGAAGGGACTGTGGTATGGCTATTCCCTCTGGGGGGTGATTTCTCATTTTCTCTCTCACTTTCTCTGTCTCTGTCTCTCTCTGGAAGGAACACACATGCCCTAAGGCAAAAACCTCTGAAAAAAAAGAATTTCCCAGCACTGTCAATAGCAGGATGATCCTTCAGTGGTTGTTCTGCCCCTTCGTGATGATATTGATGCACAAATTCAGCTGGTAGATTTAATAATATTAACCTTTGCACAGCAGAATGTAATTCAGGAAAGTGTTTCACAGTAGCACTTTTTTTTTTTCTAAATCACTTGTTTTTCTAATTATTTCATTCCATCTATTTATTATAATTTGATCAGAGAAAGAGAGAGAAAGTGATAAAGCAGGTCTCCAGGTCTGGAGCTCTAACCGTGGTTGGCATGTGGCAGTCTAGTGCCTTCACCACTACTCCACTTGCTGGCCCCAGTAGCATGTTTTCTAAAAGGAAGTTGTACTTACTGTCCAAGGTACCAGAAAATATGAAATATCCTTTATCTTAATTTTTGGGAAATGATGGGCAGTCTCTTTGAAAAAAGCTTTTTGTTTATATTTTAAATCTCCATTGGTTCAAAACTATAAATTTTCTTTATATAGCATATTTATAAAGTTTGTTTTGAAGTTTGATTAGTGAAACTAGTAAATATATTTTAGATAATACATTTTAAAAAATAATTATTTAATTTTATTCATTGTCATTATTTTATTGTTTTGTTTTTTGTTTGTTTGTTTGTTTTTTGGGTTTTTTTTAGAGGTTTTTGCTATAGGGCGCATGTGCTTGCCAGAAAGACAGAGAGAAACAGAGAGATAGAAAGCAAGAAATCGCCCCTCAGTGGGGATGGCCATGCCACAATCCCTTCTCCTCCATTCTCCTCTTGGGATCTTGGGCACGCACGCACACACGCCTGGCGTGAGTTTAAGCTGCCGGGTCCGGGACTCGAACCACAGTCGACTACATGGGAGTCCAGTGACATAGCCATTACGCTAACTGCTGGTCCCATACATGTGTTGGCTCTTAAGAGGATATGCTGTTCTTCCTAAAGCCATTTCATTCTTTTAATATTTGTAATAACTCTTCATCTGTTTCTCAATTCTCGGAATATTTCTAGTAATTGTGTATGAAATTACAGCTTTTACAGTCATCCCTAATTATTGTAACATTTAACTCATATATTAACAGATAGAAATTCATGCTTGTTATCATTCAGAATTTCAAATAGAAGGCACATAAGGGAATTTTCTTCAGGTTATATGTAGAATCTATAATCTGTGAATGTGAGTATTTAGCTCTGAAAAGTGGTCCAGAATGACATGCCCCATTTACTGATAATGTGTTTTGTTAGATATTTGCATTGTCCTTCTATCGCTGATCGGATACATGGTCAAGGATGCCAGAAAAGACAGTGAAATAGACGTGTAGCTCTCTAGTCTTCCAAAAGATAATGCTGGGGTGTGCTCAGAGCAGGGGACCTCAAGAATGGGTCCTCTGTTTATAACACACCCAACAGAAATCTGGGATCATGATGTTAAGGGACACAAAACTTGTAGCCTCCCTATGAACAAATACCATACAAGTGTCCCTCCTGTACCGCCGCCCCATGGCTTCTAGACTCGACCAATGGGACAGGCCTCAGAACTGGAAGAAAACAGCAGTAATTATGGAGGAGGTTGCTATCTAGAGCCTGTCCAATCCATGCGTGGGTGGATAAAGGCTTAGAACCTCTCTTTAAAAAAAAAAAGGCTGAAGCAAAATAGCTGGTTTTAGTTAGAAACTGAGGCTAAAGACACACTTTGAGGTAAAGTTAGGATCTCTGTGTACTTAGTGCTTCATTATCAGTCAGCACTGACCAGTAGAACTCCCTATGGTGATAGAAATCTCTGTATTTGTGCTGTATAGTATGGTAGCCACTAGTTACATGTAGCTGTGGAGTGCTTAAAAACTGGCTCATGCAGGACCAGCAGAAGTGTAATGGTTATGTCATGGACTCCCACAGTTGACTGCGCTTCAGGTCCTGGACCTGGTGGCATAAAACTCATGTCGGGCGCCTGTGCATGCATGCCCAAGATCCTGAGAAGGGATTGAGGAGAAGGGATTGTGGCTCAACCATCTCCCCGGGGTGGGGGTTGGGGGTGATTTCTTGCTTTCCGTCTCTGTCTCTCTGGCGAGTGCACATGCCTTATAGAAAAAAATCTCTTTTAAAAAAATGGCGGCTGTGACTAAGGACTTGCATTTTTATTTAATTAATTTAAATTTAAATAAAATCATAATGACTAGCAGGTACTACATTAGACAATACGGTTAGAGATAAACCTGTTAATGCTTTTGAATTATCGCCTGCTTCCCCCTTCTCTCAGTGCACATATAACCATCCACACCCAAAAAGAATCTTTGAAAATGAAGAATTTGTGTTTTTTTTAAGAGCATAGAGAGTCTACTTTGCCACCCTCTTCTAAAGACACAAAATAGCTCAAAGCCTATCTTTCTTTTTTTTGTAGCTATCCCATTATCGAGAACATTTGAACATTCAGGACCCTGAGAAACGTAAAGAGTTTCTTAAGACCTGCATTGGGTAAGTATGGGAGAAAAATGGCATCGAGTATAAATGTCTTTAGTCAGAGAAAACGAAAAGAGTAGAAGAGGCTGGAATGGACAGGTAGGAGGGGAAAGGCTAGCAGTGAGTCAAACAAGCATCATTTGAAGGTCTTCTTATTCATTGTTTCTCAAGCTCTAGTTCCCAGCAGAGTTTTCACTGGTGGTAAACTAAGAACAATAAAGACACTGGTCAGTCTTTTTTTCTAATGGCAAATTTAATTTGAAAGACTTTTTTATTCTGGAATTTACGCTATCTCTCCCTTCTTTTTAGTAATAAGCGGGTTGTAATTTTTTTATGACTTTCATTGGGTAAAAACTTGGCAATACTTTATGAGAAAGCCTTACATATTTTTGTATCAGGTTGTCAGGAAAATCATGGTGTATTTTTATATGAAAGATATGTCATGACTTTCCTGACAGCCCAATAAATGTTACTGGTCTTTGAAACTCCAAAGTCCAACAATCACTGACCCAGTATAAACTTTTACCCAGAATATAAATCTTTGTAAAACCCAGCCCCAGATATTATTCCTGGGTTAGACTGCACACTATTTATTTTATTGTTGAGAAACTCTCATTATTAGAAAGTGCTTCCTATGTTAAGCTAAAACTTGCTTTCCCGCGTCTTTGAAGACATGTATAGCACCTCCTCAGTGTTTCTTCCTGTCCCAGGTTCAGTGTTCATAGTCATTTCAGTCATTCCTCATGTGACATGATTTCCAGGCTTCATATTTAGAAATTTGAGTAATTTGGGGCTGGCAGGTGGCGTGGTGGTTGAGAGCGCTGGATTTCCACATGGCCAACCACACACAGTTCGAGTCCTGGACCTGGTGGCTTGCTTTCTCACTTTCTCTCTCTCTTTCTCTCTCTCTCTCTGTCTCTGTCTCTCTAACTTTGTCCCTCTCTGGTCAGATTTAAATAAATAAATAATAATAAAGTTAAATAAAATAATTATCTTAAAAAAAAAGACTTGAGAAATTTTTTATGTCAATGAAATCCTTATTTTTTATGGCAAATAAATCCTTTATCCCCCCCCCCCCATTTATGGTAGAGCACATGCACAAAAGAAAGAGAGCTGTGAGCACCCCCACAGTGTCTGGTCACGCCATGTTCCCTTCTTCCTCCTCCAGCCCACCAGATTCAGGCACTTGCACGCATGCTTCAGGCAGAGTAGGCTGAGTATTTGAACCACAAGATGAATTCTGGCTTCTCTTGAGCAATGCATCACCACCACCAGCTCCAAATATTTAATTTTAATGTTAGCAAATACTGAGCTATACCATATGGCCTCTGAAAAACAGAAAAGCTAGAACTATGATGTTATTAGAACCAATTGCTGTCTCCCTTTATCTCTTCTGAAATTTTACTGTGGCTCAGACATATCTGGGACATGGTAATTAGATTTCAGAATTCTTCCTAGGATAAGTGGAATAGGGGATTAAGGCAGTACTTTCTTTTTAAAGAATTATTTATTTAATTATATATATTTATTATTATTGCTGCTTTTTAATTGATCAGAGAAAAATAGAGAAAAGAAAAGTGAGAAAGCAAGCCACCAGGTCCAGGACTTGAACCATGGTCAATCATATAGGAGTCCAATGCCTTCACCACACCACCTGCTGGCCCCAAGGTAGCACTCTTTCTTTTCCTTTTTTTTTTTTTCAGTTTGCTGTAAGGCACAGGTGCTTGCTGGAGGGAGACAGAGAGAGGGGAAAATGAGAAATCACCCTTTAAGAGGGATGGCCATGTTGCAATCGCTTCTCTTCCACTTTCCTCCTAAGATTTTGGGCACACAGACATGTGCCCAGCATATTTTTTAAGCCTCTGAGTCCAGGACTCAAACCAAGCAATTGGCCATGTGGGATCCAGCACCTTAACCACTTTGCTACCAGCTGGCCCCCAAGACTGCACTTTCTGAAGGATAGATCTATGATGTGAAATGTTAAATCTGGCTTCTACCCATTAACTTACATATGACTTTTAGCAGAGACACTGTTCTTTAACTTTTTCTTGTGTAAAAAGACAATATAGTGTTGTAGATAGAACTCTTGACATTTGTGTAGACCTTTGAAATCTTTGCCAGGCTACGATGAATCACTATACCATGTTATTTAATTTTCCTTTATTACTCTGCAATAAAAAATGGCTAACAGATTTAAGTGCCCCTTATGGGGTGGTAGAAACCACAGAGTTTCACTGGAGTGTGGATGGTAGGCAGTTGGTTGGGCTCACTCACTGGCTTCGTGATTGATTCAACAAACATTCTAATTCCCCAGATGAGAGGATTCTAAGCTAATTTCTCAGCAAAGATACTGATGACTGTTTGTCACTAATGACTTTGAGAATCTCTTTTGACTTGGCAGATCCTTAAAGTACAAAATCCAAGCCAAAGGGCTACTCTTATTTTCTGCTTTCTCTCTGCCTTAGGGATGCTCTAAGGGTGGAATGAGATCAAACTTGAGAAACACCATGAGCCTCTCATGCTTGCAGTGGTGATTTGGGTCAGTTGGGTTTATTCCTTTTTGAGTAAAGAAAGAGGTACTAACTCTCTGGCCCTCTACCAGTTTGCCATTTTCAGCCGAAGATTCTGCACACATACAAGACCATTACACGCTCCTGGAGCGTCAGATCATTATTGAGGTGAGATTCCTCCTCTCTGTGATTTTTGCTTTAGTGTCAAGGCTCAGTACTGTTCATCTAAGAGATTGCCGTGCTCTGCACATAGGTATCATTTCATGTTGCAGTCTCTAAAAGCCTTTATTTTCTCCCTCTACACAATCGCCCTCTTTCTCCACTGTCCTATGCTGTTAACCCTGAAATATTTCTTCTCCCTTCCCAATCTCCCATGTTGTCACCGCTTCAGTCTTTGTCCAGCTAACTTGGATCCATGATCATTTTATGGATTTAAAACTCCCTCCGGGAATCCAGACAATCTTTTCCTTTTCATGTCATTTCTAGGGTGAGAAGCATAACTGCTGGGGTATTAATGGTTTTTCTCCCGCCTCTGCTTCATGGACAGTATTCTTTTATTTTTCACTTGCTTCTATCCACCACAGGCAAATGATCGACATTTAGAATCAGCAGGACAGACTGAGATCTTCCGAAAGCATCCCCGCAAAGCTTCCATCCTCAACATGCCTCTGGTGACCACGCTCTTCTACTCCTGCTTCTATCACTACACGGAGGCTGAGGTACAGGCAAAATGTGGAAGAACGACCCCACGGACTCCCTGCATGGGGAGAGCGTGACGGGAATTCAGTCCTTTGTACTCTGTTAACGATGGGTGTGTGTAGTTCTCAGAAATCCATCTGGAAGCTCTCCTGGTCTGCAGCAGGGGTGAGCCAAGAAGGGAAGCGAGCTTTGTAAGGGTTTGCTTCAGGTACTGCCACGCTAGCACAGCGCGGTCTGCCCCTAGAGCTGGTTCCCACAGCAGCCTCTGTTCAAAGGCATCAGCAGCATGTCAGGTAGCTGTGGATCCTCTTTTTTTTTTTTTAATTTATTTTTTTAATTTTTGAAGACATTTGGATTTTTTAAAAAAAGAATTAGTTATTTATTCATTCATTTATGTTAATTTGACCAGAGAGAGAAAGAGACAGAGAGAGAGAGGGAAAATGAGAAGGCAAGCCACTAGGTCCAGGACTCGAACCATGGTCAACCATGTGGGAGTGTCCAGCATCTTAACCACCACACCACCAGCTGGTCCCTGACATTTGGATTTAATGGTTACAGGTAGACCATTTTTTTTTATTAGCAAAAAAACTTGGACAATGCAGCATTCTTCTCAGTCCAGTTCCTAAGAGGCCACTGTGCGGTGGTATCTGATTAGACCCAATGTAGCTTTCACTTTCCAGGTTTCACCTACAGCGTGAGATGTAGAAAGTTTGTGTAGTGGAAAAGCTGGGAGACTGAGCGTTATGCAGGAAAATCAGCGTCACTAAAGTTCCTTCTCCACTTTGACCCTAGGGGACATTCAGCAGTCCCATCAACCTGAAGAAGACATTTAAGGTAGATATAACTTGGTCAGTGTTTTCTAAAATTTGTGTGGGGTAACTTCGTGGAGTGGGTGTTGCATGGTAGCCCTGAACAGTAAGCCCTTTGATAGTCACGGTTAAATGTAGAAAGGAATGAGTTTGTGGAAAGTGAGAGAAGACTTTAACCAAATAACCTGTGGCAGTGCTTGGGAAAAAGAGGTTCTTGGTGACTTGAGAAATGTATTGATTTTGAGGTGTAGAATCAATACCAGGGAACATTTATGCCTGTCTTCTCTGAAATTCTAAGCACCTTGGTTGATGCAGTTCCCCTAGTCATTACTTTCCCTTAGTTGTTCTTGGTCTCTGCTATCTAGATCCCAGACAAGCAGTATGTGCTGACAGCCTTGGCTGCTCGCGCCAAACTCCGAGCCTGGCATGATGTAGATGCCCTCTTCACCACAAAGGTGGGTGCCCCAGAAACGTTGTGTGCTGCTGAGGCCTTGGCAGAAAGAAGGGTCATCATTACATTTTTGTTTGTATTTTTCAAAATTTCAAACCTTAGGGACAGTTGAAAGAATAGGGTAATGAACACTTAAAGTCTTTTTTTTTTTTTTTTGGAGAGGTTTTTTGCTATAGGGCGCATGCGCTCGCCAGACAGAGAGAGAGAGAGAGAGACATAGAGACAGAAAGCAAGAAATCACCCCCCAGGGGGGATGGCCACGCCACAATCCCTTCTCCTCCATTCTCTCGGGATCTTGGGCACGCACGCACATGTGCCTGGCGTGAGTTTTAACCCACCGGGTCCGGGACGCAAACCGCGGTCGACTATGTGGGAGTCCAGCGACATAGCCATTACGCTAACTGCTGGTTCCCAACACTTAAAGTCTTTATCCACATCATTAATTTTATTGCTTTTTTTTTTAACCATAATAATTTTTGCTCTTTTCTATACACATGCATATTTTTCTGAGCCATTTAAAAGTAAGTTGGGGACCAGGAGAGGGTGTAATGGTTACATCACTGGACTCTTATGTAGTGGACTACAGCTCGTGTTCCGTACCAGTGACTTAAAACTCACACCACTGTGTGTGCATGCATGCCCAAGATCCCAAGAGGAAAACGGAGGAGAAGGGACTGCAGCATGGCCATCCTCCCTGGGTGATAATTTCTCACTTCTGTCTCTGTCTTTCCGGCAAGCACACACACCCTACAGCAAAAAAATCTCTCTTAAAAAAAAAAAAGTAAGGGACCAGCAGTTAGCGTAATGGCTATGTCGCTGGACTCCCACGTAGTCAACCACGGTTTGAGTCCCGGACCCGGTGGCTTAAAACTCACACCGGGCACGTGTGCGTGCGTGCCCAAGATCCCGAGAGGAGAATGGAGGAGAAGAGATTGGGGCATGGCCATCCCCCCGGGGGGGTGATTTCTCACTTTCTGTCTCTGTCTCTCTCTCGTCTTTCTGGCGAGTGCACGCGCCCTATAGCAAAAACCGCTGCAAAAGAGAAAAAAAAGTTAAGTTGTAGGGCTAACCTCACTGCCTATTAAATGAGCCAGATCACCCATGACCAAGTGTGGTTCAAAGTTGGGCCTTCGTGCTTTGAAAAACACTGGGCAGGGACCAGCAGTTAGCGTAATGGCTATGTCGCTGGACTCCCACGTAGTCAACCACGGTTTGAGTCCCGGACCCGGTGGCTTAAAACTCACACCGGGCACGTGTGCGTGCGTGCCCAAGATCCCGAGAGGAGAATGGAGGAGAAGGGATTGCGGCATGACCATCCCCCCTGGGGAGTGATTTCTCGCTTTCTGTCTCTATGTCTCTCTCTGTCTGTCTGACGAGCGCACGCGCCCTATGGCAAAAACCTCTCAAAACAAAAAAAAAAACCACTGGGCATATGTGTACGTGTGCCCCAAATCCTGATAGGTTGGAGAAGGATCCTGCCCTGTCAGAAGGCACCTTCTTCCTTTCTCTGTCTCTCTGTCTCTGGCCAGCACACATGCCTTTTGGCAATTAAAAGTCAGACATGATATGTCTCCTTTAAATACTTTAGCATTTATTTTTTTCATTAGCACATTATTATCACTTTCAAGGAATTTAACAACATAATATTGTATGTGATTGACATACAATATTAACTATATTAACAATATTATGATTGATGGTTATTTATTGCTGTTTTTGGTTTGCTTTTGTATTTATTTTTTATCAGGATCCAATTGGGGATCTTACATTACATTTGGTTGTCATGTCCCTACTGATTTACTTTTTTTTTGTTTTTTAGAGATTTTTGCTGTAAGATGAGTATGCTTGCTGGAGGGACAGAGAGATAGAAAGCAAGAAATCATCCCCTGGAGAGATGGCCATGCCACAATCCCTTCTCCTCCATTCTTTTCTCAGGATTTTGGGAATGCACATACACACACACCTGGCACCAGGTTTCAAGCCACCAGGTCCAGGACTAAAACCATGGTCGGCCATATGGGAGTTCAGCGCTTTAACCACTACAATGCTTGCTGACCCCGATTTCTATTTTTTAAAATAATTTTGTATTGTGTGTATTTAAAGTACATAAAATTATGTTTTATTGTACATACACATAGCAAAATGATTACAGCAGTTAAGCCAGTTAGCATCCATCATCTAATGCAGTTACTCATTTTTTTGTGAGTGGTAGGAGCACCTAAAATCCACTATCTTAGCAGATTTCTAGTTTACAACATGATATTATTAGTATTATTTATTTTACACATACCAGTTATCTTTTATGAGGTATAAATTCCCAACTAGGATACGAAAGGACTCAGTAAGTTCCTTTGGAGGGATGCTGGGCCAAGGAAATGAAGATCTGGTTCAGTGTATGCCCCCCATGCTGGCCCTCTTCAGTGGTATTTGTGTTGCCGCTCGTGTTTGAGTTCCTATAAGAAAGGCAGTAGCTGAAGAGCACATAAGCGACTGGCACCGTAGAAACCGCAGCAGCACCCCCTTTCTTCACATTGACATACTTCTAATACTGGTAGTGACCGCTCTGAAATGCTCCAGCAATGCCTTTGGGGTAAGATCCCACATGAATATCCAGCTTGGCCGCTCCCCGAATTTGACATCCATGAGTTTCTTCTCCTTCACTGGTACGACTGACGCCATCTTGAAGTCCTGGACAGCATCATGATATTGTTAACCATAGTCTTCCCACTTTACATGAACTCTCTAGACTTATTTACCACATAACTACAACTTTAAATCTCCCCATCACTCACAACCTTAGAAACCACTGTTCTCTCTGTTTCTATATAGTCGGCTGTGTTTGTTTGTTTGTTTGTTTGTTTATCCATTTATCTGTTTATTTCAGTTTGGCCAGAGAAGGACAGAATGAGAGAAAGTGAGAAGGCAAGCTGCCAGGTCCAGAACTTGAACCATGGCCAGCCATGTGGGAGTCCAGTGCCCTTAAGCACCATGCCACCTGCTGACCCCAATATATTCGACTATTTTTTAACTCCCACATTGCTTGTGTGAGATCATGTAGTATTTTTTTTTTTGGTCAGGCATTTTTCATTTGGCATAAATAGCCTCAGGGTTCATCCATGCTGTCTTTTTTTTTTTTTTTCCATTATAATTATTTATTTTATTTTATTTATTCATTCATTTACTTTTTAGTCTGACCAGAGAGAGACAGAGAGAAAGTGAGAAAGCAAGCCACCAGATTCAGGACTTGAACCCTGGTCGGCCATGTGGGAGTGTCCAGCACCTTAACCACCACGCCACCTGCTGGTCCCCCATCCATGCTGTCTTAAATGAAAGGATCTCTTTATTTTTTTTAAGGCTAAATAATATACTTAATGTTGTGTGTGTTAATGTGTATGTCAGAATTCTTTTTTTTTTTTTTTCTTTGAGAGAGAGAATTTTTTTTGCTGTCGGGCGCATGTCCTCACCAGAGAGACAGAAAGCAAGAAATCAACCCCCCAGGGGAATGGCCACACTGCAGTCCCTTCTCTATTCTCCTCTCAGGATTTTGGGTGTACACGCACATGCGTTTGGAGTGAGTTTCAAGCTGCCGGGTCCAGGACTTGAACTGTGGTTGACTATGTGGAAGTCCAGCAACATAACCATTATGCCATCTGCTGGCCCTGGTAGTTCTATTTTTAATTTGTTTTTTAAAAAATTATTTATTTAATTTTATTTATTCATTCATTTTATTTTAATATGACCAGAGAGAGAAAAAGAGGGAAAGTGAGAAAGCAATTCTCTACCAGGTCTGGGACTCGAACCATGGTCAGCCATGTGGAAGTGTCCAATGCCTTAACCACTACGCCACCTGCTGGTCCCCTAGTATTTTTCTTTTCTTTTCTTTTCTTTTCTTTTTGTTTTTTTTTGTGGAGAGGTTTTTGCTATGGGGCATGTGCGCTCGCCAGAGAGACAGAGAAACAGAAGGCGAGAAATCACCCCCAGGAGGGATGGCCATCCACAATCCCTTCTCCATTCTCTCGGGATTTTGGGCCTGCATGCACTTGTGCCTGGCATGAATTTCAAGCCACTAGGATCGGGACTCAAACCATGGTTGCCCTTGTGAGAGTCCAGCATCCCAATCACTGTACCCCCTGCTGTCCGCTGTAGGTTTTTTTTTTTTTTTTTTAGGGTGCATGTGCTTGCCAGAAAAATGGAGAGAGAGAGAGGCAGAAAGCGAGAAATCACCCCCAGGGGGATGGCCACGCTGCAATCCCTTCTCCTCTCAGGATCTTGGGCACGTACGCACACGCGCCTGGCATCAGTTTAAGCCACTGGGTCCGGGATTCAAACCGCAGTCGACTACGTGGTGTCCGGTGACATAGCCATTACGCCAACTGATGGTCTCACAGGGCACGTGCGCTCGCCAGAAAGACAGAGAGACAGAGAGATAGAAAGCAAGAAATCACCCCCCAGGGGGGATGGCCACGCTGTAGTCCCTTCTCCTCCATTCTCCTCTTGGAATCTTGGGAACGCATGCACACGCACCCGGTGTTGAGTTTTAAGCCACTGGGTCCAGGACTTGAACTGCGGTCGACTACATGGGAGTACAGCGACATAGCCATTACACTAATTGTACTGGTCCTGATATTGTTTTTCATAGTGGCTGTACCAATCAATATTCCCACCAGCAGTGCACAAGGATTCTTTCTTCTCCATACCCTTACTGCTTGTCATTTTAGTAATAGCATCCTAACAGTTGTGAGGTAATATCTCATGATTTAAATTTCTCTGATGATTAGTGATACTGAGAACCTTTTCATGTGCCTGCTGACCTTTTTTATGTCATCCTTGGAGAAATGTCTTATTCAGGACCTTCACCCATTTATTAAGGTTTTTGTCACAGGGTATGTGCACTCACCAGAGAGAGAAAGTGAGAAATCACCCTCCTGGGGAGGATGGCCACACCACAATCCTTCCTCCTCCATCTCTTCTTGGATTTTGGGCATGCATGCCTGCATTCCTGGGTGATTTCCGGGCCCAGGACTCATCACGGTCGGCCGTGTGGGAGTCTAGTGCCTTAAACACAACATACCTGCTGGACCAACCTTTACCCATTTTTAATTGGATTACTTGTTTTTCTGCTATTGAGTTGTGTGATCTTATAAATTTTAGATACTAACCCCTAATCAGAGGCAGCCATTCCTCATTTTACAGCACTTTGCTTTATCGTGTTTCAGCCTTGTAAGTTGAAGGTTTGTGGCAACCCTGTGTTGATCAAGTCTGTTGGCATGTTTTTTCCAATAGCATGTACTCACTTCATATCTCTTTCACATTTTGGTAATTCTCAAAATATTTCAACTTTTTCCTTATTATTGTATCTTTATGGTGATCAGTGATCTTCTCCATTCATTTATTGATTCAATTCAGATGTTATTTTTATAATTTTGAGGGACTCCACAAATCTATCTAATTGATAAATGTAGTGTGTATTCTGACCGCTCTACCCACCTGGCCATTCTCCGTCTCTCTCCCTCTCCTTGGATCACTCTCTTTCCTGAGATGCAACAATATTGAAATTAGGCCATTTAATAGCCCCACAATGGCCTCTGCATGTTCAAGTGAAAGAAAAATCGCATGTCTCACTTCAAATCAAAAGCTGGAAACAGTTAAACTTAGTGAGAAAGATGTGTTCAAAGTTGATATGGGCCAAAAGGTAGGCCTTTGCTCTAAATAATTATTCAGGTTGTGAGTGCAAAGAAAATTCTTGAAGAAAGCTAAGTGCTAGTCCAGTGAGCATATGAAGGATAAGAACATGGAACAGCCTTATTGTCGATACGGAGAAAGTCTGAGTGTTCTGGATAGAAGATCAGACCTGCCACAATACTCCCTTAAGCCAGAGCCTAATTCAGAACTAGGCTCTAACTCTTCAATTCAGTAAAGATGAGGAAGCATGACCAGCAGATGATGTAATGGCTACATCACTGGACTCCCCTGTAGTCAACCATGGTTTGAGTCCCAGACCCGGCAGCTTAAAACTCATGCTGGGTGCATGTGTGTGCAGGCCTAAAATCCCGAGAGAACGGAGGAGAAGGGATTGTGGTGTGGCCATCCCCCGGGGGAGGGGGTGATTTCTTGCTTTCTGTCTCTCTGTCTCCCTCTGTCTTTCTGGGGAGCACACGTGCCCTATAGCAAAAACTTCTTAAAAAAAAAAAAAGGATGAGGAAGCTACAAAAGAAAAATTTGAAGCCAGCAAAAATTGGTTCATGAGGTTTTAGGAAATAAGCTGTATCCTTAACAAAAGTGCAAAGTGAAGCATCAAGTACTGGTGTGGAAACTGGTAAGAAGATCTAGCTGAGAACTAATGCCAGTGGTTATGCTAAACAGACTTTCTAGACCCACCAACCTCCTGTTGGAAGATAATACCATTCAGGACTTTCATAACTAGAAAGGAAAAACCAAGATGCCAGCATGTTTCTCAAGTCACCGGGTCCAGTATTTGAACTGTGAAGTAGACCATGTGGGATCCAGCCATCTTAACCACCACACCACCAGTTGGCCCCAACACCCAGTGTTTTGTTTTTAGGTTTTCGCCATAGGGCACATGCACTCGCCAGAGAGAGACAGAGCAAGGGAAAATGAGAACTCACCCCCTGGAAGAATGGCCATGCCACAATCTCTTCTCTGTTCTCCTCCTGGGATTTTGGGCATGCGTGCACACGTGCCGAACATGATTTTAAGCCACCAGGTCTGAGACTTGAACTAAAGTAACACACTTTTGGGGCCAGCAGGTGGTGTGGTGGTTAAGGCACTGGACTCCCATGTGGCCAACCATGGTTTGAGTCCCAGACCTGGAGGCTTGTGAAATTTCCTACTTTACCTTTCTCTCTCTCTGTCTCTCTCTGGTCAAATTAAAAAAAAAAAAAAAAAAGGGCTAATGATAAAAAATTAAAAAAAATAATTCTTTTTTTTTTTTTAAGTAACACACTTTTAATTCGTAGTTTTGTAATATAATTTGAAATCAGGAAGTGTGATGCCTCCAACATTTTCTTTCTTTTTTTTTTTTGGAGAGGTTTTTGCTATAGGGTGTGTTTGCTCACCAGACAGAGAGAGACAGAGAGACAGAAAGCGAGAAATCACTCCCCAGGGGGGATGGTCATGCCACAATCCCTTCTCCTCTCGGGATCTTGGGCACGCATGCACGCACATGCGCCCGGCGTGAGTTTTAAGCTACCAGGTCCGGGACACAAACCGCGGTCTACTACGTGGGAGTCCAGCTACATAGCCATTATGCTAACTGCTGGTTCCCCCTCCAACATTTTCTTTCTCAGTATTGCTTTAGCTGTTTGGAATGTTTTGTGGTTTTATTGGGTCATCAGAAAAGTTGACCCTTTTTTGCATAGAAAAACACAAAAGTCTGTCATGACTTTTCCGATGACCCAATATATGAATCAGTATACAGTTTTTGTTTGTGGTTTTTGTTTCTGTTTTGTGCTACGGGGTTCATGGACTCACCAGAGAGAGAGAGAGAAAGAGTGAAAATGAGAAAAGTGAAAAAGCATCCCTCATGGGATAGTCCTACTGCAGTCCCTCCTCCAACATTTTCCTCTTGGTATTTTGGGCATGTACACACACCCTCCTGGCTTGTTTTTCAAGATGTTTGGTCTGAGACTTGAACCACACAGTCAGCCATGTAGGATCCAGTCACCTTAACCATGACACCACCAGCTGGCCCAAGTGACAATTTAAATATCTATTTTTTCATTACAGAGAATTTTCTGGTTTTCTCTCTTTTTAGTATTTATCACATTAACTACCAAAGCAATATGTGCCTATTTCAAAAATCAAATATTATGTAAAAGAATATAAAGAGTGAGGGGCCAGCAGGTGGCATAATGGTTAAGGCATGGGACTCCCACATCACCAACTGTGGTTCAAGTCCTGGACCTGGCCCCTTGAGAATCATGCTAGCCCAAATCCTGAGAGGAGAATGGAGGACAATGGATTGCAGTGGCCA